>NW_004955410.1:14990374-15046097 GCF_000276665.1 Chinchilla lanigera
TTTACAAATTATTTATGAACTGTGAAACTTAGTAAAGTCCCAGTTTTACTTCATAATTTCACAGAATGATAATACTCAGAAAAATCACAGAATTTTTTTTCATGGTCTAAACATTTTACTCATAGAAATATGTTGATGTAGAAACTTGTTTCAAATTTATTAATGATTTCTACTCATGTATTAAAATAGCCTATTACTATCCTTTAAATGTTTAAAAGGCCCTTCTACTTAGTGTAAGTTCTGAAATATAAAAAAAATAAATAACTGCTATGTTTCCCTTATTTTAAAGTCAGATTTTGATCACTCAAGAAAGTAGGAAGCTAAATTCAAGAAAGTAATACAACACTGACAGAAAATTTTTGTATTTTCAAGAATAAGAATCCCTTGCTCTATTTATATTAACTCTTATAAGATTTTTCACTATCTATGAAAGAAAACTTCAAAATTCTACTAAATGGAATTCCATTTCACTAGACTCTATTTAATTCATTTAAAATCAAAGTGATATGTCAGACATTTATAAAGCAAAACTTAAAAATAATAATTTAGAAGTACATATTAACTAAATGAAAATTTTCAATAAATTATTCCTGCAGCTCTCAAAATACCAGGAAAAAATTTCTGATTGTACATGTCACCATTAGTGATATCTTGATCTTTACCCCAATGGTGACTTTCCCCGAGATGGGGGGATATAATGAATAGAAATTAAAGTATGCCCCATAAATTTCTTGATCCAATATCTTCTTTTAAATTTTTCAAGATAAATTACAGCCCATAAGTAAAGGTTTTTGTGAAGGATTGGATTGCCACAGATCTGTCTACACTGTATCTAGAATCCTAAATGCCCATATTGCTATAAGTTAAGCAGAGAAAACTACAATGATACGATTTTTCATACCTGCTCCTATAGCTCTACTTCGATGATGTACTTTTATCCCAACTACTACATCATTAATTAGGTTATTGCTTGAGGGAACTAGCACTGTAGTGGAATGAAATGGACATGCTTAGAATCAAGTGCTATCATCAACACTGAGGTCTTCTGCAAA
Organism: Chinchilla lanigera; assembly: GCF_000276665.1. Classification (NCBI taxonomy): domain Eukaryota; kingdom Metazoa; phylum Chordata; class Mammalia; order Rodentia; family Chinchillidae; genus Chinchilla; species Chinchilla lanigera. Next base: position 14,991,427 of record NW_004955410.1, read on the forward strand.
AAGAGAGAACTTGATCCCATGTCAACACAATAGTGATTGCTTGTATGTTTTATTTGAAAGGTGACAACTTTATTTTAAAGATAAACATGTCCTAGTTTTATCCTATTCCTCTGATTGAAGGGAAAAATGTAAATAATACTTCTGCACAGGAAATCAGAGTTAATAGTTATAAACCGTATAGGCCACACTGAGAAAAAGTATTAAAAGGGAAATTTTAAAGACCACTCCAGGAAAATATAAATTACTTACAAAATGTGGCATAATGATTTCATTAATCATACATGCAGCAGTGTTCATAAATTGAGTAGTAAGTACAGTATTTTCAACTGATATCAAAAAAGAACACAATTCCTTTTTATTCTTACTAAAAGGGACAAGCACATAGAGATTTAAATTTACCTATGCTAATTAAATTTATATATATTTCAGAGGACTCTTTGAAATAAGCCACATGGTATATAACAAATAAAGGATTAAGAACCTCACAGGTAAATCAATAGGACTTTTTCGTAATTGCAAACTGAAGTCTTCAAATAAGCGATCAATTCAATCCTAATTTTATTTATGGCTTCAAATTTATCACAGAGTCACTCAGAGTAAAGAAATACATCAAAAATAAATTGTACTTGACCTCAGTAAGCCTTTTAGAAGAATGAATTATAATTATACTAGAAGTCACAGCACTTTGTGTGTTTATAGTTATCTTTTCTAAGTCTACTATATCTTCAAAAAACTAAAAGCATTATGTGACCATTGTAAGAAAAATCCAGCGTCTCATTAAAACATATGATTCAGTGTCTGCAGTTATTGATTCAAAATCCAATTGTGATACCCATTTATGTTTGCCAAGCTCTGGAACAAATAACAGTAAGCTCGAGACATAAATTGACCTTCCTAATCTTCACACTGAAAGCATCTGGGAGAAATAAAATAACCTCCCTGTTCCTAGCAGTATGAGACCCAAGGCTGGTAAAGAAAGAAACAGTTCTTAAACTATCAGACATGCCATGATTAAAGCAATACAGCCAAACACACCCAAGCAGTTCTTCAAAACAGTGCTATTTAAAACTGAAATTCATTATCAAGACTGGGATTAAGATCAGATACCTCTGCTAAATATCCTTTAATAATGGTTACAGAGAAGATCCATCCTCTCTTCAAAATAACTAAGAGCCTGTAGCCTTCCCATGTCTGTTTTCTGCTCAGTTAATATAAACCAACATCCAATATACAACTTTCACATTAAAGCATTCATTTTATTAGTCTTTTCAAAACATATTTACATATAAATTTATGAACTACATAATGCCAACAAGCCAACTGGATCTCTTGAATTTAATTTTAAAGAGAATAAAAAAATAACAAAATAAGAACAACATAGACAAAAATAAAACAGCACAAAGACAATAAAAATGAGTCAGAGTTTCAAAACAAAATGATAGGAATTAACAGTGGAAGTTATATTACATATTGTTATCTTCAAAGATGTTGCTCAGATTACCAGATGTAAGAATGCAAGATTGATCAAACCATTAAAGGGAATAAAAAATAATAAAAATACATTAGAAATGATGCAGAGCTTCACTAAACAAGATGGTAGGAATTCACCAATGGTTTTATATAGTATATTGTCTTCAAATTGGTTCCTCACATTACCAAATATAAGCATGCAAAAATAGTTAAAAAAATTGAAACATTAACTGTTCCTCTCATTAAACCAATAGACATCAGCAGTACAGTTATCCCAGCTATCCCACACATATTTTTTCCCCATCTTTCTTTCTTTTTCTGCTTTCCCTCATCCCAGTGTTCCTTCACTTTGGAGCAATTTCTTTCCCTTTGACAATATCTATTGTACCTTTGGGGTTTTATCAACTCAAGGCTTTTATAGGTAAATGGATGCAACTACAGACCATACTCCTAAGTGAAATAAATCAGACCCTCATGTGTAAATATTGTATTGTCTCCCTAGTGTAAGAACCTGAAAAAACTCTTGAATTTAAAAAGAAAAAAATTTCTTCTACCCAAGGAAATGATATAGAAAAAGCATAAAAATAGTAGGGAACAAAACATTCACTTTGTACTAAATAAGACTTTTTTCATACAAATCAATGGAAATTAAGTAACTGCAGCAGGAAAAAAAAATGAACTACATCAAAAATAACTGGGAAGCAAAAGGAATTAGGTTTCTTTTCAGTGGACAATGTGTGTCTCAGCCCAGGTCCAGTCATAAAGTGACAATGCAACATTTGAGATATTTTTCTGACACATAAAATCCATGGTATTTAATAAATATATTGGTAACATATTATATTTGAATAAATAGGCATTATTATTTACTTAAGTAGGAAGGCTAAAAATGTGAAAGAGAGGAAGGAAAGATAGAAGAGAAGAAGGAAGGAAGGAAGGAAGGAAGGAAGGAAGGAAGGAAGGAAGGAAGGGAGAAAATAAAGAAACAAAGGAAACATTATTAAATGCTAATTTATGCCCAGCTAACAATTTCTGATGGTCTTAGAAAATCCACTGAAAATCTTAGAAAAAAAAAGGAAAGAGAAAATATTTTAAAAATAAACATTTATTACTAAACTATGTGGTAGGAATACTGATAGACTTTATACATCTCTCATATATATGTGCATATGTATGAAACTAATTTATATATGTACATAGCTTATTTATATACAAATTCATATATGAATAATTTATACATCAGCATATATATTATATATAATTATAATTCAATTTATTCAATCCTCATAAAATCCCCATAAGCTCAGTATTAACATTCCCACTTTATATATTAACCTCAGTGAAATTCAGTGACTTTTCCCCAACATAAAGCAGAGTAACCAAGAGATACAATGCCATGAGGAATAATAACACTTAGGTACTTTATCAGTTTACTGCAGCCTGCAAAAGTAATTAATTGAATTGCACACTAGTTTTAGGTGATTTGGGGGTAGGAACAACCACCAATAATACAACACTCATTAATTGTTCCTATTATATTCTAAAGATTCCCTTCAATATGTTCCTATGCAATATTCTTATGTAAGTTTTGCCACAGGAATTAAGCATAAAAGACTCCTTTACGAGAACATTCACTACTACCCGCAAAAGACAAAGAGAATTGATTTATCAAAACATATTTGTTCAAAAAATAATATCTAAGCATATTCTTATAAATAAAAATTTGGCAACATTTTGTTTTTGTTTGCAAACTCTGCATCAGGAGACAAACACAACTGCCTCCATCTTTCCCACACATACAAAAGAGTGAGCATCCTTTCCAAAATCATAGAACAAGTTAAGTTCACGAACTGAGGTACCGCTGTATAAAGTTACCTTAATTTCATTACAGAAAAACACAGGATGGTAAATTATCTGCAAAATCTGCTTTCCAACTCCTACATTACATTCATCATGCATAACAACCTGATGTTAGAAGGTACAGCCTGCATAAGAGTCAAGTTGAGAACGAAAACTTCCTTTGTACCCACTGGCAGCAAGCCCTCTCTCTGAGCACTGGTACCGCAGACAGTGGCACTCCAGAGCACTACAGTACCTTCCCACCAACAGATCACAAATCATGATGCTCTGATAGAGTTTGACTCTCGAAGCTGTCTTATAATTCACTGCAAACCTTCAGTACTCAGATCTAGTTTATGAACACTATAGTTTTAGAGAATCAAATGATTTAATATAGATGATATGGATTGTTTATCAACAAATAGGAAAACAAAAGTAAAATAAAAATATCTTCAAATATTATGTGATTAAAATCTACAGGTGTCCCTATATGGTAAATTGCTCATACATACTTGCCAGGAGAAAAAACAAGGTGGTTCTTAAAAACAAAAACATATTTTGAGGCCGGAGATATAGCCCAGTGGTTGAGCATTTGCCTATCATATGCAAGCTCCTAGGTTCCATCACTCAGTAACACAACACAAAACAAAATAAAAACCATATTCATAGGTTAGGGATATTTTATGATATTAAATTGGCATGAAAAGATAACTTTACGTCTGCAATAGTTCTTTGTTATCCAAAAGTATTAGTTTTTACTTGAAAATATTTGAAAGCTACTATGCTAAGCAATGTTCTCTTTCCAAATGATATGCTCCCACTAGACTTTTTTTTTTTTTTTTTTGGTACCAGAAGTCAAACTCATGACCTTATACTTGCCACGCAGCCACTGTGCCACTGAGCTAAGCCCCTGGCCCCCTACTAGGCCTTTTCTTTTTAATGACTCATTTGTGTGGTAGGCCTTTTTCAAGGGATGAGATTTGGAAAATAGAAGCAGCAAAGTTTGAAGCAAGGACACAAACAGTGGCCCGTGTTATCCACACACACATTTTATTCATTCACTATTTATGAGGAGCTACTGTGTATGAGACATCACACTAGCTACTAAACAGTCAAGATTGACTGTGATAAACATCTTCTGACATTACAAAACTTATAGTGAAATGCTACATATTAACAAATGAATATGGCAGGGTAATATAATTATGGAAAGTATAGAAACAATTTACACATACGTGGGGTACAGAGTATTTAAAAGGGCCTGATCATGACACAGCCTCCCAATTACAAAGCAGAGAAATATTGGAGTAGACCAGGGACAGCCTGAAGAATTTTAATAGGATCAGCACACTGAGTGACTGGGACGAAGTACAAAGAAGGAAAGAACAGGCACTGCTGGAGAACTGAAAATAGGGAGATGTGTAAAAGTCATCTTTTACAGCCAAGTTTATTTGTTGCTAAACATGGCAGAACTTACCATCCCGGTGGAAAAGGACCATGCCGAAGTTAAAACACCAGGACTAACTTATAACAGTACAAGGATTTATTTTCCGAATTCCAATTCTGTCTTACAATCTATAGTTCAGCTGCCAGCTCTCATCTAATCCACCAGAGCTAGGAATAGAAGTGGGAGCCAAAACTAGACACAGGCACAAATGATGCTCCATCTTCTGAAGCTTCCAGTAATCTGCAGTTACACACAGGCGTATACAGATACGCTGCACCTCACAAGCACACATTCAGAGACATACATCCTTCGCCTTCAGGGGTACAGTCGTCCAGTCTTTGTAAAGAAGAGAAAGAGATCCTAGATATACTGGGTGGTTTTCTGCCTAGTGTTTTGGTTTTGATTTGAGTATTTTTTGTGCCAGAGATTGAACTCATATCCTGGTGCATGCTATGCAAGTGCTCTGTCACTAAGCCACATCCCTTCTTCACACTTTTTACATAAAAATCCAAATATAATGTAAAATTGTAGGCTGTGTCGTTAAGCTTAAATTTGCCTACCTCTACTTCCAATGCCAATTGTATTTATCTTTCCAAAATTTCACAAATATGTTACATAGACTTTAACAAATATGAAAGCTTGGAAATAGATCCAGGAAAACCAGGAAAAAGTGGCACATCTCATTTCTCTGAACTATATTTTGTGTAACACCAGACATACTTCTAACCACCTGGACTGCATAGGTATCACTTTCCTCAAATAGTATTTAAAAATTATCTTCTATTATGTATCCAATTGAGATCTTAGACTGAAAACATCTTATCTTCTATTATGTATCCAATTGAGATCTTAGACTGAAAACATCTTAAAATAGGACAGAGTTTATGCAGAGGTACTGACCCACATACATCAGACTCTCATATTGGATTTTCTAGTTTCCTATCACCATGAACTCTGAAGAAGAATAGTTTATAAGGAGATCAGGGGATGGATCTCCTGACGATGGAGAGCGTGTAAGAGACCAAGGGTAGGGCTGCGGGGATAAGTAAAATAAATATATGTCATGTACAGGAACTTAACAGCATCAGTGTCATGTAAACATTACATGCCATAAATATCAGCTGATTAATTACATCAATAAGAATGAAATGGGAGACAGAGGAATTAGAGGAGGGAAGAAAGGGTCAGGGGTGAGGAAGGGGATTTTAAAACAAAGGAATCACGTATTATGTACACGTACCCACTCCCCAAGATGATTATATAATTCATATACTGCAAACACATACTAATTTAAAAATTCAGTAATGTTATATCATTGTTTTTTTGTTTGAGCCAGGAATCGAACTCAGGACCTCATACTTGCCAGGCAGCTGCTGTGCCACTGAGCTACATCCCCACCCCAAGGTTATACTATTCTTTTAAAATGTACCCCTAAGCCTCATGCACTCAAAGGCGGAGCTTGTGGAAGGAGACTGGATGATGGGGACGCCAGGGGTGGGAGGTAGGGCCTGCTTAGGGAAGCTACGCAGGTCGTGACCTGGAACGGCGCATCTCCTTCCCTGGCTCCTCCCTTCTCTCTCTAATTGCAGGCCTCAGTGACGTGGCAGCTACGCCCCTTCCACGGTGCCCCGCTGGCACGCCATTCCTGCCCTGGAGTGAACCACCTACAAACTGTAACCATGAGCCAAAATAAGCCTCTTCTTTCAGATGTGAGCGCTGGGCATTGTGTCTCAGAAATAAGGAACCAACTAAGACAGAGACAGTATTTCATAATATAAACTAATTTTGATATCAGTTTATCTTTATAGGTTATTACCAAAGTAACATGTGATGATACAAAATGAAGTACAGGAAAGACGGCCTTGTATTCTGTCTTTCATTTACACTCTTAGAAAATCCTGCTATTCTGCCTTTGACAAATGTATAGTTTTGTCTCTGCCTCCTAATCAAAATGAAACCAGCCCATACTTTAAGAACGATGTCAAAGTCTTCCACGCTCAGAATGAAAGATGTCAGTCTTCATTCTGTCATTTTCCTAGCCAGTCCCCCGGCCCCCGGGACATGACCAGCAGATACCACCACCCTCTTATAGCTCAGTCCTGTAGACGTCTGCCCTTTACGTTTCCTCAAATCTCCAGGACTAAACAAATTTTTCCCTCTCATGTGACTCTGAGATACTTATTTCTTTCTTCATTCATTCTATTTTAAAGAGCAAATGAATTAATCTTTGTTGATAGGCTAAATGTATATAGTCATACGAGTTATCTATCGACCATGCCAGCCGTTCCTATATTTGAATCACAATAAAGAAACCAATGCCCTTAACGTAATCCACATTGCTCTTCTTGAACATCATTCAAGTCGTTTAAGTCCCTCTTGAAATGCAGTGCCACAGACGGAATGTGATCCTCCAGGTGTGCTCATCTTTCAACTCTTTATTTGACTGGAGAGTAATGTGAACCAAATTATCACACTATTTTCCAGGGGAAGCATAGCCAATTCGACAACAAGGGTAATGACACGTGGTGCCACAGATATGGTTGACAACATCAGTATCAACAGCAGCAGCAGCACATGTGGTATTGAGCACTGGCACACATGTAAACCCATTGAACTCCATACGCTTCTATCAATAATGGTATCTTATAGGTGAAAAAATAAAAGTACAAAAGTTTTAAACAATGTACCAGAATCCTAATTGAATGTTAACAATACTGATGGGCAGTAATGAGAGAGGTTTGGTTTCCATGTTAAAAAAAAAAAAAGAAAAACAAAACCCTGACAGGCTGAAAATATTCACATGGACTATATGACCTCTGAGATAATGGTCAGCAGCAGATAACAGAGGCAGTTCTTGTACTATCTTCATTAGTGCCAGCAATTATCCTATAAGCAGAGAAAGCAGAATCGCTCCAGTTAGAACTTACATTTCATTGACTGTATTCTTTCTGGAGTTAACCCTAACACGAACTAAGAACTGGAAAAGAGATACAGAACAATGCTACCCCGTGGATAGCATTTTTAATAGAGAAACTGATAAGGTTACAGGGCTTGCAGCGACAACCAGAAAAATAATCGCAGGCACTAGAAAAGAGAGTTGGGGAATGGTATCCCCTGTGACCACACATCCTGATTATTTCATTACTTAACTTACAAGAGTCAAACCCATCAAGAGATAAGGTAATGTGAAGCAAAGCACAGATTTGTTTTGATGATTGTAAACCTGTTAAGCTATTTTCCATGTTAATATAAATATAGTACTTTTAATACATACCAAGTTTCACAAAAATGAAATGCTCAGTGTTACACTACACAGTGTACACTGACATTTTCTATCTGCCTTGTTTTGAGTTTTGCTTTGATTTGTTTTTGTTTTCTAATACTAGCATCATAATCTTGTAACTCATTTCAGTATCTACTGAAAGAGTCTTGACTGGCAACTTCAAAACCTTGAGGGTCTATTGGAACAATCAAGGCCAGAAATAAACCAAGTTCATGAAATGACTGTGGAATTCTTATTTGGCACCTCTTTTGTGTGATTAATTCAAAGCTTAATATTGTTTCTATTTAACTCCAGGACAAATAAGAAAGTTAGAAGAGGGGGGGAATGGTAACTTTTATGAAGAGGTAGAGGAGGTGAGCATGTTTCGTGGATACTGGGTCAATAACTTTTACAAAAAGTTGTGTTGGAATTACAATTCAAATCTCTATAACTCCAAAGTTCATAATTTTTGACAGGTGAAAAAATGGCCTACCAGAATCTTGTAAATATGTCTAAAATGCATCCGTCTTAAAATGTAGTATTGTAAACCTTCAAAACGTCATTTTGGTTACATTATATGTCACTTTTAAATTATCAGATCAGTAACACTTTCCTGTGTTGCATTTAAAGAGAGAAGTAGTGTATGACAGCCCCCACTCCCCCAGGAATATGTTCCAAGACACCTAGAGAAGCATGAGACTGTGGATAGTAGCAAATCTTCTTCATGGGGTTCTATTTTTTATTATAAGGCATATCTATGAAAAAATTAAGTTTATAAATCAGGCACAGCAAAAGATTAACAATAATAGCTAACAATGAAATAGCACAATTATAAAAATATATTAAATTATGAAAATATGCTTTCTTTGGCCTTTAAAAATATTGTGTTATACTCACCTTCCCTCTTATAATAATGAGATGAAAAATATCTATATGATGAGGTAAAGTGAGGTAAATGATATACGCATTGTATCTTGCTGTTAGGCTCCTTCATGAGGATTATAACCACAAACACTGCACTACCAGGATAGTTAATATGGGGAGGGTAGTGTCTATAGCATGGATACACTTGTACTTGGTAGAATGAAGCAGGACAGCGCAAGACCTTTGCACACTATCCAGAAGAGCACACAATTAAGAATTTATGAATTACTTATTCCTAGAATTTTCAACTTAATGGTTTTGGATTATAGTTGACCAGGAGAAAACAAAACTATGGAGAGCAAAACCACAGATAAGATGTTTTACTATACATACCTATGCTAAAGATTAATTTATATATTAGCCACAGTAAGAGATGAATGAAATAGAATAATTATAATACTATACAGTAAAAACTGATTACCTGAAACACATGAATTCTTTATTCCTGAAATGTTTCAATTCAATAGTTTTGAGTTATAGTTGACTATGTTTATAGTTTACTTTAAAACCACAAAACGTGAAATCATAGAGAAGGGTAAACTATTGCATGTCTTTCTAGGGGACACAGTTAAATTGTAAGCAGGCACACATACATAAATCTAGAATGTTATATATATAATCAAACTGGAATATTACAAAGGTATAAAGGATCAGTTCACATTCTAGTGAAAAGCTGGTTGGTGTACTGGTGGTAAATTTCCTCCACTTCGGTTCCTTGATATTATAGTAGAATAATGAAAACACAGTAAAATTAATTTTAAAGAAGATTCATTCTATATTTAATTTATACTAATTAGCATAGTGAAAGAGCCATTTAGATGTCTTTTAAAAAACGGTCTTTTCTGTTTGAAGTACAGAATTTTTAAATCAATGTTTATTTCCTAGCTGATGATTCATTTCACCATTTCAAATAAAAGTTGTTAAGCCAGACTCATGACGTTCTATCATGTAAAACAAAACTTACACAAAGCATAGGTTTACTGCCTCAAATACATAGTGACCAGGCTTTTTTAGTTTCACACTTTTAGATCATGTTGCTTGAAGTAAAAAAAAGGCAAATGTAATCAAGCTTGATAAGCTAACAAGCTCAGCAGGAAAAAGTATTTGATTTGCAAGGTAAAAATATCAAATTACAAACACTGTTCTGAATGGTAAAAACCCAGCATCATAAGCAGTTCAAGTCCGTAAAACTAAAGGTAGCTCAATAACTTTTGCAAGAATTTTAGTGTACTTTCGCAAGAATTTTAGTATGAGTGAGTTAAGGAAGTATACTTTTAAAAACTTCACTCAGTTAGAATACAGATACATTCCCTGCACCTTTGTATAAACCTACTTCAATATACAAAAAGGTGTTCTGTTCATTCTTTTCAATATATTTAGCAAGTGCGGATAATGTTGTACTGTCTAGAGTAATCTCAATGCTTTTGTTCTACTGGAAGAAACAAGATACCCTTTAGCTAAAGGTTTTCTGCTGCTTTTGTCTGTTCAGCACTAGCACAAGTAGGGTGACCGTCTCATAAAGAAAATAACCAAAGGCACTCATTCCTTCCGGTGACTTGGCATCCCTCCAGCACTGACATTTTATGCCCTACATTAACTCCTGGGGCCACAAGATCAAAGTGAGAAGGAAATAGTGTGCCTTTTTGTTTAGTTGTGATAGCTACTTTTTTATTAGATGGGTAGTATAATTCACTGTTTCTTATATAACTGCTTAACCCATTTTAAAATTTAATAGCCATACACTGACAAACAAATGGTATCACTTGTTTTATGTTAGGTGTACCTTATAGATAAAACCTTGCAAAGTGACTCTCAGTAAATCATCATAGTCCTGGAAGAAGAAGGAAAGCACAGTTGAAAAAGATTAGAGATGATGTTTTACAAGTGTATGCTGTAAATTTTTTTATTTTAACTCAGCTGAAGTCACACTTAATTCTCATGAACTTAAAAGTATAGTTACTTGTTTTGCCAATAAAGAATCCCAGAAATTAGTCATTTGCCTGAAATAGCCTGGTATGTGTATACCTCCAAGTGATATAACTTACTTGTATAATGTTTTAAGGCAGAAGACAATGGCCTGTATCTATCTTCCAGAAAGGAAAAATAGTGACATTATGATACACTCAAAGATTACAAGTATGGCAGAAAATGTCTTACTGCTAAATGATTTTTACTTGACATAATTTGTTTTGTTTTGAGGCAGGATCCCACAATATAGTTCAGGCTAGCTATGAACTCACTACATAGCCCAAGCTTGGCCTTGAACTCATGGCAGTCCTACTGCCTCAACCTCTCCACTGCCAGGATTATAGATGTGTGGTACCTGCCAGGCTTTGACACGAGTTTTAAATCTTTTCTATTGATCTCTTCATTTAAAAATTTGTATTGGGTATTGTGAGAATAAATGAACAAATTAATGTGATGTCCATTTGATCACTAATATATCACCAATACAAAGGATTAAGCCTGGAATTTTAATTTTTGCCCTATTTATATTTTATAGTGAAGAAAAATTTTTGGAATAGAGCTGATAAAAGAACTAAAATAAAACACTGTCTTACTGTTCTGGGATACTCAGTAGCACTATTACCTAGAGCAAAAAATTCTAAGTGATTTTATGAACAAGTAAAATGGCCAGAGACTGAACTACATTGATATTTCTTTGTTCGTTTAGTATTTACTAAGAAACTAAAATGTTAGAAGCTTTGCAAAGATGGGTATGCAAAGATGGATCAGATATGCATCTTCTCTGTGAGAATTTAGAGAATTAATTATGATGGGGATGACTAAGAGGAAGAACAGAGATAAGAAATGCTCTAATAATTTAATAGTAGCTTATAAATTTTGGTAATATTCCAGACACTAGTATATAACCTAATCCTGATATGCAAATTAATCATTTCTCCCAACTAGAAAGTTGGTCTTTTTGGTAACAAGACACACTAAATAGTGCCTATTAACTATATAAAAATAGCAATAAATCTCCATTTCCTCCAGTCAAAAACATTTTTCCTCTGAATTAAAAACCTATTGTAGACTAGAAAAAGAGAACAACAGTGAAGATATATTTTGCCTGCTGGAAACTTGGTTCACCTCCTAATTCCCTAGCAAAAGGAAAAACTAGGATAATTCTTTCTCTGACAAGATTGTCTATGTGTTGGCATCACTACTTCAAAAACTGAAGTTCTAATTTTATTTCTATAGTTACTGTGAACCTTCCATTGTCTCATCTACTAAACTGCAGTTACAATTACAATGCAGCTCCTAACCTATGGCGTATTCTTGGAGCTCAATGAATAGGAGTAAAAAAGAAAGAGAAAGAGAGAGAAGAAGAAAGGAAGAGAGAGAGGGAGAGAGGAAGGGGGAACCAACCTAAAAAGTGAGATCAAAAGGCAAGGTAGGAAAAAAGTAACAGAAAGTGACAACTGGGTTGACAGAGAGAGAGAAAGAGATCAAAAGGATTTGGGAGGACAAAGCCTTCTGTCTATTTGAAATCTTGGTTATTTCCCCCATTAAAGGTTGGCTTGTATCTGTTATCACCCGGTCTCTTGTGCCTTGTAAAAATAATGATTAGCAAAAACAGAGACGAGATGAGATAGCAATGACATGGCTAATATGAACATTTTGGAGAAAATCATATATTCTGGAGCCCAGATAAGTCAATGGTTCTGAAAGTGAAATGAAATCCAAAGGAAGAGCTGTGTACTTTTCAATACACTGTACCTCATTTACTATTACGTTTGCTACTAAACAAGCGTGATAAAAAAATGTAACACAAATCATGAGAAAGCTAAGAAACATAACCAGGCGGAGTTAAATAAGTTTACAGGACCAAATCATTTTGGCCAGATGGCGTTTTGGAATTTTGGAAATATCTAAAGTTCTCCTAAGTGCCACAGGGTGAGAGAATTGAAAACATTTCCATCTGCCTGAACTAAAGGAATTATTCATGCAATTCTATACTGTTCTCCAGGTTATTAAGGCTATGTGGGCACTTAAGGAGAAAAATCATCTTATTCTTCCCCTAAAAAGGGTAATTCTGAAGCCACTTGAGTAAATGGCTAAGGGACAAAACAAACCAAAATTAATACCTCCAAGAGAGATGCTAGAAACACTCTCTTCTTGGCTACTCTGCTTATAATAGAGGAAAATATCTCTGCAGTGTAGCACAGAACTTGGACAATGAAATCACATAAGAACTATATATTAGTATTCACTTTTAAGCTGGTTATTGGTGGTAGAATCAGAATTCTCAGATCTAATGCAGTGGTCTCTACCTTACATTATCAGTATCCAAGTATTTTGCAAGTGGGGAACAACAAAAGAGAAAGAAGAACAATAAAATCACAATTATTTTCTGATGTAACTACCACATTTCCTATCTGTATTATTAGTTATTTTAAAGTTATATTTCTTTATTCAAAAATAATACTAGAAGGAATAAGAAGTTAGTTCCCTTAAATCCCTCCACATTTTCCCTTCCCATCATTCCTCAAAATACAATTTCATCAAAATCGTTGTTAAGTCATCATTCATATATACAGTCTCATGAGTTTTTAAGCTCAGCCATATGTCATGCTGTAATTATTCTTCATTTTCATACAATTCTGTATTTATGACAGATCATCTCTTCCTTGATTTCCTAATTTTCACTTGTTGAGTGTCCCAGGTGCTTAGAATGCATTCCCAAACTCTTTACAACACTTTAATTCTCTAAACACCTCTGGTCTACTGTAAATGTGTCTTGGTTTCTTTTTTCTCACTGCTGGGACAAAATACCTGACGCCCAAAATTAAGGAAGGAAAGGTTTATTTCGCTTACAGTTTGTGGAAGTTTCAGTCCGTACTTGGCAGATTATAAGGCAGAGTGGCACATGGCAGAGGGCTGCATCTCAGGGCAGCAGCCACAGCTAAGAAACAACTAACTTACACGCGGCGGAATGGGGGAGGAATGCCCCAAGCACTCTTTTCCTGTCCCTTACATATGCAAACTATCCACTCCAGGGCGGGTGTAGCTCTCACACCCATATTCAAACTCTAATAGTCTGCCCCAGGGCCACAGGAGGCTTTGGGGGGACACAAAGACATAAACCATAACAAATGCTTCCCATTCTCTTTATCACTGTGAGCAGATGAACTTTTATGTAATTCCTCATGGATATTTTAACAGCATTTCAAGGAGAGTCATAAATGCATGTGTTCAATTGACTACAGTAAACCACAAACTACAGATCAATCTTTAAAACCTTTAGAAAATATTAAAACATTAACAATGGTGACAAATGTCAAAAGCCATGAAACACAGAGTAACATTATAGTGAGTAGATGTGTAGGAATTTATCCATAACATATGGAGTTTGGTTGACAAGGAAAATCAGACCAAAAAATACACCAGAATTTTCATCTTTAGTTTTTGAAATGAAAGATTTGATTGGTTTAATATAAATTTATCTCAGTATCTCCAAATTTTAGAATACATTTTCTCATACATTAATATGCATGGGGATCACTTGGGAGTTTACTAAAATACAGACTATGATTAAGTCTTTATTTTAAAATGTCCCTGGGTGATGCCAAAGATTTTGGCCTGAGAAGTACAGTTTGAGTAGCAAGAATAAATCACTCAGCCTTGTTATAAGCAGTGGAAAAATGAGGGACACCTACTGAAGCACAGAAAATATTCTTAGCTTATATAGATTTTACAGTTCTTGTTTGGGAACACAAGTTCCTACAAGAGAAAGCAAAGTGCTATCCACAAGGAGAAAATAGGCATTTCAAATTACTGCTCTACAGGGGCTGGGGATTTAGCTCAGCGGCAAAGCGCCTGCCTAGCAAGCGCAAGGTCGTGAGTTCAGTTCCCGGTACCAGAGAAAAACCAAAACAACAAAAAACAAATTACTGCTCTACAAACAATTCAAAGCCAACTGAACTCACACGAGACCAGTGTCTCTATGCCCAAAATACCACATGGAGTACAATGGAAATGCACTGAGTATATATGCCAATATATGCCAATGCTTCTATTCTGTCACCAATTCCAACCTAACATGCTGCAATACATTTCAATTCTAATGCTAACTATCTAGAGTTAGTGCAGATTGCACAAGTTATGTGGTCAGTGCTCCACAAAGTGACCTCACTTCAGAAGACAGCCTAAGGGCATGCCATTCTTAGCAAAATGGTCACAAATCTGGGGGTTCTACTGACCACCTTCAGGCTTGATAGCTCATTAGAATGACACTCAAAACACAGAAAAGGGTTACACTGTGACTAAACATTTATTATCAAGACTACAATCCAAATCATCCAACTAAAGAGAGATGTATAGGATAAGCTCTGCGAGAATCCTGAATACAGAGTTTCTATACTTTTACCAGGTAAATCAAGGTATGTACCCTCTTCAGCGTATTACTGTGTGCCCTAATCAGGCAGCTCTACTGAGCTTCAGTGTCCAAGGTTTTAACTGGAGTTTTGGTCATGATTGGACTCAATCTCCAGCTCTGCTTCTCCTCAGACGTTGGGAGGCTGGACTGGAATCACTTGGTTCAAAGCCCCAACATTTTCTCCAAATAGCTGGTCTTTCCACCATCACCAACGATCATCAGATGCTTCAAGAAGCCACCAGGAGTCATCCTACCAGCATAATCTCAAGGGATCCTGAATAACTAAGACAATCCTATCCATGCTAGAAACTTATCATCTATTCTTTTGGGGAAATTGTTGATTTAAGAAAAAAAATAGTCTGTTAAGAAAAAAGAAAGAGAGAAAGTGACATCATCAAGGCAAGAATTAAGAAAACTGAAATCTAAGTAAACTGGTAAAACATATATAACAAAGTACTGTATATTGTTAAGGCTTAGTTTTCTCTCCTACATTAGTAAGGATTGAATTGGATGATCTAACTGGCTCTACTATTCTATAATTCTATGAGTTTATAAAAATCTGCCTTATTCATTTGCCCAGTTATACAGTGATCTTATCAGCTGCTAAAATTACCACCTCTTGATTGATCATAATGAGGGCTACGATAATAAACATGTTTATAGTTACCACAGTAATTAGAATCCTACAGTCATGTCAAATAAATTTTTTTAACGAATGGCTGTAACATCAGCTTGTCCTGAGGCACAATGCTGGCTAACCACTTTCCCCTAAAGTCTCTTATTCATTAATTTAAAACAAACTAAATATTAACTCAACCCATTAAAAATACAAATTCCCAGATTTTAAATCCATTTATTATCATTTTCTAGCACTTTAATATGAATTTGGAGTGAAATTCAAATTCCCTACTCATCTGTGTCAAGGAAAGCAAAACTATATTGAAATATCTAATGTACCATAAATTAAGAACATAAAATAGGACAGAGTCCTCCAAACCTAATTATCAGTTATCCTTCATCTGTCTTTCTCATTTCAGCCCTACTAATTGTTATTTGAACAGCAAAGAGCTTATTTAAAATAAGAAACGCGTGCATTACCACCGCCCTGAGAAGCATGGCAGAGCTGCCTGCCTGCGTGATTCCCAGAAATGGAATCGAATGATACATATGGTGAAAAACATCAGAAAAGTACAACAGGCCGGATTCATTTTGATATTTTTCTTTCCTGAACAAGGCAGGCAGATCATTACAATTAACATCTATTGTGAATTTACAGGGAATTGGTAAGGAAATAATTCATGTTAAGCAGAGGGTCTCAACATCATTAACAGAAACGGAGAAACTGGGCCAGTGCGCATGAGAGCATAAATCATAGAGGTCATGTGTGTTAATGAGAAAAAGAGCATTTATTAGCTTCCAATTTAAAATATAAAGCCCTTCTCTTTTAATAGTTTAAAGTGGGAACATGTCCTATACCTGAGCAGAGGAGAAGGTAGTGCCCTCAATTAAATGAACAACTCTCCTGGCCCCCAAACTTTTATTGTTGTCATTGAAGTTCGTCACTCCCATTTCATTTTTAGATTGTGATGTCTTTGTTCTATAGACAGAAAGCTTCTGAACATAATATGTTCAGTATTAGCACCTACCTTGTAGAGTTGCCTACTCTTTCAAAGTCTAAGACACACACACACACACACACACACACACACACACACACAATTTATTTAACTCGGTAACAAAAGTGGCATATATCCTAACTTTTTGGTGAGCTCGGACCACTGTTTAGAATTTATATGTTTATTTTGAAGTCAAGAAAAAAAAAGTTCACAAATATAATGGGAAGAAATCAACATGTCATTAGAAAACTAAAGATATCCATCAGCAGAAATTGCCATTTTATTTTACAAATGAGAAGCAAACAAAAGAATGGATTTCAAAGATGACACATTACATAATTATGATACTATGTAACTGTTTTTAAGAAATAATTTACTTTTTTGATATATTGTGGAGGACTCTACCCCTAATCTTCTCCCCATAACTAAGGTATGGGTTAAAACTTGCAGGAATAAACCCATGATATCACAAGTTAATTGTAAAATACTGAGAAGATACTCCTGATGAAAAGCCAATTTTTTTGGATTATTTTCTAACAAAGAAAATAGAAAAGCCCACCCCTTCCATATTTTACCAAAAATAGAACACCTAAGTCATTTTACAAATATTTATTTCTTAACAATTTCATTTTCTTTTGCTTCCAAAATCTGTTCTGATTCCAAATGAAATCAATGAATTTTTTATAGACAATCCTTACTTAGGCCAAGAGATGCATACCTTTAATGAAGACGCTTCCCACAACAAAAAGGCACAGACAGTAAAATTAAGCCACAGCTAGTGATTGGACCTTTCATCAGGAGCAAAATGAGACTCAGGAGGTGTCTGGTACACTGTGGGACACTAATTCTCATTTTAAACCATAACAATAGTAAGAGAAATCACTCGGACACTATCTATTCAAAGCTACTCAAAAGTATAAACTGATGTAATCAAAGCTTTTTAAAAATTCCCATTCTTCCCCTTACCTTGTTTTGTTGAACTTTAAAGAAATTGTTCTTTCCATTTCAGTGACACAATGAACATACTGCAACTTCAGAGACAAGTTTCAGTAACTGATCTAACAAAATTTCCCCATTATAAGATGAGGTACCTACAAAAATACCTCTAAAGCAAACAGATCATGTCGTGATGAAATCTACTCCATTTACTAGAGAAAGGCAGCGTCAACACTAGGGGCATAAGTAACACTTGATGCCTGCTGGTTCTTTGACATTAGGGATAAAAGATAACAGGGTCTCCTGCATCATCATTCACTCCTTTTCTTGCATTACTGCTCATTCGATACAGAATGCAGTCACATTGTGCAGAAGTTTGATGTTACCCAATGTCTACTCCATGCCCATTTTTCAGGTACAGCAGAAAGTTCTGAGGATACAGCAGCGAGCAAGACTGCTCTCAGTTTCTTCCCTTGTGGAGCCTAAAGTGCAAATTCATAGAAACTGGCGTTTCCATGTACTGGGAGAGTTTGTTGTCCCATAGAGAACTTGATTGTGTACGAATGGGTAGAGCGGCTCAAATATGTGTCTCCCCTAGGAGCTCAGGGATCAGACCTTCCCTGTGCTTCCACATTTTTTACTTCTTTTTACTTTTTCTTACCATTCTACAGACTTACTGCTGCTTTTCTGAGAATTGCCAGGGGAAACTCTAATAAACTCTCAAAAGGTGGAAGTTATGGGGGAGAGATCATATAAAGAAATAGCAGACAACTAAATGGATTACACTGAGAGAAATATCTCTCAAAGGCAAACCAGGCCCCTTGAGCATTTACTACATAAATATTCAGCACTGTATGCTAATACTAGACAAATAATGTCGAGCAAAATATAGGGCACAAAGTGCTGACAGTCTTGCAAAGGAGAAAGACACTACCCAATCAACTCTAAATCCGGAAACACAAAAGGACAAATACTCCGAAGGCAAACTGTGGCTTCTGTTTTAGAAGGCCCTTGTTTGAACTACAGGATCAGTGAGGATTCCCCTGAGAAAGCAGTGTTTAACTTGGGATATTCAAGCTGAGAAGGTAGGAATCTGCTAAACGGAGAGAAAGAGAGCCTTCAGGGCAGGAACATGCACAGCATGTGTAAGAAATTCGGAAAAATCAAGGAATGGTGAAAAATAAAAGAAAAGAGCTAGGTCCATGTGGTTGGAAGACAGGGAACTAGAGAACATGTTGTGAAATACAGATGTAGACGTATGCTCGGGCAAGTCTACCAGGTCCTGAGAGGCCAATTTAAGGATTGGGTTTGTCATTCAATAAGCAGTTTGCTGACATGGACAGAGTGTGAGGAAGAGAATGTGAGCATCTGCCTATGGGGCAAGGACCTGAGAGGCTGGAGGACATCTCTGACCAGGACAGCTCCTGTGCGCTTGAGTTGTGCTTTGTGTATTTGTGACCCATTTAAAAGAAAACGATATCATAGATCTTTAAATCACTCGCTTCTGTGAGGAAGAACTGATCAGCAGAAGGGTGGATTCTAGAAGACCAAAGAGAAAGCCACTGCTGGGGTCTGGATCTGGCCAGACAGCAATAAGATATAGTCAGAGATTCAGAATAATGAGGAATGTATGTGCCAAGATCAAGTATGTGTTCTAATGCACTGCATAGAAGCAGTCAGCAAAGGAATGTCAAAGATGAACTGTAGGTCTTTGACTGGTACCTGAATGGATGCTTACATCGCTCACCATGAGGAAATAGTGAGATGGAAATCAGATTGTCACGAGCTTCCACTTGCGACACCTTTAATGCGTGTTAAAAGACAAGTCAAATACAGATGTGGGAGGCTTGAAGGAGCAATCTGGCTAAAGATATACCTTCGAGCACAAATAGCATGAAAATATAATTAAGGCATGGATATAAGTGAAATAATGTACAATCCTCTATTGCAGTTTATTTTAAATGTATCAGCATTAAATTGAAGCTATTTATTTCTTCTTTCAAATAACTACATTTTAATAATAAATGTTGATATGAGTAACGTTTCATAAAAAATAAAGTGCTGAGAAAACAGATCTAGCACACTTCTTGAGCAAAAGGGTACACAGAGTTGAGCAAGCCCAGGATGGACTTCTTGGATTATAAACAAGTTACAGAGGGCAAATTTCCACTGTGTTAACAATGCAAGAATCTCCCGGAATGGATATATGAATCAGTTGTACCATTTATATTAATGATTACTAAATAAAATGCTGGAGAAACGGCATGTTCTGTAGGTGACTCATTGGGTGAACTCTTTCACACGCTCCCAGGGCGTCAACTGAGTATCAGTGTCAATGCTGGGTACGGTGATCACAAACCCGAAAGCAATATTAAAAGGGACTGATAGGATCATAAATCACTTCTTATTGAAAAGCACTCTTATTGAACTCTTATTGAAGAGTTCTGTGAAGCAAAATCTTGAGGAAGCAGAGAAAGAATGTGCAAAACTCAGTCAATTAAAATAAGCTAATGTTAATTAATTAATAAAACACTGTCGAAGACTGGCTTTGGAAATATGCTGTTAATGCAAATGCTAAAGGACAGATACTCTCTGGACATGCTGGCTCCATTCCTCATTCAAAGCCTACTCATGATAGTTACTGAAAAAATATGGGAAAAATATGAAAAAAATACAGGTGTGCAGATATCCTGGCCTAGGAGACAGAATCCCAACAAAAAAATAATTTTTGCTGAAGAATAAAAATAGTCTAAAGAATAAGAAAACTTACTGGAGAGGTGATAATGTGAATACCCACAAATAAGTACAATACCTCTAATGTCTTTCAGGTCCCCCAAAATATTTACTAACAGCTTATCATTCAAAGAAGTAGACCTGTGCTGTTCCTGCTCCTACAATGTATCTTTAAATGAGGACTAGAAGAAGGAAAGACAGCACACAGTGGAAGTTTTAAGAAACAAAAATAAATGAAGTTCTGATACATGCTACAACACAGGTTTCAGAGAAACCCTGAAAACATTATGCTAAGAGAACTTACGAAGTAAGTCACAGTATGCTAAATACTGTATGATTCTATTGCAGTGAATGGGAAAGATGAGCACACCTGTGGAAACACAACACAAAGCAAAAATGTATTACTGCATGTAGGGCAAGGGGATAGGAGAGGAACAGGGAGTGAGTGCAAAAGGGTACAGAATACTTTGCGGGTAACAAAATATTCTGCAATTCCCAAGAGGTAATAAATATGCAACCCTGTAAATATACTAAAACATACTGAATCATAAATTTCAACACTGTGAAATTTTCAGTATATGAATCACATTTCTGTAAGCTTGTTTTAAAAATAGCACATGAAGGTTTTCATCTAGGACAAAATTCTATTTAAGACATATTAACCTGAAATAATTGCAATGGTTTCTATAATTGAGCTTCAGAGAGGTCAGTTCACAAATTCATTTCCTTCTATCTTTATTAATTCTAGAAATTACTTCTGGTTGTATGTGTAATGTACTTATTGCTAAATGTTTATATTACTTTATTATCAACTATGTATATTATTTAGCAAACACATAGTTCTAAGTGATTCATGTGGAACAACTCATTGAATCGCCAAAGCTATTCTATGAGATTGGTACTATTGTTAACCTCAGAGGAAAAACCAGATACCTAGCCAACGGTACCAATGAAATAGGTAATGGAGGCTCTATAACTTATACTTGTAACCACATACTGTGCAACTACTGTAATAAAAATGTTTAGACAGCATGTAAACAGAAATACAAGAAGTAGTTATATTGAAGACATCACAAATACATACCACAAGGAAGAAAAAAGAGACTCAAAAACAATATCCTAATGTTTTTAAATACATTCTTCCAACTTAGGATATAATTTCCAGTTGCAATATCTTGCCAGAATTCATCTTAGATACAAAAGACATAGTCTAAAACCTCATAACAGAATTCAAAGAATGGCTCTAGTAATCAAAAATACTGATGTTGAAGATGTGTATAAAAATTGAAATATGTTTTTAAAAAGCAATGTATTTAAGTAATTTTGTGATTTTTATATGTGAATTTTTGCTTCGTGTTTCTACAGGTGTGCCCATCTTTCCCATCCACTGCAATAGAATCATACAGTATTTAGCATATGTGATTTTAAGTAATTACTGTAACAAATAAAATAAAATTTTAAATAGATATCTGAGTTATTTCTAATCTATGAAAAACTAGAGGTTACACTATGATCAAGGTAACCTTTGTTTAGGGAATACATGGCACATACAACTGGTCAATTTTTTATTAAAAACACCCCAAAAAACAACTCCTAACTATTCTCATACACCCATGAAATGATATATCGGCAGCTTATCAGTAAATCTGGATTAACATGATAAAACCAAATGTTAGCAGAATGTCAGTTTATTTTTTGTTTTTATTTTATCTTTAGTATAACTTTGTTTTATTTGACTCTGACACACTTTTCTTTTAAACAAGTGGTAACTTCCAAGGAAGCTTACAATTTCATCCATGAGTATGAAAATCAAACAAAATACAAATCATTTCATTGCAATTTGATAGAGGGGTTCGTACAACCCACCAGATAATGTTCTCTATTTTGAATTTTCAAACAAACTCTCTCTTCATATGTTCAGATACTTCCTCATTTTCCAAACCACTTCCAAGACACATGGTACGCTCTCATTCCCAGGCAATCAATCGAGGGGTCTTCCTTCTGCCTTGCTGACAAATCTCCCTCAGGGGCTGCTCCTGCCACTTCTCACGCAGAAGAACATCCCTCCTTTGAAGAGTACATTACCTGCTATTATCTTCAAAATCACGTAATAGACCACTCATCCTGACAGTACAAACTTGGACCAAACCTCCAACTGAGTTCTGAGTTTTGATAGACCTGTGCCTTAATTCACTTTGCCACTGAACTGGTTTTGCATTTTAAACATGAAACAAAACCAACTGAGAAGAAACAAGGTTTGGAAATTTTCTGTGCCTTGTTTTACCAGCAAGCACTCACAATCCCATTGTTATACAATTTTGTGTTCTTAAAGTAAAGATTGTGTGTGTGTGTGTGTGTGTGTGTGTGTGTGTGTGTGTGTGTGTGTTTCTGTCTGCAGACAGAATATCCATTATACTCATTTTATGGCAGAAAAACATAAACCTTATTGCTACTTTTTTTCCCAGAAAAACAAGCATGGTCCTTTAAATCACTCTAATAATCTTCCCACTAATTTTCTTTGCTCTCCTAGCACATTATTTCAGGTCACCTGCTCTTCTGCATGGCTTGCATATGGCCAACTGTGCCATTTCATTAGCCACAGGCTCTTCCTGACACCTGGAGGGGTTACAAACACGGATGGTTTTACTCCTTAGGAAAAGCTGTTTCTCACCAGAGAGCTGCTCTGTCTGCCTTTGTCAGGGTCAGGATGTTATGGAGAAAATTGTCCCTCGGACTCTTGAGCAATCTGGCCAATATGGCTTCTGCAAAACAGGGTACCATTATAAGTACTTGAAAGTATAACCTGAATTTTTTCAATCTGTGTAACACCTAGGTGACCTGCCAGAGTGTCTGAGCCTGCCAAAGGTTCAGGGGACATTTGTGGGAATTACATAGCAATTTGGAGAGGGAAGAACTCAGTTCTATTGACACCATGTTGGATAATCCAATTTATTTTCATTCCAGATCTTACAGTATCTAGAAAGATCTAACAAGCAGTTTATATGAGCTATGGGACATAGAGAAACAGGCATGATGACAGTATACAGATTTAATCAGTAAAATTCAAAATCTGAAAACTGTCTTTAGCACAACTAACTGTGTTTCTTCAACAAGTCATAACTAGAGAGAGACAGAGACAGAAAGAGAAAGAGACAGAGAGAGAGAGAGGTAGAGACAGAGATGGAGATAAAAAAGGAGACAAAGGAAGACAGAGACAGGAACAGAACTATGGCTTTTAAGATATACTTAAAGGGTATAACCAAAATGCAAAGCATAGACCTGTTTAGTATCTTAATTGGAACAGCCAAAAAATTCCTATAAAAAAAAACAAAGAAAAGAACTATGAGGAAATAATGAAAATTTGAATATATTTGATATTAAAGAACTATTAGCAAAGCTTTGGGTATGAGAATGGCATGATGGCTATTTGAGAGGTCTTATTTTTTAGAGATAATGATGGTAATAGTTACAAGTGAAATTCTATCATGCCTGAGATGTTTGTTAAAATAATCTTGGAAGAAAGAGGTAAATTCAATGAAGCTAGGGGCTACAGAGTGTGTTAACATACTGTTATGGTTTGTGTCTGCATGTCCCCCCAGATCCTCATGCAGTCATGGGGCAGGCTTCTGGGATTTGTGATTGATCCAAGGTCCAATGCTGGGATTATGGGTGTGAGTGCTACACCGGCCCTGGGGCAGGTAGTTTGCATACAATGTAAGGGAGAGAAAGAGGCTGCTGGCCACCATTCCTTCCTTTTGCCCTTGTTGCCTTTGCTGTGTTCCGCCATGAACTGCAGCCCTCTGCCATGTGCCACTCTGCCTTAGAGCCAGCCAAGCATGGACTGAAACCTCCATGAACTATAAGCTAAATAAATCTTTCCTTCCTTAATTTTGGGTGTCAGATATTTCATTCCAGCAATGAGAGAAGAGTAACTAAGGCACATACCATCTTCTATACGCTTTAATGTATGTTTAAAGTTTTCCTATAAGTGTAATGAGTTTTTCAGTATCATTTCTTGGGCCTAGGGGTAATTATTCAACAAAACAAGAGTTATTTGAACACAAACCCTGTGATACACCTATTATGTCCCAGGAGTGTCAGAGTGGGATTGTGTAATACTTAATCATAATATTTAGAAGAGCTTGAAACATAAAAGTTATAATTGTTTATTTCTAGAATTTTCCACTTAATAACTTTGAATGACAGCTGACAGTGTATAACTAAAAACCACAGAAAGTGGTTTCATAATTAATTAAAAAGTTTTGAAATGCTTAGAGATCATATATTCCCCTTTCTTTGATCTTAAATGTTACCACCTCATTACCTTTATATATTGCCTTGTATTTTTTACATTTTTCCCTTAGGTGCCTCAATTAAGCAAAAGGGTAGTACACATTTCTCCTGCTACTAAAGGATATTTTGATTTACAATAGAAACTAAACTATAGGGCTGGGGATATAGCTCAGTGGCACAGTGCCTGCCTGGTAAGCACAAGGTTATGAGTTCAATTCCTGGTACCAAAAAAAAGAAATTAAACTATGCCTACTGGTAAATGCTTTTGGTATCAATGGAAATCAGTCAGTTTACATATAAACTCAATATTCGCTAACAGAAATCAGTGGACTCCAGAACCATGTTATTTCTATTTATCAATACTCTTCTTAAAATATAGTAAGAATGTCTGACTTTACAAATCAAAATTTATTATGAACTTTTACCAAATATATGTCAAGTGCAGAAAAAAGTACACTCACCTGCTAATGAGAGCTATGTGTTTTCTTTATGATACTCACACAAAGTCTAGGACACCACAAAAATCAATTTTTCACTGAGTGACTGCACATATCCATGAATTATTGCCTTATTAAGTACCAGGGATTTTTTTCTCCCTAACTGTATACCCACTGTACCAAATTTGGTGAGATGAAGCAGAAATAAATTCATATTTCCTAACACTTATTCAAACCCTTTGGACTAGAAACTGCATGGCAGATAGTCTTCACATTTCATCAGATCATTCTCCCAGTCAGGTTCACACTAACAAGGCTCTCATGTATCATTGCTTTTTTCTTTTTATGAAAAAGAAAAGAATCCCCACTAATTTCACAGTACAATGATTCATTCATTACTTAATCTTGTTTCCACGTCCATTAAAATTAAAGATGCATATGCGCTGTTGTACCACGCTATTATATTCAATTGTTGGATAAAACATGATTAAAAATGAAATTAAACTACTCTAAAACACCTTTATGGATATTTCTAAAACCATACGTCCATATCTTTTCTGATTTATTCTGCACTGACTGGCTAGAGATCATTTCTTAGACTGTTAGAGGTCTACTAGAAGCATAAGTAACAGTACGTAGATAGCATTATTATCAACTATGCATATATTTTAAGGATTTTTTTCAAGAGGAAATTGTGCACATCACATCAATACAGATTATTATATTTTTTAAGGACAATAAGAAAAATAACACCAAGATCCAAATGGAACATGAAAAAAATCCAGTTTCATATGACAGTCAAATTACCTCAGAAAGGAGAAAAATGGTGCTAACAGACCAAAACAGGTAACAGTGTGTACAGAAAAGGGATTTTAATTAGAATACAGAACACCTCGGTATTCTGAAGGTTAATGGCCATGACCTAAGAATAATCAACAAAATCCTAAGTATGTATGTGGGTAATAATTCTGACTAATTCCCTAAGATCAAAATGAATATGCCCTTTCTATTTCTGAGTTTGTTTTAAGAAAAAGAAAAAAAAAAAAAACAAATTTACAAGATTTCCTCATGTGGAACACAAAGTAAGTTCCTTACTTTGGAGATTGTGATGCAAGCCCCAAGGATAAGAGGGCAATGGTAATGCTGAGTCATAACATTCAGTTCTGGTTGATGGTGATTATGGGAAAAACATCACCAGCAACTGTCCACTAGGAAACCGAGGACTCTAAAATAAACTGTACTAGACATGCTCTGAGTAGGCATTTTCTTTCTGCTGGCTAAATAAAAGAACTGCAAAATGGTTTAAGAGTACAATCTGTTTCAACCCATTTCTAAGGCACTTGAAATGCCAAAGTAATCCATGAGAATTGTTTTGCTAGAAAACTTGATGCTGAGCTTATCCTACTGTGTACATCAGTGTACTTGTATAACTATATACATATCCACACTCACATAACGTATGGTATTTTCCATCAGCTTTCATGCATATTTTCAGTTGAACTAAAATAATATGTACTTTTAAAAAGTTTTCATTGTTGAACATAAATATTGCCAAACACATCAATTTTAAGCACAGCTTGGATACATTTTTATGCAATGGACCATCTCATTTATATTCATATACCATCTCAGGAAGTTGCTTCCCCACTCAGAGTCACAATCCCTCTTCTAAGGTAACAAAAAAATTTAACCCCTACCACTCCAGATTTGCCTACCTTTGCATTCATAGAAATGGAAATGTATGATATGTATGATATGTTTCCTTTTGTGTCTTATGTCTTTGGTCCTGGTTATACCTCTGAGCTTTATTCACTGCTATGTGGGATGGAATAATCACATTTATTTTACATGGGACAATAGAAATTATTTTTGCATTTCCAAATCATTAATTAACTATCCTTCACAGATATTTCAGTGATTCCAAGTTTGGGGTTATTTAAAATAATGCTGTCCTTAGTGTACATTTACATTTACATACATTTCTCTGTTCGAATTTATCTAAGGTGGGACAGCCGGGTCAGACAGGGTGTTCAGCAGGATGTTAGAACAGACTACCAGCTTTGCAGAAGTGGTTATACCAAGTTACACTGAAACCACGACCCTCAAAGCTCTAGTTGCTCCGTATGCTCTTTCCTCTACCTTTGGTATTTTACATTCCTTTACTTTTAAATTTTAGCATTTTCGGTGGTATCTTGTGGTTTTAGTTTGCACTTCCATAGATAATGAAGCTGCTGATTATCTTTTCATATAGTAATTGACCATTTAAATACAGTCTTTATAAACTGCATACTTAGGTATTTCTCACACTTTATTATCTTTTCTTTATGGATCAGTAGCAATTCCTTATTCTAGACTTTAGTTTTGCCAGAGTCAGATAATTTTGTGCCACGCATTACATTATTTTTCTCACACTGCATTACTTTCTCACACTGTGATTCTTTATCGTAAGTTAGGTGACCATAAATGAATCTATTTCTACATTTTCTAACCCTTCATTGATCCCTTTTTTTTTTTATACTAAAAGCAATACCAGACTCTAATAAAATATCTGGAGTATCAGTCTTTCAGCTTTATTCTCCACGAGGACTGTATTAGTTATTCTTGCACATTAGCATTTGCATATGATCTTTAGAGTCAGTTTATCATGTTCCCTTAGAAATTCCTGCTGGAATTTTAAGTGGGACTGCATCAAATCTATAATCAGTCTGTAAGTTGACATTCACACAGTCCATAAACACACGACATGTCTTCTCATTTGTTTAGGCTTGCTTTAGTTTTGAAATGTCTGCACAGATTTTACAAGTTGTTTTCTCTAGACATTTGCTAATTTACTGTTACAGTTATCTTTCTACATTTTTGCTTTCTAATTATTTTTTAAATTATACAGTGAAATAAAATTAATTTTGTGTAAGGATCTTGTATCGAATATTCTTACATGATTTTTTTTTTTTTTTTTTGTACCAGGAATCAAACTCAGGACCTTGTGCTTGCCAGGCAAACCCTGTGCCACTGAGCTATATCCCTAGCCCTCAGTATTCTTATATATTTCAAAGAATATATTGAAATCTTCTCAGACTGATGGTGCTTTTTTTTTTTTTTTTCCCCAGTACCGGGAATCAAACTCATGACCTCGCGTTTGCCAGGCAGGTGCTGTGCCACTGAGCTAAATCCCCAGCCCCTTATGGTGCCTTTTTTTTTAATAAGGAAGATTTTACTTATGGATTTTATTTAAGAGACATGATAATTTTCTCTTCAACAAATCCAAAACTTTTAAATCTTTTTATTTTCCTCTGTTTGTAGAATCTGTTCTTTAAAAAAATCCTCATATGAGTAATTCGTACCTTTCTATCATCTTTATCCCGTTAAGGATTTGTCAAGTTTATTCATCTTTTCAAAGAAACATTTATTTTGCCTTCTTGGTATTTTCTTCCACCTAATTTCTTAAATTTCTTTGCATCACTATACTTTCTAAAATTTTATTGTTCAATTTTAGACTTTCCATTTGACAGTTTTGAAAGACCCCAGTTTTCTGGTACCCTAGCCAGCCTTTTCATCTATTGTCTTCATGGTATTTAATCACAATTACTTTAAATGTGTTTGCCATTCCTAATATCTGGATCTTTTGTGTTTTTTTTCTGTTTTGTTTTTGGGGGTTTTTTGGGGTCTTTTTGAGACAGGGTCTTGCTGTACAGTTCAAGTCGGCCGTGAGCTCACTTTGTAGCCAGGCTGGTCTCAAACTCGCAAAGATCCTCCTGCCTCACCCTCCCGACTGCTGGGATGGCTCTTTTGTTTTTGTTTTACCATTATTTGGACATATTTCCTGGGCATGACAGGTAATTTTTCAACGACTATTAGATAATAGTTACAAGAAACATCGGAGACTTTGTGTGATACTACAAGGTAGGATAGTTCTGTGGCAGTTAGAAGACAGCCAGCCAGACGATTACGCGGCGTCCAACTGAGACCAGTGTATTTCCCATTTGCTTCACTCTCAGGGCAAAGCCCTTTCAAAAGACGTTATAAAATTTCTGGACCGTGAATCAAGACCCTTCTTCTTGGTGGTTTTAAAGTATAACATTTATGTCCTAAGAAGCTACAGGAGCCCCGCTTGCCTTGTGGGAGTCTCAGCTCCTCCCCTGACACAGGCGCTGAATAGGGAGCACCCACTACCGAAGGAAACTGCAAGCTAAACACTGAGCTCACTCCCCTTGCAGTCTTTCTCATTGTTTGTTGTTTCTTCCTTAGGATCCGTAGGTTCCGCTGTCGGAGAACCCTGTACTTCCATTTTTGCTCGCTAAGGGAAGTGACTCTGCCGCTACCAGCCACTGCTTCCTATCCAACCACCCTGAGAATTCTCAAATGCCCTGAGAAGAAAAGCGGACACTGCTCCTCTCCTCTATCTTAGATGTCTTGATTTCCCTCCAATGCCTTCAAAGAGTTTCATTTTGATTCCTTTAAGCACAAAAGAGACTCTAGTATCAGCTTCTGCCCCAGAGCTGATAATGAAGTTTCCTCCAAATGTATTTGTTGAGAGTCAATCTAAACCAGATGAACTATTGAAATTTGAAGTCTGCATAAACCCTAATTGATGTAAGCATAAGCAGAAAATTATGTGATTCCTTCTTCAAAGCACAGGAGAGCTGCTATTTCCTGTGTAATTCCAGGCAAGATACTTAATGCCTCAAGAGCTCATTTCATCTATTTGCAAAGTAGTGAGTCCTCATACTTTCTTCACACATTTCCTGAAACTAAGTGAGGAGGCACCCTGTCTGGGTCCTGCCCTCTTAAATAATTAACCTTCGAAGTACAGTCATTTCCTATCTGTTATGGTTTATATCTCACCGCCCCCCCACCAAAAAAAAACCTCATGCATTCCTAGCTTTGGTGAGGTAGCTGGATCGCGGGTACATGGTAGGCTCATCACGGATCAGCCCCCTGAAGACTTTATGGCCGAAAGCTATGCAGAGAGGAGGCAGGTCACCAAGAGAGTTGCCTAGAAGAGTGCATCTCCCTGCTCCTCCCTTTGTCCCTCTCTGCTTCCTGTGGCCATGCAATGAGCTGTTTCCCTCTGCCAGGCAACCCTGCCTGGGAGCCAGATGAATATGGACTAAAACCTCGACAAACTGTGAGCCCAAATAAACCCTCCCTCGCTTAAACTGTAGGAGTCCGTAGTGTGTCTCAGGGATGAGAGAGTACCTAAGACGATATTTAACATGTCTATGCATATGTCTCAATATTTTCTTCTCTATCATCTACAAGTAAAAAATAAAATGTAAGAGTAGCAATTATCTATGGTAGAGATAATTATCTATAATTAATTTATAGAAACAAACACATATAGACTAAGTATTCCTGCTTTTCTTCATGAAAAGAAGGAAACTCTGTGGCCCTTTCTAGGGCATGTCCTAGAATAAGGAAATCATAACTCCAAAAGAGACAAAAGACCTAAAGTATTTTAGGAAAAATAAAAAAAAGAAGCAAAGAGTTAGAATCTAAGAGCCTAACCTTTCAGATATCCACAATAGCTAGGAATTTTGCTTTCACCATGAAGGGTAAAGGCTGCTTGGATTCCTGGTGACTGACACTGAAATGTAGAGGCAGTGTACCCTACCAGGGACTTAGCATTGTAAAAGAATATTTACAGTGATTTACTGTGATTACAGAAGTAATTAATGTTTATTCTAAACAAAATTTTGCTGCAAGGAGAAAGGAACCCTTCTACATTGTCAGTGAGAATGTACACTAGTCCAACCATTTTTGGAAATAAGTATAGACTCCTCAAAGACTAAAACTAGAAAGTCATTTGACCCAGCTAATCCCCTTCTAGGTGCCTTCCCAAAAGAGCCAAAGGCATCATATTACAGTGGTGCATGCGTGCCAATGTTGGTAGCAGCACAATTCATAATACCTTGGAAATGACCTTTTTATGTATCAACAGATGGATGAAAGTGTAGGATTTATATACAGTTGAGTACTACTTTACTACAAACAGGATTCATGAGCCATTGGTAAGAAAGTGAGTACACATTAAGACCAAAATGTTAAGTAAAATCAGATACACAAGCTTAAGTAGCACATGGCTTCTCGTACATGAGAAATCGAAAATATATTAAAAAAAAAAAAAAAAAAAAAAAGAGCACGAGACAAGACAGAGAATAGAAACAAAGAGAAAGATCCTTTGCAAAAGGGAAAGGGACCAAGAGAGGGAAGTGGAAAGCAATGGAGTAGAGAGTGGAGGGGAAAGGAATGAAAAAAGAACTAAGATGTGTTGTGTACACGTACCAACTCCCCAGGGGGAATGTAATCATTATATACTGTAAACATGGACTGAGAAAAAATAAAAATTGCAAAAAAAAGAAAACATTTAAAAGTCCAAACGTGAAAAATACTAAGTGCTCTTTTCATCAAAAGATAATATATCCAAAATAAAGACTGGAAAGCCGGGAGTGGTGGCACACGCCTGTAATCCCAGCACTCGGGAAGCTGAGGCAGGAGGATCATTGTGAGTTCGAAGCCAGCCTGGGCTGCAAAGTGAGCTCAAGGTCAACCTGAACTACATAGTGAGACCCTGCCTCAAAAAGACAAAAATAAATAAATAAATAAATAAAGATTGGATAATTAAAATGTTTCCAGTACAATTTCTCTCATATAAAATGACATCATATCAAGCTGATTCATGGTTGTGATTTTATCTTATATACTTAGCATTAAATAGTACCTTTAAAAAAACAACAGGCATTGTTCAAAAGCAATTATTAAATAGTTACATAACAATCACCTTAGACACCCTACAATTTTTTAAAAAGTCAACACCACATATTTGGAAGCTATAATGTTTCCAACATTTTGTCATTAGAAATAAACACAATATAATCATTCTTATATAGTAATATTTGCATACATCTCTGGTTATTTGCATAAAACAAATTTCTAAAAATTAATATTCTTCTTCATGCAGATTACTAAACTCGTATCTAGAAAAACTGTGCCAATTTATTTCCCCAGCTAGAGAATATTTGATGTTAAAAGAGATGTATACTTGAAATCAAACATTATAGTTTAAATTTAGAAGACAAAAATCATTAGATCAAATATTATGCACACTTAGGAGAGTCTAGTTATGAAAATGTACTCTTGCCTTGAAAGGTTTGATCTCAGGGATCCCAGATAAAAATAGAACAAAATACTAAATTCCATGCTATACTTAGCCCCATAGCAGTAAAAAACAAAATTAAAAGACTCATATGTATACATAATTTATTCCATAATTATTTATATAACAATATACCATAGAAAATGCAAAAGCATTTATTTTTATTTGTAAGTAATGAAAAAAATTCCTTCTCTCATGCATCTCTCAAGAGAACACACAAGAAATTTACCCTTTATCAAGTTATCCTTCTGTATCCAAAGTGATCCTGTAGTATACTGAAATATTTTTATGCTTTTGAATACTGAAACTTATTGATAAGAACCACACAACTGCTATTTCCATAAATAACTAGAAAAGGATGTAACACTATCTTCCTCACATGTGAATTATATGTCCTGGAAGGAGCACAGCACATGGCTATAGAATGCAATGATTCTGAACAATTCTTCCTAATGAATGTAAATTTTTCTAGAATTCCTGGAGAAAAATGATTTGCCAAAAACTTTGAAGCACATATTAATAAAAATTGACTTTTCCTGCATGACAGAATACACTTCACAAAGGAAGAAAAAGTAAAAGTTTGCAAAGTGACATTGTTGTCTTCCTGTTTTAGTACAGCATATAGAAAATAATTATAATAATTATGTTATACACTTATAAATCCTAAGCCCAAACTGGTGGCACAAGGCCTATATTCCCAACATTCTGGGGGACGGGCAGGAGAACAGCAAGTTCAAGCTCAGGTTGGGCAACTTACCACCATAGGGAAACCCTGTCTGAAAATTAAAAATAAGAAATGGGCTGAGGTTGATACTCAGTGCAAAGACCCTAGATTCAGTCTCCAGTAACACACACACACACACACACACACACACACACACACACACAAAGTAAGGTCTGCTAAAAGAAGAAAAACAACTAAACAGTGAACATATTTTATGAATTCAACTGGTTATCACATAATCATAATTATATTCACTTATTCCACGATGTGAAAGCACAAGCAGGGCAAATTTAGCCTCAATAGTAATAATATTAAAAGGTACTACTACCAGCATTCTCAAAATTTTTATCACAGTATTCTTGCACATAAGTGTCCTTATATCCTATATTCTATTTATAAAGTGAATATTTTGTTTTATCTTTTTACTGTTAAAAATATTATGGCATAGAAACATAAAATTATACTTAATATTAATCCATTTTCTATTTACCAAAGGAAATGTATTCCTTTAACTCTTCAAAATACTATGATTATAGACAGACAGATATAACTATATATATTTATATCCATATATATATATATATATGGATATCTGGAAACAATGCTACATACAAAATAAACTCAACAACAATAATAGTTGCCACACAACACATAAAGGTGACTTTTTAAATTGTATAATATAATCCATTATAATACAAGTGACTAAACCCACTTCACTTCATGCAGAAAGTAGTAGCAGTTAAGCTGTGGAGTAATTATGCACTTTTACAATTGCTAGGAGTAATTTTAGAATGAGAAACTGCTGTAAAATGCAAATTTAACTTGCATCCAAAATGTTACTCTTTCAAATCAGACAGCTTCTCAATTATTTTAGGACACTGCCATATTCATGGGAGCTGTACAATTCTCCATGACATCGTTTCTAAACAGGTGAGAATTTACACTATGTATGAATTTCCTCAAAGATCCACAAATACATATTCTGTTGAATAATGTAGATCATAAATTTGGCTATTTGTTCCAATTTTCTTGAACTGTCAAATTAAAGAATAAGCAAGTTATTCTGTAGAAAAAGTACTAGGCCTCTTCTAATCTATTCAGCCTATGGGTAACACAAAACCTACCAAGAAAACAGAGACTTGTCTTCTTCTAAAAGACGCTTTCTAGCCAGACATGGTGGCATATGCTTATAATCGCAGCACTCAGGAGGCTGAGGTAGGAAGATCATTGTGAGTTCGAGGCCAGCCAGTGCTACAAAGTGAGCTCAAGGCCAGCCTGAACTGCATAGTAAGACCCTGTCTCAAAAAGACATACATACATACATACATACATACATACATAAATATAAAAGATGTTTTCTGGGTCCATTGAAATTTAGACTATCATTGAAATAAGACCAAAATTAAGTAGAAACTTTTTATAAGCATATGCTTGATATTTAGGTACTTTCTCTACTGAATATCATATGTAGACATTACATAGATCACATATAATTAGGGCAACTTTGGAATTTAAAATGTTACTGGCAGGGTTCTATTAAGAAGGCTCTTTTGTGTTCAGGCAGATGCTTATGATGTTATAAGTTAAAACTTTTATCTGGTTCATTTGTTTTCCTAGAAGAAACAGCAGCCTTTCCTGCGATTATTTGTAAGTCTCCAAATTAAGTGAGCACTCAATCAGCAAAATTAAATTCACTAAACAAAAAGTAGAAAATAAATTACTTTTGAAACCAATAAAGTGCCTTTGGCAGGCAATCAGTAAACCTATGGTTTGTTTCTAACTTTCTCATCAGTATCATGAAAGCTTATACAACTTAACATACCAACTCTACCTAAACCATACATGACTCAAATCTGAGGGTCAGAAAAAATTTCTTAGAACTCACACCTGTGAAAGGAGAAAACTACACTGGACTGATATAGAGACAGAGACAGAGGTAGAGGAAGAACTGTAGAGCTGCAGAGCTAGAGAGAGAGAGAGAGAGAGAGAGAGAGAGAATCCAAGCAAAAATACTGCTTGAATGTCTGTTAGTGCAATTAATCATTTTTCCTATATATGGCAATTCCACTGAATATTTCAACTATAACTTTTTTAGAAATTTCAAGCAACTTTATAATTCAAGAAGCATAATTATGACATGATTTTACAAATGCCAGTAAAATGTACCTTCAGTTTACCACTGTGACTGGAGTCACTTCACACTTTTGTATTCTCACTGTTTATATTTGTAAGATAACAAAGAACTTAGCAGTATATTATCACTGGTTAGGTGAACCACAATTAGAATTTTAAAATTAGAGCACTAAAATACTGTTACAAATCATATAGTTCAATAAGTGAGGAACCAAAGATCTAAAGCTGCTCACTATGGCATGAATGTTGAGTACTGAAAAGTTCAAAGACTTCATTATTAAGGTAGAAGAAATTTCACGTGCCACTTAGGGCGTTCAACAGTAAACATAAAATACAAATGAAGATATCTGAAGAAAGTTAAAGAAGAATAAAATTAAAGAGATAGTAAAGATTAAACAGAGAATCATAATACCAAAATTATTTTTTGAAAAAAATTAGAATTCAGGCAATGAGAAGAATTTAAAAGAGTGAATTAGAACAACAGAATTAGAGAGCAAGGCCCAAATAAATATTATGGAAGAAAATGGGAATATAACCAGTGAACACAATAAATTGAAAACCTTCATGAATCAAATATCTTAATAAAATCACAGTCTCCAGAATTAATATAAATGTAAATATACCTACAACCTTTTCCAAAGCAGAATTGTGAGTTTTAATCTTTCCAGGAATAAACCAGACTAAGATTAAAAGATTTTTGCATACTAGGTTTATGAAACTAACAATAAGCAAAGCATTTCAATCTTATATTCTTCCAGAATGTGGGAGGAAACACGTATAGGAGGGAGGAGTGATTTATTTCCTATCTCTGTGAAGCCAATACAACCTCAACAACATTCTGAAAAAAAAAAAGCAAACAGAAAATAATATGTCCTCTAAGTCGTGTATGTAAATGTAGATGCTCTAAACAAAATACTAAAAATCAAACCCAGTGATACATAAAAATATTTGTTTCACTAGGTTCAACGTTTAGGAATGGGAGGGATATTATAATGAAATATATTTATAAATGTCATTCACTATATTAACAGGCTAAGATAAAGTTATAAATCACTCAAAAATTATAATTCTACCAACAGATGCAAAAAACCTATTTCATCAAATCCAATACTGAGTTATGGTAAAAACTTCAGTAAGGACAATTAATTATATATCACTAGCTATCCTATCATGATACAGCTGTTGTTCCCCATTATCTGAGGAGGACATATTCCAAGACCTCAGTGGAAGCCTGAACCTATATGTACTGACTTTTCCTAGCCGTCAGGTCTAGGAGATCCTATTGAAAACCCACTCGAGTTCTCACAAGAAGTCCCTGTTCATAACTTGGGAACTGTTCTGCACATGTGTCCTAGGATTTTGTAATTGTCAGTCATGCCAACTTCCCCAACCAGCTTTGCCACACCCTGACCTCCTGCCTCACCACCACTCTGAATGAACACACACCGAGACTTGAACAAAACACGAGTAACAGCTCAAAGCTACATCCCTAGAATGACCCACCTACCCTTAACGCTGCCAGGAAAATTTACTGTTTTTTCCAACCCAAAACCCACAATAGGTAGACAGACCCCTAAATCCCCCTCTTCCAGTGCTCAGAATGCCAGGCAACTTAGCAGCTTAGTGAAACCTGGTCTCAAAACAAAAATAAAAAAGTGCTGGCCATGTAGCTCAGTGCAGAGGCCCAGGGTTCAATCCCCAGTTACAGGAAAAAGAACAAAGCCTACAATGACAAATGTTTTTCTGATATAAATCTGCCACCCAAAACTGTTAGCTCACGGACCACACAACTGTCTAGGAAATGCAGATCTTCAGGAAGCAATGCTCTTAGTCCTTTCGGGAGGATAAATTCTAACTTCCAGTAGGCATCTGCCCTAATAGGAGAGGCGTGCTTCTCCAAAGGACAGGGGCCAATTAACAGCCCCAGATGATCCCATTAGCAGCCCCACTGCCTTTTCTAGGACACTCTTCCCTCTAAAAAGTCTCTAGGCTTTTCTTTCAGTGGGGTTTAGGTCATGCTTGATTCACCTCCCTAGTAACACGAGGAACTGATATACGAGGCCAGTCATCTAGTGGATCTGCCGCATCATATGAGAAAGCGTGGGATCACTAGGGAAGGCACCACCGTGCTCTCAGAGATCCAGAGCAGATGAAAGTTCAAGAACAGGCTGAAAGGTAGCTAGAATTCCTCAACAGGGCGCAATGAAAACTAGTTTATGTGGCGGCACAATACTAAGGGTCAAAGGCTGACACCCGGAACACTGGACCCACACCGTTTAAATTAATGAACTCTTCTGCTACATGAGTCCAAAAGGGAAGGGAAGGGAAGGGAAGGGAAGGGAAGGGAAGGGAAGGGAAGGGAAGGGAAGGGAAGGGAAGGGAAGGGCAGGGCAGGGCAGGGCATAATTTAAGTCTAGCAGGGGCTCATGAACACCCTCCTTGTTCGAAGTAGATATGATTCAAATGAAGAGCTTGGAGAGTGGCATCATATTTTCTTTGAATTTAAATTTATTTTATCTCATTATTTACACTTTGTGCTGCAGTCTCTGCTGCTTCCACCCATTTATTTTTTGTAATAAAATATACAACACATAGGGCCAGGTGTGGTGGCATAGGCCTATAATCCCAGCACTGGGGAGGCTGAGACAGGATGATCGCTGCGAATTCAATGCCACACTGGGCTACATAGTGAGACCCTGTCTCAAAAAAAAAAATTTTTTTTAAATGTATATCACGTAATATTTAACATTTACCACAACACAAACCATTTTAAGTACACGGCTAAGTGTTACTGAGTCCATTTATATTCTTGTACAACTCATTGCAACCCTTCATCTCTAGAAATCCCCATCTTACGGAAGTGAAACTCAATACACCTAAATGCGAACTCCATGTTTCCCTCTCTGCCTAGGTTCCTGGCACCCGCTCTACATTCTGCATCAGTGATTCCGACTCTGGGTTCCCCATAGAAGCGGAATCGTGCGGTATGCCTTTTCTGATGGGCTTATTTTATTAGCGTGATGTCCTCCAATTTCACCTGTACTGTAGCATGTACTGAACGCTCCTTATTTCCTTAGACTGAGTGATACTCCATTGTATCCATGTACCATGATTTGCTCACCTGTTCATCTGTCGATGGACATTTGTGTGGCGTCCACATTTTGGCTGGCTGTTTCCTGAAACATCGCCGTAAGTGTGAGTGTACAGATCTTTGTTTAAAACCCAGCGTTCAGTCCTTCAGAATGATGCTCTGTAATGGGACCGCTGTTGCATGTAGTCCTTTTTCAGTTTTAGCTTTTAGAGGAACTGCCATGGTATTTTCCACAGCAGCTGTTTCTTTTGTCTTTGAATGTAATTGTGATTTTACTATTTTGGTAATTTCTGTAGTGTTCTTCACTAATTTTTATTTAGTCTTTTTAAAAATCGGTTTTAAAATCTTGATTTAGTTGTTTCAACTGCTAACAAGGAAGAATCAGTACAGTATATCAATTTGCGAGTTCTTGACCGAAATTGTGTGGACCATACATTTTTCTCCTAGTGAATCCAGCAAATGTCACGGCACCAAAACACATTCCTGTTCTCATCCTGAGTAATCTCTTCCAGTCTTTGGAAAAAGCCTGATAACATCCAGATGTCCAACTGCAACTCTGATTCCCACCATTCAAATGCAAAGCCCTTGGAAAGTTATATGCGTTGTAGTAAATTCTCAATAAATACAGATTGCCATCATTGTAAAAATTGATTGCTCTCAGCCCCATAAGTAGAAATAGAGTAAAATTTTCTCTCACAACACATTAAAATATTCATTCGCAAAGAAGGCTCAAGAACTCAAGGACCATGTGATTCATCATTTCTAAAAATACTTAGTCCCTTGATTATAATTTAAGATGACAAGAAAAAATAGTAATTAGTATTTTTATTATCTCATTTAAACTTCATAGTGAAGTTCATAATAACCATAGAATTATTAGCTCCATTTTATAAATAAAAAACTAAAGCTTACACAGGATCTTAGTCCATGATATGCTGCTATGACAGAATACCACAGACTGAATAAATTATAATCAACAGAAGTTGATTGGTCTCACGGTCATGGAGTCTGGGACGCCCAAGGTTAAGGGGCTATATATAGGGAAGGCCTTCTTTCTGTGTTACACTGTTATAGGACTTAGCACAAAGCAAGAATGAACTCAAGAGAGGGGACCCCAAACTCCTGCTTATATCTAACTCACTCCTGCAACACACACAGAGTGAGAGAGTGGTACCCACAAGAGTTCATCATTTTACAGATGTCTCACTTCACAATGTGGTTAAAACAGCAATCAAACTTGACTGTGAGTTTCAGAAAGGGCATTCAAACCACAGCAGACAGGTAATTTACCCAGCTAATTAATGGCACAGCCTGAGTTCAACCTGGGGAATTCAGCAAAAGCAAACTGTATCTTCTTCAGATTCTAGAGCGTCAAAATATGGTCCTTAAACACTTATGAAGTTCCTATCCAGAAATGTAATTATGTTACTAAGAGACTAGAATTCCTCCCACTCTGGTCTGCTTAAAAATAAACTTTATGATACTTCCTATGCTATGAAATTACATCCTGTTAAATTACAAAACAAAAAAACAAACAAAAAAAGAGGGAGATACCTTTTAAGAGTCAAGGGCTATCTAAGATTCAGAAGTTCCTTCTCAAAAGGGGTTTCCAGGACCCCCAAGGTGCTGAAAATTGTAGAACATCTTAGTTCTAGGTGTGTGAGTTTCCTGGGGCTGCTGTAATAAACCACGACAAGCTGGTATGGCTGACAGTGACAAAAACTTGTTCTCTCAGTAATTTTTCAGGCCAGAAGTCTGAAATCAAAGTTCTGCAGAGCCACACTTCCTCTAAAGACTCCAGCAGAAAACTCTTCCTGTCTCTCTAACTCCTGGTCGTGCCAGCATTTCTTGGCTTGTGGCTGTATTACCCCAACCTCTGCCTCTATCTTCATATTTTTTTGCCTCTTCAGCATGTCTTTTTTTTTAACCCCATCTGTCTTTTTTTGCATCTTAAAGAGAATTAAAAAATAACAAAATAACAACAGACAAAACTAAAACAACATAAAACCAATAAAAATGATACAAGGTTTCAAAACAAAATAATAGGAATTAACAGTGGTTGTCATATTACATATTGTTATCTTCAACAAAGTTGCTCAGATTACCAGATGTAAAAAATGCAAGATTGATCAAACCAGTAAAGAGAATAAAAATAATTTTGAAAACCATTAGAAAAGATACAGATCGGGGGCTGCAGATTTAGCTCAGTGGCACAGCACCTGCCTGGCAAGCGCAAGGTCGTGAGTTTGATTCCTAGGAATTCACCAATGGTTGTTATATTGCGTACTGCTGTCTTCAAATTAGTTGTTCAGATAAAGACATTTATCACTTTTTTTAGGATGCAGGTGAATAATCCTCTTCAAAGCCTCAACCTTTGCAAAGATGGCGTTTGGGTACATTTTTTGGATGGCTATCATTCAAACCGCTACACTACAAAAAAACACAGCACCATCACAAGCCCATGTGAAGCTATGGTATTAAGCATCACCGGGTGACATTTTACCGTTCAGTCTGATCTCTACTTAACATGTTACTATTTTCCTGGCTCAAGGGCTTGATCTGAATACATCATGAACCACACCAGCCCTTTTCACAACTTGCCGTTAGATCTTTCCTTTGTTACACAGTTGCTACGCAGAGTACTGGGAAACTTTAAACACTCTTTGCTCCTTCCCATCTGATTATAAAATCTGCTTCAGACTTTCCTTACCAGTTAGCTGGTGAATCCACTCAGAGACCCAAACAGTATGGCTTCCCTTCCCCACTATGAAACACTGGTCTACTCTGCTGAAAATGACCATATATCTTATTTTGCCCAGGACTTTGATGGTTTACCTGATTTTTTACCCTATTTATTGATACGCTCCCTTTTAAGCTCAACATTACATGAACATCCTAACTCTGCTGTACCTCAGCTTTGACCCAAAGGATCAGAAGTTCACCCCAAAAATCAGATAACTGCAAATCCCCCACAACAAATGCATTGTTGCAGTTTAGCTTTAGTGTTTTCAGGTACACATTTCTCAGTGGCTATACTAACTCAGCATAAGACAGAGGGAAAAATCAAATCTTAGGCTTATCGTCTAATATCCCTCTTGGACATCCCACCCCTACAAAAGGATTTTCTCTGAAAAGGAGTCAGTGAGCTTTGTATTGTCCCACTCAGAATTCTGGGGGGAGGGGAAGCATCAAAAGGAAAGTATGTTGACTATAATGATTTATGTTAACATCCAAGATCTGCCATCTGAGCTATTGGATGCATGCAGTAAGGATTCTATCATGTTTGAAGAGTACTTTTTCCATAAGCATCCTCACCTCTGATTTTTAAAAATATTTTTTCATGTATCTGCTTACATTTACACAGGAAAGATAAATTTCTATGTACTTTATTAAAATAATAACATTTTTGCATATAAATAGTTCCCATTCTTTATTTCATGTAGGTGTATTTTAAGACATTAGATATGTACATCTTTCTGATGAAATTTGATTTTCTGTTGGATATGTTTTCTAAAATGTGAATGTGATCTGGAGTGCTAAAATTATTTATGAATGTATATTTTAGCCAAAAGTTTGAAAAAAATGATTTGTGAAAGTGATCTAATTATATGTGATTGGCTTTTACTTGTAGGCTTCCTTATTCTCTTTCTTAAAAATCCTGAACCTTTGCTTTTATTTGAGCATTCTAAACTCATTAGCTGGAAAACCAAACTCCCTGTGGACCCATTAAGTATGTTTCTAAGCAAACCATCTAGTAGCATCCACAAACAGTTCTGGATATGAGCCAGTCTTTCAAGTTGGGAGGTCAGTGTGTTGTAAACCAGCACATCATTAAAGAAGAAAGGTGCCTTGCTGTTGGGTCTGTTTTCATTTCTTTTTTGGAAAAAATATATATTGACCTGTGCTAAATTTATTGTCATGTTTATCCCTGCCTTTGAAGCATCTTCCATATTGCTATATAAATTTTACTTAACAAGGATTTAACTTAAAAAAGAAGCCTAAAAATACTTAACAAGGACTTCCTTAACTTGAAAAAGAAGCCTAAAAATAATCTTAAAAATCTATTTGTATACCTTTCCAGCAAGGTCATAAATTACATAGTGGTTTTTCTTACATTCTTTCTATGAGAGAATTTTGTCATGAGTAAATAATCTGATGTTGAAAACTGATGCTAAAAAGTGAAGTTGCTATGGCTTTTTAAATGGGTATAACTCATCTTCTACTGAATTAAGTCTGTATGATTTGGTTAGGTCCACCCTAACAAATGATTCCAAAAAAATTTATACAAACAAATGTTTTTCTCACAGTACCATGTTCCAGAATGGCAGCAGCAAAGAAAATTTGTTCCTCAGAATTGGATTCAGAGTGCTCAGCAATCCAGGCACTGGAACTCTACAGCCAAGATAGAGGGAAGCCTAGCTACTGCTCCAGCTGGTAGCAGACCTTGGCATCATCCACATGGTACTGATTTTAGATTCATGCAGAATGCAAGAGTTGTAGGATTAAGAAGACTTCTACCTCAATTTCAGAAGGCCTGGGGGGCAGGCGGTGTGCCCCTACGAAGGCAGCATGTGAAGCTGTGAAGGTGAAGACAAAGGTGCAGTGGAGACCCCAGAAGTTTGGAGAAACCAGGAATCTGGATCATCTAAGGAAGGCCTCAAGGAAAGCAAAGCCAACCCAAGAGAGAAGTCATAGGAACTAGAACATCCGGAAGTACTGTAGGGGTGGAGCCATCCAAGCTCTTTGGAGCTCATAAACTGTCACATGATTGCCTCAGATGCTGCACATGGAACTACAGGACTTAATGTTTGTCCCGCTGGGTTGTAGACTTTCTTTGGTACAAACCTTTGTATTCCCGTGTTTATACCTTTTAGAGTGAAAATGTTTTAAATTGTTCCACTGAATGTTGGAATTTTTAATTTGTACAGGGGTTTGCAGCTAAGAGTTTGCCTTACATATTGGAGGAGACTTGGGACTTAAGACTTTTTGCAGTTCTGAAACTGTTAGAACTTTGGCAACTCTTAAAGATGTACTAAATGCCTTTTGCATAAAGGGATGTGAATGAGTCCAGGGAGTGCGCAGAATGTTATGGTTCTAGTGTAATATACTGTTGTAGACTTAATACTGGTTCTTAAGGATTGTTAAATCTGTGTTATAATGTTCAACTGTAACATGGTAAGAATAAGCACGTCTTTGTATCTAGAGATTGATTTAAAGAAATGTGTCTGGTTGCCAAATTGACAAGAGGTGGAGTGTAATGGTCAATATGTTGTGTCAACTTGAGAACTTTAGAAGTTTAACTTAGTGACTCAGCAGGGGGCCAGGGTCCTCACTTCTTAAACATCCTCATCCCATGCAAAAGGAGGGCATGGAGATGGTGGGAATACTGCATCCACCCTGGGTGGGGGTAACCTGCTTCCAGTATAAAGGGGAAAAAC
The DNA here is from genome assembly GCF_000276665.1 of Chinchilla lanigera. NCBI lineage: Eukaryota > Metazoa > Chordata > Mammalia > Rodentia > Chinchillidae > Chinchilla > Chinchilla lanigera. Next base: position 15,035,305 of record NW_004955410.1, read on the forward strand.
AGGCTTGCTCTTACCCCCTTTTTGCTCTTGTTGCTTTTACTGTCTTCTGTCACCTTGAAGTGTTGCTCCTATGTCACGCCACTCTGCCTTGGAGCCAGCTGATTATTGACTGAAATCTCCACAAACTGTGAGCTAAATCAACCTTTCCTCCCTTAATTTTGGGTGTCAGTATTTTGTCTCAGCAATGAGAGAAAAGGAACTAAGACAGCATACATTCAGGCTTTTGTTCAAAATAGTAGCTAAACGTTTAATAGGTAAACTGCTGGAACTAAGTCATTGTACTTTGGCACATTTATAGCCTTTGGAAAGAAGAAGCCAACCTGCAGAATTCTTTCAAACAAAAAAGAGAAATGAAATCTCTTTGTTTGTGCAAGTTTCTTCTCCCTCAAGAGACCTGATAACTAAACTTAGAAATCAAGGCAACTTCAAGGAGATCTGGACGTGTAGCTTGACTGGCAAGGAGATAAAGGCTAACATCAGAACAAAACTCTGCTTCCACACTTAACTGTGTGATCACAATGACAAACTCCAAAATAACTGGTAGGAACACAGAAGCCAGAAACCCTCACTGGAAGGGAGGCTGAGACCAGGAAAGGAGCCCACAATGCAGTACTTCAGGGCAACACACTTGAACACTAACGCCTACGGCAGTCTTTCCAAAAGAAACTGATAGAACTGCAAGTAGATCTGGAGAGACAGGGAATGTGATGTAAAGCACAGGATGGTTCTACAAAAGACAAAGCTAGCTGGGTGTGATGGTGCACGCCTGTAATCCCAGCACTGAGGAGGCTGAAGCAGGAGAACTGCTGAGAGTTCAAGACCAGCCTAGGCTACATAGTGAGTTCAAGGCCAGCCTGAACTACACAGCAAGACTCTGCCTCAAACAACAACAACAAAAATATGAAGGCACAAATATGCACATTTGAGGCTTGTATAAATAACATGTCTAAGGTTTCCTATCGCTTCTAGTTTCCTGTACTCAGAAACAGTCTTAGAACAACAGATAAAATCTGAAATACATGATTATAGTAGATAAGAACACAGTGGTTTTATAATCAGGTTATGCTAAGTACTTTTGATTGCTCAGAAAGCAAGAAAAAAATTCTGATTATAGGAGTATATTTCACTTTTCCATTTTTATCTCTGAGAAATCAGTACAAAAATCCAAAATTTTGTGCTTATTTCCACAGCACACATACTAAAATTGGAATGATACAGAGATTGGCATGGCCCCTGTGGAAGACTCGCAGATTTTCCTAAGTATAAAGCAATGAATCGAACCAGCTTTTTCTTCACACAGTACTTCTGTAGTCCTTTCCTAAAAAGTAAGCACACGAGACACACACAAGTGTACACACACATGCATGTGAACATGCACACGCATAGAGAGAGGGAGCAGTGCAGGGGGAGAGAGAGAGAGGGAGAAAAAAAGTGCATACACATTCCATATGGCATACATTCATACTAAAAATTAACACGAATTAAATTCTTCCATGTGGACTTTTCAACATTGTACTAGCTAGGAATTATTAGAAACACACTAGGGTAGTATAAAACCCAATGTTTTGAATCACTGATCTCAAGGGAAATAATATTTGAGGCTTCTAATTATATAAATAACACAACCACCATTTATATATTTGTCTTTGCAGTCTAGAGGGACAGACAGAACAGTTAAGGAACAGCCTGTAGAACATAAATCACTATAGCCTTTTTACCTCCACTCTCAAGATTCAAGATTCTTCTGCCTCAAAAGAGAAAATGGTCAAACATTTCTGAGGAATGTACGTTACGAAGAATGAAAGACTATAGTCATATCTCTAAAGTAAAAGAGTGGGTGAAAAAAAGCCTAAAATCAGGAAGGAAATTTATGAATATCCTGATCAAACTGGAACTTGTTTACAACATCTTAAGGTAGAAGAAGCAACATGAAAGATTGTTCTTTTAAATATAAGCCCATTATTTCCAACAACAACGCTGATGAATGACAATGACAGAAAAAATCAGGTAGCTTATACTCAAAGCAAATAGATGTGTGGAAAGATATTAAAAGAATTAGAGATATAAGGGCCAAGTAATAAGAAATGATTGGGGTAAAGAATGAAAGAATTAGTACTAGAAGGAAAGACGTTAACACTGTAGGGTTGGTAGAAAATAAGAGACCAGTATTTGGTAATATCTGCTTTAACAAAAAAACAGCATTCATTTCAATCAAAAAATAATATATGCCCATAAGAAGTTGTGCAATATTGTGGACATATTTAGTGTCGAAGCTATATTTTGAGGATAAAATCATGTATGTTGCTTGCTGAATGTGTTTGCAAAATGGTCTGAAACTGAAGTGACTTTCATAATATATATACACATGATGGTGCTGGTTCCTAAGAAGACCCCACTCAACAAGAAATTTTTTGCCGATATAAGAAAGGAAACTCAGGAGCTTTATATATTATAATACTGAATAGATTCAATATTGAATTTACTCTACAAAGTGGAACACTGATGCATTTTCGTATCTCTGTTGATATGTGTTCAATGCAGAATTGGATACGTCATATTATAAAAGCATCTTTAAAGAAACATATCACTAAAAAATTAATCAACTCAACTTGCAATTGACAACTGGCAAGGAACACGTGATAAAATGTTGAACAACCACTGTGCAGATAATCAATGTAGGTAATAGCAGAATTACTGTTTTCTACGTGGCAAAGACATAAATATAACCTGTCAAGGGACTGCTATTCCATCACACACTATAGACAAATGAACTACGGATGAAATCTGTAACAGTTCCATCAAAAGAGATTAGGAAAAAAAAAAACACTCAAAGAATTCTAATCTCTGAGGAAAATGGCTTTCTCTTAAAGCACTGATATCTCTACCAAAGCGCTAGAGTCATAGATTTTTTTACAACTTCAATTTTTTTTCATACCTTAAGATATTTAGATGATGGTGCCTAATAATTTAGTCTCTAGAAATCTAAGCGAATTTATGAAACAAATGAAATAGAGCATTTTGCTGATAAATTATTTTTAAAGCATGGTTTTAAAAAGCACATTTCATGCTCACTTTGGAAGCACATATACTGGAAAACACATTTCTAATACTTTTTGTGGTACCAGGGGTTGAACCCAGGCTTTGTGTCTGTTAGACAAGTACTCTAACACTGAGCTATATCCTTAACTCTAAACACACATTTCTAAAACACCTTTTTACATGAATAGAAGCTTAAGTATTGACAATACTCAAAATTAGTCACTAATGCAAAGGAGGAAAAATGGTTCAATATCTAACTGAGAAACATTAGGATGACATGAGAACAGAAGATGCCCACTTACATTTTGATGTATTATAATTGAAGTACTACACTCAACTAGAATTAACAAGTAATGTACATTACAACATAGAGTAGAAACTAACTAAGTAAGTGCCTCATTTTATGGACCAGGAATCTTCTATGTACAAAAGAAAGTCATTTTCCAAAATTCAACCTGCCCACAGAGGGAATGGAAAGCACTTGGAGACATGGACATGTATTAATCCACACTATTCAGCCTATATTCAGAAAGTGGCCAGCCACTAATAAACTCAGTAAACCATTTAGCCAGATGGTCTCACTCTTCACAGCTATCTAATGACAGAAAGAATGAAAAGATTATCATGTCTATCCACTTATATGCAATAATACAAACAAAATCCAGATGTACTGTATTTTATTGCATATGCAAATTTAAACTGAAAAATTGCAAATGTGTGATTTTTCCTCTCTCATATGACCAGGCACACTACTGACCATATATGGTCAAAAGTGTTAACTGGTATGTCCTCTTGTATAATTTTCCCATTGCTGCCATGAAAGATAACAAATATTTTCCAGGGTAAGCATCACTTGACTTAATTAAGTTTGATTAAATGATTAAAAGAGTAACACAGCATACTAGTTAAGATCTTGAAATTTGCCCTGTTTACTTCATGGCTCTTCTGCATATGACTTATCTGATTAGTTTTTATACCTTCTGGTGTTAGTTTATTCACCTGTAAAATATGGTAAATTGCGCATAGCAGCACGTGCCTCTAATCTCGGCAGGAGGCTGAGGCAGGAGGACTGCCAGTTCAAGTGTAGCCTGGGCTACTTAACAAGACCCACTGAATAAATAAACAAAGGCTGAGGGGTGTAGTCAAATGGTAAGACCCTTAGTTTAACCACCCAAAATATTCCCCAAAAGATGGTACACATATCACATGATGGTTATGTGATTAAATAAACTCATATTTGTAAGGAACCTAGAACATGCCCATCATTTTGTGAAAGTATTTCTGCAAGTATTTGTGAATCAAGTGCTACAATGTATACACTATCAGTGGCATACTACATGGCTATTATTAACATTTATTTCCATGCAAGACTGGAAATAATTTCTTACAACAATTTGTGCACAAGTGATTACGCATTCCCAAAAGGGAGAAAATGTTGCCTCTGGAAGAAGCTGAGGCAATCTAAATCATGGAATTATTTGCCCAAACTTGGCTTCTTGCATCCTTTTGTTACAGACTGCTTGTTTGGTAAACTTTCCAAAGATGCTAAGAATGTGAATTCTGTGTCTGCACGCACAGTAGAAGAGGAGCAGTGTTGAGAGTATGTGGGATTTTTGCATTCTGCTGAAAGCACTCATGACGACCACAATAGCTGGGAGACCTACACGTACATTCTGTCTCTCCTGCTTGGTAGATACTGAGCTAGAATTTTTGTGTCCACCCTCGGAGAGCAGTAGTCAGTGTGCTTCAAGAGTAACCGTGTAACTTCCAATCCTCAGTGACACAGCAGATATAAACTGCTTCCTGGGATGTCTAGCATATTATCAGAACAAGCCAGGAGTGAAATGTAATCCATCTAGTAAATGGAGAATAAAATTAATTGAAGATTAATCAGTTACAGGAAAAAGTAGATAAAATATGAGAAAAGGCATGTGTATGATTGTTCTGACATCTGAGAACCAAAAGCTATAATTGATTATATTCTCTTCAGTCATTCCACGATTTTCTTGCCTCCAAAGAAGGGAAAGATATCTAAAGATTCAAACTACTGCTCTAAGGATATCTATATTACAGTGAAGTTAAACATATTAATTTATCAGTGCCTACACAGGATTTGGTTATCTCTTAGAGTGGATTATAATCTTTAGCCCTTCTCATAAGTAAGAACCTCCCATGGGCGCTCATTTGTATGGAATAGCACCCTTCAATTTTAGCTGTTTCCATCATAATGACACACAAACGTACATATGTTCATGTGTTTTTTTCTGTCTTTACCCCTTGATCTCAATTTTGTTAGAGCAATACTACAATCAACAATGTACTAAGTACAAACTTACAGACTAATATTTCTCAACTGAAATTTTCACTGATTTCCTATAATCACCCCTCATACTTAAAAATAAGATAGACTAAGTAGGTATTACAAGTTAGAAAGCTGAGGCAGACACATGTTTAATAAATTATTATAGCTGATGAGTAGTAAAATCCAGTCTTCTTATAGCTGGTGAAAGACAAAACCCAGGCATACATGTACACACGTGGGCATATTTCACATCCATTGTTTAGACCAAAATCTATGTCTTCTTTGTGTGTTTCATTTTTGCAGTGACTGCCTCGCCCAATACGAAAACATACTGCTGAATTTCAAAATTCAGAGTGCTTACAGGAAATATACAGCCTAAACCTTTTGGCCCTTGTTTGCTTATTTCTAAATTTCACGATTACATTCTCCCTGCTTCAAAAAATTCTATTACCACATGAAAAGCTATTAACCAGCCTCCTATTGACTCTAGTAAAACAATTATTGAAAAAAGAACATAGCCTCATAAAATATGTGCATGGAAACAAATATAATCCTTTCTTGGCACAGACGCACAAACTCAAATTGCCAAAAGTGAATCTGGAAGATATTTTGAAATCAATACTTGTATAGTAAATGGTCAAAGAGAAATATGAGAGGCAGGGGAGGTGTACATATATAAAGCATGGTATTAAAAGAATTCCTTTAAGTGAGCGGGAGATTCCAATAAACAATAAAAAGCCCACAAATCAAAGATAAGTCTCTGGTGGAATACACAGCATACAATAGGCACTTAATAATTTCTTGTTGCCATAAAAAGGCCAATACATTATATGAAGGCAAATATCAAACTGTATCAAGTTGAAAATATTTTTTAAAACATTTCAGAAATTAAATGGAAAATCAGAAGAAATTATTGCCTTCATTTCGGAGTCCTTATACCACTGTGTGTTCCAGCTCTAGGCAGGAGAATCAGGGTTAATTACACACCGCCCTCGATATTATCTTGTTTCCGTTTCTGACTTCTTCAGCATGTGGGCCAACAGATGGTCAAGGAAAAGGTTTTACTACAGCAGCCAACGCTTCCTGCACGCTGGCTTAGCGAGTCAGGAAAAACACCTTGAAGTGCCCACAGACCCTCTCCCAAGAACAAACTTTCCTCAGTCACTCCAAGAGAAAAGGCGGCAGAGCTCAGGTAAGGGCTGAATGTGAGCTCGGGGGCAACTGCGTTAACATCTGTAGGGCTGCCGTCTAGTACAGTCGCTGTTTTAAATAACCACCCTATTTAAAATAGTGAACATTTTATATTAACACGCAGTTAGAACAAAGAGTTTTCCTAATTTTCAATTTGAAATTCTTTTTCATCAACACAAGACACAGTGAACAAGGTTCACCTTTAGTGACAAAGATCTGCCTATATTTTTTTTAAACAACAATGAGGGCAAGACTTTGAATTTTTTCATTTTGTTTTGCGTTTGTAAAATGAAGAAAGTAAGGTGTTATATCTTAAAGGAGTTGATATGATGATTAGAGGAGAAAATAGATACTGATTTTCTTTTTACGTTGTTATTAAGGAATAAGTCACAAAGTAAAATTCACCTTCAAAAAGAATAAAGACTCAAAATACTAGAATCAGAAATAGAAGAGGAGGTGATTACTAGTAACTCTACAGAATTACAGGGGATTAGACAGGAAAAGTATAAAGAACTGCACGACAACATATTAGAAAGCTTTCAGGCATGGTGAGCCTCTTAGAGACAAGTACCCAAATTACAACCCAAAACTCAGTTATTGCAAAATAACAACACTGCAATTAAACCCAAACATTGAAGATTTAGTTTCAAAAAAAAAAAAAAAACCCATATATTAACATCTTTTGTCTTAAAAGGAAAAAAAATGACATAGATGCCATAGAATCACCAACAATGGCTTAGATTAAGTGGAAAAATTCCTAGAAAGACACAAAGTATTGAACTCTCTCAAAAAGAAATAGACAATCTGAAAAGACCTATAGCAAAGAAGTGACTAAAGCAGTAATCTAAAAAACTACTAATAACGATGAGCCTAGGTTCAGACAGACCACTGATGCAATGAGTTTTAACCAAATATATAAAGAATTAATATCAAGTCTTCACAGTCTTCTAAAGTAGAAGACACAAAGCACAACTTATTCCATGAGGCCAGTATGTTTGCAATACCATGTCATCATAAGAAAAACACAGCTATCACTTGTGAATGCTGCCATGATTTGAATAGGTTCCCCAAAGCTGATGTGTTGCATTAATCTGTGATGCAACAGTGTTTGGAAATGATGCCTAATAAAATGTGCTCAGGTCGGGAGGGTACACTCCCTGAATGGATCAGTGTTGTTATCACGAGAGTGGGTCAGCTACAGGGAAGCGTGGACTTGATAGGAAAGCAAGCTGTTTTACTCACTTGCAGCTTCCTAAACTCCTTTGCCCCCTCTCCCTCATCTATTAGATGACACAGCAAGAGAGCCCAACTGCATGCCACGCAGAGACCAGCCACATACAGCTGGACATTCCAGCCTCTCAAATTACAAGCTGAATAAACTTCTTTTCTTTATAAATTACCAGGTCTGTGGTGTTATAACAACACAAAAGAGAAGGACATATGAGCAAATGGAATGCTGCAGAATATAAAAAGAACTGCATACCACAACCAAGTGGGATTTATCCCAGTGATGTGAGATTGATGCAGTATATGAAAAGTCAATTAATGTAATATAACATTTCAAAAGAGAAAAACAAAAGTGACACGATCCTCGCAATAGTATAAGAAAAAGCCTTAAGCAAAACCCAAAAGCTCTTCACAATTAAACAGCAAACTGAAAGAGGAACTTTGTCAATCTGATTAAAAAACTATGAAAAATTCACAGCTAACATCATAGCTAATGCTGAACAAATAAGAGTGTGCAAAGAAGTTAAAAATAACACAAGGCTATCTGCTCTTCCACTTCTAGCCAACATTTTACTTGAGGTTCTGGTCAGAAATGGATAAGAAAAGAGGCTGGAAAGTACTTCTTTATTGGGAAGAAAGAAGTAAAGCAGCTCTACTTACAGATGACATGATCTGGTATATCAAATGACCACTAAAAATCAAGATGCTGGCCAGCTGGTTTCTGATGAGACTTTGCCTAACTTTCAAAAGCCTCTTTCTCAATGTGTGCAACATTGAGAAAATTTTAAAAGTCAGTAAGGTTGTAGGATACAAGATAAATACACAAAATAATTATATGTCTATTTTTCCAAAAATCAAATTAAGAAAACAACTTGATTAATAAAAGCATCAAAAAAATATAATATTTAGGTATAAATTTAATAAAAGTGAAAAATTTTGCATGTGTTTTATAGTTTTCATACAGTAACTACATAAATGGATATATATCATTTCACTGTTTGAAAGAATGAACTTTATTAACATGGAAATTATCTCCAAAATGACCTATAGATTCAATGGAATTTTCACTGTAGAAAATTCTGTGTAAAAATGATAAAATGATTCTAAAATTTATATGGAATATCAAGTGACCCAGAATAGTTGAAACAATATGAAAAATGAAAACACAAAGTAAAAGAACTCAAACTTCTTGATTTCAAACACATAACAAAGTAATGGTAATCAACAAGATGGGGAGCCATCAACAAAGACAGACATAGATCAAGAAAAAGAAACAAGAGCTCAGAAATAAATCCATACATCTACACTCAGCAGGTTTTCAACAGGGTGCCAAAGCCATCCAGTGGGGAAATAAGTCTTTCAGAAAATAGTTCCAGAACAAGTGAACAGACACAAGCAAAATAATGAAGTTGTTGCAGAATACATAACTCTTACAACTCTTTACCCCAATACGTAAAAAATGCTTACAAATTAATAATAAACCAATGAACCCAATTTAAAAATGTATTAACCAGTGAGCATTTCTCCAAATAAATTAAAAACCCAATGACATAGTAAAAAATTCCCAACACTATTAGTGATAAGGAAAATGCTAAACCAAATGAAATGCTACTACATATACACAGTAAGATTACTATAATCAAGAAGACAGATAATGCTTTTCAGTTGCAGCCGCTGCAGTGAAATTTGAATTGTGTACCTTTAGTAAGTACAATATGTACCCTCACACACAGGAGGCGCTAGGCCAGGACCAATAGGAATGTTTTCCAACTTCATAATGCAAAATGAGAGTTAGTGTTCCTTTCTGCAAGGAATCAGCAGCAGTTAAACCAGACTGTCCTCTACAGAAGCATGTACTACAAGGAAATTTGGAAGAAATTCAAAAGAAAAAGAAATCATGCAAATTCCAAACCACCATCACTGGCATGTCTCTTCCTAAGGTAGTGGCCAAAAGGAATAAGAGACCTGAAATTACAAAGGCACAGTGACAGTAAGCCAGCAGGGCTGCTGAGGAAGCAAAATAGACTAAGCAAGCATCTAAAAGACAGCTATGCTGTGGCTACAGCTCCTGCAAAAGCAGCACCTAAGCAAAGAATGTGAAGCCTGTGAAAGCATCTGCTCCTGGAGTTGGAGGAAATGTTAATTTGACAGATTAGATTTTTAAAAAAAGATTTAATTATAAAAATGACACAATAACAAGTATTGACTAAGACATTGAGGTTGTTAGGTCTCTTGGGCTTCCATTACAAAATAGCATAGACTGTATGGTTTATTAACTTGTAAGTTTTTTTATATATTGTGGTGTATTCTGCACCAACTTGGTCCTTTTCCAAGCGGCTATTCACTTCTTCTGGAACCGTTTTCTGAAAGACTTATTTCTCCACTGGATGGCTTTGGCACTCTATTGCAAAAACAGCTTGTTTCTAACAGCCGTGGAGTACAGAAAGTTCAAGATCAAGATGCTGGCCAGCTGGTTTCTGATGAGACTTTGCCTAACTTTCAAAAGCCTCTTTCTCAATGTGTGCAACAAGTGAGGCCTGGGGAACAAGCTATTTTGTGCCTCTTACTACAAGTGTACTGATCTCATCACGAAAGTCTCACCCTCATGAGTTCATCTCACGCTGATCACCCGCCAAGGGCCCTATCTCCAAGTACTACTTCACTGGGAATAAGCCTTGAGTGTAGGAATTTTGGAGAGAGGACAAAAATTCAATCCACAAAAAGAGAAAATAAAAGACACATACACCACTGGTGGGAATACAAGAGTGACGCCATTTTGGAAAATAGTTCTTCAAATAATTAAACATAGAGTTAACATATGACCCAGCAATTCTACTCCTAGATATATACCCATGAAAGCTGAAAACATACATTCATACCAAAACCTATATACCAATGTTCACAGTAGTATTATTCATAATTTCAAAAGGTGGAAACAGAAGCTGAAGGTATATAGCTCAGGAGTACAGCACTTGTCCAGCATGTACAAGGCTCTGAGTTTGATTCTGAGCAAGCCCCCACACATACACACAGG
>NW_004955410.1:15046222-15146566 GCF_000276665.1 Chinchilla lanigera
GGAAGGAAGGAAGGAAGGAAGGAAGGAAGGAAGGAAGGAAGGAAGGAAGGAAAAGAAAGAAAGAGATCCATGTGATATAACATTATTTGGCCATATATAAAGTACTAATACCTACCACAGAATGAGAGAAGCCTAAACACATTATACCTAAATGCAAGAAGGCAGACACAGAACACCACATTTCATATGATTCCATTCATGTGAGATGTCCAGAAGAGGATAGTCTATAAAAACAGATAGCCCAGCAGTTACTTAAGGGTAAGGTAGGAGAGGTGGAAAAATGGTGGGACGAAATGTAATGGGTACCAGATTTCTTTTTTAAGGTAATAAAAATGTTCTAAAACAGACTATAATAGCTGCACATATCTTTGAATATCCCTGGATATCTATGAATATAGTAAAAACCATTAATATGTCAATTTGATAAGTGAATTATATCTACGTACTGGATCTCAATAAACCTGTTTGGACTTTTTGTTGTTAATTTGTTTTTACTGGGAATTGACACCAGGGTCTTTGCACTGAGCAACATCTCAAACTAGTTTTTTCTTTTTACTCTATTGAAAGACAGGGTCTTACTGACTTGCCTAGACTGGGCTTGAATTTGTAATCCTCCTGCATCAGCCTCCCAGACATCAAGAAAGCTGGGTTTTTTAAAAAAATCATTTACAACAGAAATTGAAATTTTCATTTCAAAAAGTTACTGACCACTACAAGCTTGCTTAAATCAGGGGAAAAAAAAAACTATATACAAAGCAAATTTATGTGAGAATCAAACAGAAAGTGTTGGTTAGTGTGAAGAGAAGACAGAAAGCAAAATGAAGCAATTTTCAGTAACTTTTCTGTCACAGAATGATCATCACTGCATTATTCTCAGAATGCATGCAAAACAGTTTTAATTTTTGAGGTACTGCAATATTCTGTATTAACTTTTATTTAATTAGAAATCCTTCCACATGGTTTGCTTAGATTGCAAGCACACAGAATATGAACTACACTGCCTATTCTTTTATTGTAATTCCTGTTATATAACATGTATAGTTTTAATTAATAATATAACATGGAAGGTAGGCAAGATATACATGTAGGGTATTCTACATTGGTTGTCCAGATAGGTCTATAGTCTATGCAAAAATAAATATTCCTTTCAAAGTGAATTCATATCAGAAATTATTTGACGAAAGGCAAATGCATTTCACATTTTGGGAGATAGAGGTCTTAAAAGTATACAAAATAAGATACAGAATTCTTAAAAGTATGCAGGATAACTTAATGAAGGGGAAGGTTTTTTAAGATTAGAAACTAATTTTTTATGAAAAGCATGGTATTGGATTTTCTAGCAGTAAATGTATTTACAAACAAGTCAGTAGGAGAAATGTATCTGCTTCAGTACAATCAAAAAGTATCTTTTATTTTTTAAATATCATGTCTGTGTTAGATTTGAAATAAAGGGTTTAGAAAATGTAGTTTTCACATAACTAACATTATTTGTAAAATCTACAACTTATAAATTTTCCCACAGATGCAGATCAATGAAAAGGCATCTGTCTTGGTTACTTTTCTCTCATTGCTGAGATAAAATACCTGAGGCCCAAAATTAAGGAAAGAAAGGTTTATTTAGCTCACAGTCTGTGGAGGTTTCAGTCCATACTTGGCTGGCTCCAAGGCAGAGTGGCACATGGCAGAGGGCAACAGTTCATGGTGGCTGAAGATAGCAAAGGCAAGGAGAGCAACCAGAGCAAAAGGGAGGGGAGGCAGCAAGCAGCCTCTTTCCCTCCCTTACACTGTATGCAAACTATCAGCCCCAGGGGACGTGTAGCACTCACACCCATAATCCCAGCATGGACCATGGATCAATCAAAAATCTAGAATAGAAGTCTGCCCCATGACTGCATGGAGGATTTGGGGGACATGCAGACACAAATTATAACAGCATTAAATTTCCCCCTTTTCCTAACTCAGGAAGACTAAAATATGCTACTTAAAAATAAAGTACAATCACTTAAACCCATTGAAACCAGGAGGAAAATACGTTCCCCATAGTGTATACTGTCATATTACCTATGGTATTTTAATGAGTTTTTTGTTGTTATATAACACTATGTGCTTAACCTAGTTTATTTCCTATCCATAGTGTAAATTAGAAAGGAGAATCTATGTCCTTTAATATCTTTTCCTATACTTACGCCGAAATTCTTTTCTTCCTAAATAGGTACTTTATTGGATGACCACCAATCCTCAAGCTCACTGGTAAATGCAAACAAAAAGATACAGAGAGAAAATGTGGAACTCTGAAAAGTACCGCATGAAAACATGGTAAGACAATGATCAGGAAAATTTTCCACCTGCACACCAAAAACTCAACCTAATTACTGAATTTACACTGGCCTATGTTTTGAAAGTTTGTTTTCTTTTCTTTATCTATCATTTATTATATGCTGTTTTTTATACATCTCCAAATTTAAAAGTTACACATGTCATGTAGAGTTACTGAATATAAAAGTAAAGGTCAGTTTTGTTATGCAATATTTGTAGATTCTTTAGTCCATAAAGTAACTGAAAGCAATGTTATAATAGTTTTTACACCATTAGATAAGCTTAATTTACCTAAATTAACCTTTGCCCTAAAATGTTCCTTAGGAACTGGATAACTGTGAAATTTCTTTTAGTCACATGTAGGTAGATCAAAGGTGACTGGAAGATCGAGTTGCAGTGGCCTATATTGTGCTTGTAGTCAGAGGGCGGGGAAGTTAAAGCCTAGCTTCTGCATTCCATGTGTCCATTTTTATAGGCTTTCAGTTTCTTTTACTGTAAAAAGGAGGTCATGCTGGCAATCAGATCAGATAAGAAATCTCCTACTACCACATGCTTTAGTATGCAAATTCCTTTTCCTATCACTATTTCACACTAGCTAGAGTACCCTGCATCTACATACTCTGAAGAACCTTCTAGCATTTTTCCTATGACTCACACAGCCAAATAATAATATTGCACTAAAATGAATGTATTCTCTAATTATTTTCATTTCACTATGTGCACAAATTAACATAACCTAATTTTTTCATTGTGGCTCTAGGTGGATATGCGCTTCATTTTACGAATTAAAAAATTTGATGTGCTACACATTAGATTTCTACCATGCTTGCAGGAGAGAAAAATGTTATTCGTTAAGGTAAACCCAACATATAAAATAACATGTTATGGTCCTTAATTGACGGTATTTGGAAAAAAAGTAAATGGATATTTAGTTTTTATAACTACCAAATATTATACAATTAATTCTATACCATCATCGTATTGTACCATCATTATTATCTTATTTATTATCACTACATATATATATGGACCAATTTAAATATAATTAAGAGTCTACATTACCTGATGTCCTTATTACTACACTATTTTTATTGCCAGTAGACAATGTGGCACATACATTTAAGTCTTACATAATAAAAACGTCATAAGATCACAGTGTCCAATTTCCCCTGCTGTGGTTGGCTGGAGAATAAATAAAGCAATATCTTCAAGTGGTCTTTCAAAGCAGAAATGAATATTTCCCCTAATGACATATTACTGAACATGCTTCTAACAAATATTCCTATACTTCTGTTGTATGTCTCACTATTCCATTGCTTTCTTATTTATATATGATCGTTTAGTGGAATGCAAGCTCTTTAGAGATCTTGTCTGTCTTGTTCATCATTACATACTCAGTGTTCTACAGAAGTCTGACACATCATAACTGCTCAATCAACGCATTTAACACAAAATTGAATCCTGCGTTTAAGCATGTTGAAAGGCTGAAGTTGAGACTTCTGTGGAGAGATGTGGGGAAGCTAAATGACATGGTTATGCTTTGATGTATGGGCTAAGGCTCCCTCCACACACAGAGCCATGAGCAGGAAGCAGAACAGTGAGTCCGAAAGCAGATGATCAATAGGAGGTGTGCCGGGGGCTCTGCTGCCTTCAAACATGCCAGACTCAACTTTCTAATCTTGAAAGTAGTATTGTACTGAAACAAATGCAAAGGCTTTACATAACCCTAAATAAATAACCAGCATTATTTAATCTAGTTATATGCCAAAAACAATAACAAAATTGCTGATAACTCTTTTCAATAGTATGATAAAAGCTAATACAGGAATAAAATACTCTAAGGGCTTCTTATCATTGCTGCCACATTTCTGATTATCTGTTATAGCTAAAAACAATAGCTATAAATTTTGTAGCTAGCTAATCCGTCACTTTCGATATGTGCAAAACTTACTTACATAAAGAACAAGATTGAATAAAATTCTTTGGCTTCAAAAGCTTTACAAATAAGCATTTCAATGCATACAGGCACTCCTTACTTCAATAAAAAGCAATCAGCATAAATATAAATGAAAATCATGAAAAGGATTTTTTTATAAACTACTCTCCCCACGTGTCAGAAAAAATGAATGTGGGAAATCAATACATACAATGAAGAAACTTGCTTCCTCCTTCCCAGTTGCACCCTCACTTTAGTCAGTTCTGCCCTCCGCTTCTGTGTTTTCAGAGCCCTGCTTCTCAGTATGCTCAACAGAACTCTGGGACAGCACTGCACCCTTTCAGAGAAATAGCACTGGTGAAACTAAACCAACTGTTTTCTGGCCTCTCCCACTACCCAATATTTATCACTTCTTTTTTGATCCTAGTAGAGCTAAGAAGTCAGGTGCTACCCCAGTATCTTAAGTGAATTCTGTATTTCAGAGGAGCCCAGCTGCCTCCATGCCCACCTCTGCCCAACCTCAGTGATGTGTTCCACTCAAGGGAAGCCTCAAATTCTTCTCAAGGCAGTCAGCTCAGAGTTAAGAGAGAATATGTTCATTTATTTGTCCACTGCAATGGAAAAAAGAAAGAGTAATTTTGAAAAAGGAGAATCAGAAAGGAGAACAGAAGGTACCTCCAGAGATGAAAAAGGGGGTTAAGAAATAAAGGAAATTAATCATGTTCCTCAGTAAAAATAGCTCTGGGGTGGAGATGCGGTTAAGAGTGTGGTGTGAATCTAGGGCAGTCATGATTTCAAGACCTGATTTAGTTGTAAATAAGGAAAAACAGACCTGATTGTACAAATGTATCCAATGGACTTAGAAGCAGAGACGCAAAAGAAAACGAGAGAACTCAGGGTAGTTTCTAAATCGTTTGGTTCTCTCGAGTGCTTATATAAATGGAAATTTGGAAGTCAGCAATCCGCTAATCAAATCCACCTTAATTTCTGCTATGCTGTGAATGCTAAATCTTCCACGCACAGACTGGCAGTGTTCACTTAGATTGGTGTCTTGCTACACTGAATAAACTTTCATACTAACAATTATTTTATACAAAAATTTAAAGTGTCATTGATATAAATGCTTACAACATATTAAGTATTTATAAATTCATCTTAAATGTGTATTTTGTGACTGCATCTGAGGCAAAACATAAAGAAAAGCCATTATGTTCTGCTCAACCCCATGCTGCACAGACAGAAAATATGCTGTTCAAATAAGTAATAATGCATAACCACTTGAGTTTCTATGAATGCATGTGAAAATTATGTCAATAAAATATCTCCATCCAGAAAGGAAGTAAACCATTGTGATGTATGCTAATGTAAGTCCTTATAACAGATATTAGTCATATACTCAAATTCTGCTCTGATTACAGAACAAAAATATGCTGGAAATTCCATAAAGATCAAACTAATTAAGATACTTAATTGCCTCTGACTAATTATGGAAATTGGCAAGCCCAGCAAAGAAACAGGCTTTCTAAAAAAGAGTTTATATTTTAGGCGGTAGCTTCCTCGGCTTTAGTTTACGAGGAGCCACTTGTGTCATTTCAGATCCGATGCTGCAAGCTCTGTCCACAGAGAGTTACAGAGAGAAATGGCTGCATATGCATTCCGAGCTTAACTGGGACAAGCAGACCCTGTGCATTCAGGCTACAGCCACAAGTTGTGCTGGCACTTTCCTAGACAGCTATGTTGTACACTGTTTCTCATTAGCATGAAATCTCTCACAATATTTTTTGGTGGTAAAAGAGCAGTTCCCTTCACAGGGCATATTTACAATTTGTCCTAGCCCTTCTAATACAAAGGTCAAACAAGGCTGTCACCAAAAAGATTAAATTTCAGGCACAAAGAAAAGAATATGGATACTGTAGTCCAACTGACAGGAGGTTGTTTCCCCCACAGTTCTGCCATTTAAGAAGCAAGTCTGTGATAACTTGAGAAGTTACACATTTTCTCTTGATCTTGTTTTCTTTCTCAAAAGCAAATAATAGCATAACTTTGTATATTGTCGCAATAATAGGGAAAATACAAGACATATAGCTCATGGATGGCAACAGGGCCTGTAAGTGAAAGTTATTATACTACATATTCAATGAGGGACAATCTTTTTCATATTATGGTTCACTACTTATTACAGGCATATGAGCAGACATGAAAAATCAAAGCTTACTCTGGGGTTTCCCTGAGACAAATCATAATTCTGCCTTAAGAATAAAAGAAAAATAAAGAGAAGATGAATCGATAATTAAATGAACTTCTATGCCATTTAATCTTTTGTGTTTTGTTTTGTTTTGTTTTGTTGTTTTTTTGTTTTTTCCCAGTATCAGGAATCAAACTCACGACCTTGTGCTTGCCAGGCAGGCGCTGTGCCGCTGAGCTAAATCCACAGCTCCTATGCCATTTAATCTTTAATTAAGTATATTTCTGGTCAGTTCCCATATAAAACAAAACCTTTACAGGTACTATTATTTATAATAATTAAATTGTATAGAAAGAAATATATACGGTATTCCAAAGTATTTTGATCACTTGATGTCAATAGCACAATTACAAATATTCAATTTCTCTACATTCTGTTAAAGAAGGATGCAATACATTTGTTCTCCCGAGCATTCAAAGGAAATTTCCTGGCCTTTTCCTTCTCGCAGCCTCCTGGTCTCACTACTGCTTTTCTGACCTCAGAAGCACTTGTAGCAAGCAGGGCTGAAAAGGCGCTTCTCCGCATGCTGCCTCAAGTTGGCATAAAAACATCACAGAGAGGAAGGTTGCTGTGATAATGGTAGAACTGCAACTGCAGACTGCATTCTGCTGTTACCTCCAGCAGACTCCAGCCACTGCCAGTTAAAGGCTTCCCAACCTTTAGAACTACTCACAGAGATGTGACTTGCATGTGTGCATATGTGTGTGCACACGCATTAGGAAGATATAACATCTGTATTTAGGAGGATTTTGTCCATATATAGAAATCATAGTACCCACATTCCCCATTCCACAGCAAATGTCCCAAAATAGTATCTGAATTAATTTTGTATAAGTCAATAGTATAAAAATGTTTTGAAATCAATAAAGACACTGTTAATAAAGGTGCCCTACCTGTAAATATACATACGCATGTAATAATGCATAAATGATGGCTTATTTATGCATCATTACTTATTTGAATAGCATATTTTCTGTCTGCATGCAGCATGGGGTTAAGCAAAAAGTCTGTTTTGAGATGGTTATGGTTTAGTTTTGCTTTTAAGTGGCTTTATTGCTGATCGGTATATGAATCTCATCACTGACTGGAAACAGTCCAAGAGACTCATCACTCCCACTAGAAGGAGAAGCTTCAATAAATCTCAAAAGCTGTGGCGGTGGTCCAGTCCCTGTGCCATATGGCACTCCACCTGTCCCAAGAAGTTTTGTTAACGTCCCTTAAAGCGCCAAATAAAAATACCGAGACATAAAAAGTTAAGCTTGCTTTTCAGTGGTGTTTTTTGAGCTCTGTGTGCTACCTGCAAAAATTCCCCATGCTGTGCGTGTTAATGAGACCCTCCATAGGCACCATTAATACATAAAAGCAATCACCCACAACTCACAGGCCTTTTCCTCCTGACTATGTCTAGCTGTGTTCACTGCATTTAGCAACTGGAAATAAAATAAACGAGGAAAAATATCTCTGGATGTCAGAAGACATGAGGACTGAAAATCTAAATCCAATAGCCATATAGGAAAAGCCATGGGTTCTGTACATATTACCTCCAATGGTTTACTACTACTCATAGAACCAAACAATAAAACACAAAAATGTATTAAGATCAACATATACAGGTAAGCAGCCATTACCAAAATTGAATGTTCACTTTAAGTGTACACTTGTGGATCAAAACAATAACAGAACACTTAAATTTCTGTAACCTAATGAAAAGAATAGCAAGGAGATTAGAACAAATGGCTGCATTCTTTCACATTGTTATCCAACCACTTTGTTCATTTGAATTTTTATTACAATGGATGTAAGCATTTCAAATTAAATAACATGGGAAGTATAAACAGAAATGAGTGATTAACTTGCTAAGCTTTTTCTTAGATAGAAAAAATATACTTTATTCTAAATCATGTGACTTGGCCACCAATAAAAGTCTTTAACTTATTTTCATACCACATTCCCATTGTTCTCTATATCTTGAAGTAATTTCTGCTTTCAGTGTTACTTTGAAATTATGATTATTTTAGGCCCATTGGAAATACACATATAATACATCACAAATGTTGAAATATTTTGTTAAATGTGTATTCAATATAACTGGTTCCTTTTCAAACTCATCTATTTTTATTTCATGCATGTAAAAAGTTATTCTGAGAACAGGTCTGTAGGCTATAGCAGATTCCTACCAAAGCAATCCATGACGCAAAGAAATAACGCACTTGCTTTGTCTAAAGAAAACACCAGACAGACATGCCAGTGTACACGCCTGTGGCATATAATTATCATAAATGCAGTTACAGCTGTGAGACTACTCACACCTCATGCCTACTGTGCTTTTCCTTATTCCTTTCCTCAGTCCAATATACACTTCTCACTCCTCTCTAATGTTTTAAGCATCTAGGACCACATCCCAACTTTTCCTATGAAGATTTTTTAGGAAATCAATTTCAGGAAGCAACCTAAGAGGGGTGCATACTCCCAGTTTGTTAAGACTTGTGGCATTTGTGCATCAAGAACAACTTAAAACAAAGCAACACTGAGAAGAAGCCATACTTTTATGAATTCTCCCCCTCCAATTTTCTATAATATAAACGTTTATTCTATCATCCCAGTACAATATGAATTAGTCCACATAGTTCTGGGAGTAGAATAAGTAGTAAGTTCTTTTTCTCCCTCCCTAAATAAATATAGATTTACACATAGAAAAACAAACTCCAAAAGCATAAATAAAAAACAAGTTCACATGAATGCTGTCCAGGAGCACTGCACACCTACAGCAGGTGGCCCAAAGTGTCATAACAAAAGGCTGTAGACAGTGATATTCCAACAATCCCTGAGCCAGAAAGAATTTGAAAAAGGAACTGAGCTTCCATCAGTGATCTCAGGAAGCAGAGCAACTGCACAGACAAGTGGTAGATTCTGCAGCCCAAGGGCAGGGTTGCCAGGCTGTCCTTGTCAGCACTACCCAATATAATCCAGCCACATAACAAAAGTACCCAGATATACAGATCAAAACCAATACCAAGGCAAGTTACCCAGCTAACTTTCCACCTTCCCCCAATGCACACCTAAAAGCCAATTGCATTCTTATATTTCAAAACAGTATTGCAGGAGGATTTAATATATACTACTACTTATATTATATATGATGCACTGTTATGCTCTGGCTTACTCAGGATAGGGGTCTTATTGGGAATGAGAAAGAATAATCATGCTCTCATTATATATTTGTTAAATGAATAAAGGAATGTTATATTCAGGATTATATTCTAAGTCATCATCATAGCAAATGTTTAAAAACAGTATATTGTGTGGCAGGTATTATATTAAGTGTTTTACAAATACCAACTCAATTAATTCTCTCTGCAAGGTACACTTGGGCTATTTATACAAGCTACTAAAGCACAGAGGTCTTGGATCACCATCCCCAAATCACTTAGGCACTAACTGTAAATCTGAAAATCAAATCAGGGAAATGTGGCTCCAGTGTCTGAGGTCTTAACCACTACACCACACTGCCAGGTCAAGGTAAGGTCCACGTCTTTATTCGTGATATTGCTTCTAAAGGGACAGTATTTGTAAAGTGGGTCAGTGATGAAAATGTTAGGTTGACTGGGGACCTGTCAGAGAGGAAGCTTTGTAGGAGGGGGAGGACTCCCCTGCAAGGTCCTGGTGAACAGCAGAACTAGAACGCAGGGCTTGTGCTTCCTTCCAGGCTTCCACTCCTCTCTGTGCTCCTGTTGGCCTCTCGGCAGTGTGGGACTTGATAAAAACATAAAGATGGTATCCGACACATTTTTGCTCAATTCATGATATTCCTGTCTTCAGGCTACTATTTAAAAATCTCTATAGACTAAGTGGCTGATAACAGGAATTTATTTCTCTTAACTCTAGAGGCAAGAAGTCTGAGATAAGAGGGCCAAGGCTGCAGGCTGTCCTCTTTTCACTGTATCCTGATTGGGCAAAAAGGCAGCAAGCGGTCTCTCCGGAGTTCCTTTTAGAAGGGCCTAACCCCAGGGATAAGGCTAACTAACCCCACTCTATGACCTACTCAGTTCCTGAAGGCCCCCCTCCTAGTGCCAACACAGTGAGGTTGGGATATCAACTTAGGAAGTCAGGGAGTGCACCAAGGCTCTGGTCCACAGTAGCTCACAAGAGGCCTCTGCCCAGAGGGCAGAAAGAACTATTTCTTTACATTCGAGGAAAGCACTGTTCAGTCCTGGAGGACCTAGGGATCCACCTCTGGGTGTCGGCAAACCATGGAAAGAGACACAGTGATTGACAATTCGACACCTTAGTGATGGTGACACACCTCCCAAAAGCCTCATGTCACCATATTAGTTTGTTATTTAGCTAACGATCCCATAGACTAAACTTTCCTTGTCCAACAGGGGCATTTCCTACTTAATAAGAGACTTTGAAGCCAAGATATCTATTTCTACTGGTCATCATCATGTAAAACCAAACCAGACCTAGAAAAACAAAAAACAAACAAACAAAAAAAACTGGCATATACAAAAGTTCCTCCTATTCAAGCATTATTCCAATAGCCTCCAGCACCTGTGTGAATCACACTAATCAGGACCCCTGTTGAGAGAGAACTGCCCCCGAGTAGCAAAACGCAAGCCATAAACCATGGCTTGGATACACCAAAGCTAAAGGGTTACCCAAAACAATGAGAAAATTCACATAGCCCTTCCATGTGGCTATTCGTAAGCAAAGCTCAAAAGAATTCCATTGGTGCAACAGAAGGTTCATTGAAAATAACAAAAACAACGAGAAAGGATAAAAGGAGCAGAGAAGCAGAAACTTTACCTCTGGTCCCAGAGGCCTCATAAGCCTCTGTATCAGTATGGTAAGACATCAATGCTTCCATGTCACCCACCTTTTTAATGAAAAAGTTGAAATATTACAAGGCTTGACGGAAAGGAAATGAGCTTGACATTAATGATCAGAAAAACTGCACTAATACTTAATAAATACGGCAGAATTACTTTCTCAAGAGCTTTTCTTTAACATTCTTACAGTCTACTCAAGGATTCTATTTTAACTTTTTCCCTCATTCATAACTCAAGTATAGAAAGTGTTCAAAAGCAAAATGACTATTAGACTATGTTCTCCTAATCACCACAAACACTGAGGAAATTACGGCATCCTTCTGTAAAGAACTAGAGCAAAATAAAGAGACTAGGATGATACCTTTAATATAGAAAAGTTTCAGAGAATTACCACCCTTCATAGCTTTTATGATCTTGAAATGACTTAGTTTAAGGTGATTTCTGGATCTCGGATCCATCCCAGGGCTGAGGAATAGCAGGGCTTGGAGGTGTAAGAAAAGACTTAGCATATCTTTGAAGAAGAAAAGATGCCTGTCCTAGCTTAAGTGCTTGCTAACAAACTGTTTCACAGATTAACCTTAATACTAAATTTCTGTGAGTATTGTAACTAAATAAAGTTTTGCTTATATCACAACTTTATGTGTGGAGGGGATGATGCAAATATATATGTTGATGAGATGATTTCAGATGTTTCACCGGTGGAAATTAATGTGGCCAGTTGTCATTACATCCAAATGATTTTTAAAAAACTGTCTGTAGATACACATCTCAAAGCATTGTCTCAAGGCATTTTTTACACCAAATTAAATGTCTAGCCAATAGCTAAGATCACTGATCACTGTGCTGGTAGGTATATGCTTTATCATTTCCTTTTATTTCCAGGGCAGCATGACAGTTATTATTTTTTATTCCTCTAAGCTTTCTAACTACTTGCTATATTTTTCATGCTCAAGGTAAACAATGACAGCTAAGCAAAAACAAGATTTTCTTTGATTCTACTAGTGCTTCAGGCTGTAATTTTAAATTAAATCTAGCATCATCAGACCACCAAATTTGAATTATACAGCTTCTTCATCTATCATCTAGTATACTTTTACACTTGCCAAAAGTTAAAAGTATGTTTTTCTGAGAAAAAAAAATGTTGTGTGTGTGTATGTGTGGGGTGAAGTGAGGTAAATATCTTACTCCTTGTTCCTCTACACCAGTAGAACAAAAAGAAAAATAGGCTATAGTGGTTGAGAGTGCTTAAAAGAAATTTAAAACCATCATGCTTAAATTCAAATTATATATATTAATATATAAATAGTGAATATACATAAGTGTGTATAATGTAATGTACATAATAATATATAATATATAGTGCATATAATATATAGTGCATATAATAATATATAACAATTATATTGTATATAATATATATTATTATAGTGAATATATATTAATATATATATTCATTAATAATATGTGACCTTGGGCAGGGAACAATCTCTAGAACTGTATTCATCATCTTTCCTGTCCCTGGGACAAAGTACGTGACATCCACAACTTAAGGGAGGAGAAGTTTAATTTGGCTCAAGGTTTCAGCATTTGATCCGCTGGCTCTAAGGCAGAAACATCATGGTGGATGGCCACGGTGAAGCAAAGTTGCTCACCTCATGGTAGCCAGAAAGCAGGGCACGGGAGAAAAGCCTACCCTCCAAAGGCACTGTCTCCAGTGACCCACCTCCTCCACCTGGCCCCCATCTCCTGTCAGCACACTCAGCCATCGATATCAGTAGACTAACCCAGGGGGAGAATAGTAACCCAATCCTTCCCCAGGAGTCTCTTAATCCACTCAGTTAACATAACAGACACGTGAATCTGGGTCTTCTTAAGTAACCTGGCTTCAGAAACCACACTCTTAACAGAATGGGCATACTGTTTATCTGTATTGCACAGAATTATTAATATTTATGTGTAAGAGTAGGCATGTAAACAGATATTTTTACATATCATTACATGCCATAAATAAATTATATAGCCATGCTGGGTAGCAGTTTTGACAAAATGGTGTTCAGAACTGGGGAAGAGGAGCCAATGGCAGAAGTTTGACAGTCATTTAAATGAGAACATGTGTAAAACATCTAGTAAAAGCTTGGCACACGGTGAGCATCAATGGTGCTAGTTATGTGCTTCAAGCAAGCTTCAAACAGGAGGAAAGGACTGACCACTGCATATCTGAAGGGACAGATAAGGAAGCATCAACAG
Organism: Chinchilla lanigera; assembly: GCF_000276665.1. Lineage (NCBI taxonomy): Eukaryota > Metazoa > Chordata > Mammalia > Rodentia > Chinchillidae > Chinchilla > Chinchilla lanigera. The sequence continues at coordinate 15,059,796 of NW_004955410.1, forward strand.
GGCAGTAAGAGTGGGAAGCAACAGTAAACTGCCTTATAATTTTTCTAAGGGCAAAAAGTGTTACAAGTCCTTCATCTAAAGTAGTTATATGATTAAATGCAATTTACACCACATTATTTGCATTTTGAATGATTTTTTAAAAATATTTTTTGCAATATCCCACCCTTAAACTATAGATAGGAAAACCAAGCAAAAGTACATTAGCTATTTTACTTCGCCTCCCAGAGCTATTTAATTCCATTAAGCCATGTAAAATGCATTCGTTACATATAGTCACATCGCCGACACAATACTTCCCGAAATATAGTTGAAATCTGCAGTAAGAGAAAATATTGCAGTTCAGATACACACACACACACACACACACACACACACACATGCACTTATGCACATGTACACACACACACACACACACACACACTAAGCCAGCATGCTTTTACTTTTAAAGAAAATGCTCTGACTGAGATTGACTGTAAAGCAAATTTAAGGCAAAACCCCCAAAAGCAAATACCAGGATAATCTTTCCTCATGACTTAGAAGTACTTTAGGTCAGTAGCCCAATCCATGTTCTAAGGTAAGACTGCAGTATTATTTCTTACTCTTAAAAATTTCTTGGGACTACTTCGTGCGTATAGAAACTTCACTCTACTCAAACAAAACTTGATCTTCCCTCAGTGAGACAACATGTTTTAAATGGGCAGTTCACATTCTTTACACATCTCTTTGCTCTACCATCCTACCCTAATGCCACATTATTGCAAAAGAAGATTATTGGGTTCTACTTCCACACCAACCAGAAACTAGGTAACACAGAAAGGTAAGAGGGAATTATTAACAAAGAAAGAGAGAAAAAGAGGCTACATTAAAGTGATGGGTGGTACCTTTACACATCAGACATCACCTACAGTTTGGTTGATCAGTTATGTACCAAAAAAGAAGTGATTTTCTCTGACTCACTCAGAAGTCAACAAAAGCAACGTACATCAATGAATTTTTATAAACCTCATCAACTCTAATCAGATCCCCATATGCAGAGAGAAGATTATGAAGTCACATACCCCTTTCCATTATTTCATATTAAGACCAAATATTTTTAAATAAAAAATTATACATGAATAAAAATTATACATACAGAGACAATGGCAATAAGTTCTTTATTTCTTATGATTTAAAAAAATATATAATATGTAAATTTCTTTCAAAAATTTTTTCATTTCTTTTATACTAGTTCCCTACATATGTACTTAGCCTGCAAACCGAGCAATCCAGTACTGCTCACGCAGGCACTACAGTCACCAATGGATTCGTCCATTGATGAGCCCAGAGCTGAATGTGCTGTTAGGAGCAGGGCTGCTTCCTTCTCTCTCCGCTTTCTGGCTGTCAGGGGTGGAGCACCTTTCCTCCACCGTGCCCCTGTGTTATCCTGTCTTCCCTGAAGCCACTGATCTTGGAGTGGAACCACCCAAAGTAAACTTTTCCTTTAAATTGTGTCAGATATTTCTGGCCCACTGGCAAGAAAATGATGAAGACAGTCAGTGAACATGCATACTCCTGCAGGAAGCAGAGACTGACAGAGGAGTGCAGTTGAAGCTCTGAGCTAGGAGGCCAATGTGGATTCTCCTTTCTCCTACTCAGAATGAATGGGAGATCAGAATGGTTGAACAAAAGGCACACAAGAACATAAGACAGACCATGATATAGCTCAACGGTACAGCACTAGCCTGGCATGCACAAGGCCCTGAGTTTGATCCCCAGCTCAACAAGAGCAGGGAGCGGGGAGAACAGTCTTCAAAAAGAATAAAATATTGAACACCTGCCCCTAAAGATTTCAGTGAAAACATAGCTATCATTTTCCTCACATTTTATATCTCCAAGAGTGCTTATTTGGAGTTAAGGAGGGAAGTTGTCTTCATTATAATCCTCAAAAGGCAGAGATCCTGACCACACAATGTTAGGCCAGACTAAAACAATCCTCTGTTTCAGTGAACAAAGATGTAATGATCAAGAGGACCTTCTGGTAACTATTTGACTGTTAAAATTACACCGAGATTCTAGTTGATTTAAACAGTAGTGTTTTTAGACAGCGTAATTTTTATCTCTCTTGACATTGTTTGTTTGTATTTATTATCTACATTGCTTATCTGGGCTACACATGGCTCCACATCCCATTATTTAATCTGTCTTCTGCCCATTAATTGACTGTAGGTCTCAAGACTATTCCAGCTATATGTTTTTAAAATATTGATTTCTTAAAATACTCCTTTCTTCCATGCCAGGCCATTTTAAACTCAGTGTTCCACAGGCCAAATTACTTGGAAAATCACAGCTCTCTCAACAATTGTACCACAGCCCGGTGGGTAGCACACAGTCCCTGCAGAAGTTCGCCCAACTCATGCCTCAGGGCACAGCGTGTGTACATACCTTTGTCTCTCACAGGACCGCTGGCCTCTATAAACAAAGACCAGAACTTGCGAACTTTGTAGTCCCTTGGTGGCAAGTAGAGGGACATATCCATCGTAACTCTTCAGCAAATACTTGAAATGAGTTTTGCTCTCCTTCTGCACTTAGTATTCTTTTAATATTAGAGTAAATATTTACCTAGTGTTTTGTCGACCTACCATAACCACTGCCATCTGGCCATAGTAACACTCTTAGTGCAGCCACTGGGAAGGACTAGAGATCCCAACAGAATCAGTCCTTCCTCTGTACACCTCGTCTGTTTAGTACATTTACCACCATGTCCCATAATCATTTGCTTTTACTGCTTGCTCCCTTTCAGTAACTATGACCTCCATCTATGCATGAACCTCATCTTACTCATCAGTATGGCCACTACCTGCCATGGTGCAAACACACGGCAAATACTCAGCAAATAGTAACAAATGGATCATTTCTAATCTTCTCACAATGCAATGAATTCATATGACCAGCACTTGTTTCTAAATAAAAGAGTAATGCTTAAAATACAGTATTTCCTTTACGGTATTTCTATTATAATTTATTTTCTTGACTCTGTGGGGAAGGCAGATTACAATTATTTGTAACCCTATACTACAAATCAAAAGTCTGCCTACCTCTAAGCCAGAATCAATTTCTGTAATCATATTTTGTACACAGAAACTAAAGTTCTAGATTGTTTTTTACTATACTTAAAATAAGCCTTAAAAACTTTTAGTGAAACAATTTTTACTTACAATTTTCAGATTATTTTCCATAAGTAGAAACGTTATACATATTTTTGTAGGTATAACAAACATCAAGTAATGTATTTGAAGTAATTGACAGAGACAAGCGAACTTGCTTTAAAAAAACAATTAACACTTCCAATGTTTGATATATTATTAATATAACAGTTCTTAAAGAGGTAACATGCATTACATAAAACTTACAGGTATAACAGAGGCACAAGTAATAGACTCTTTATTTCCATTTATACTTACATAGAATGATGAAGATTTTAAATCCATTGGATTAGTGCCATTTAAACTTAAAGTTATTTAAATTTAAAGTTAAAAGGACAGTAGAAATCTAAATCCTATTAACATCTTTAGAAGACAGATGAGAGACTAGAAATAATTTTTTCCCCAAACTCATCACTTCTATTTCAACTAATGCCAGTTTCTATGATCTCAGTACAAACTGAACTGACATTATCAGTCGCTTCTGAGGACTAATTTCATAAAAGCATAAAGTTGAAAGGAATAAAAATGAGACAGTGTTAAATGGTGACACTAGTGGGAAAAATACATGCAAAGGAAAGGGTCAAAAGTTTGGTATAAAATTTCAATCATATTGCTTATTAATTGTTACATTAATTTTTACCGTTTAGAAACTTTATCCAAAGAAATTTTTATTTTCAGAAAGTAACATATACAAATGTTTTCAATGAAGGCTTATAGTGGGCTAAATTCTTCAACATGCTTTATGTATGATATCTCATTGATTTTCATCTAAATACTATGAATACCTTTTCACAAATATGGATGTTTCTAAACTCCAAATTATTTTCAGAACACTATGGTTTAACTTTTCAGAAAATTGTGAAACTGATTCAAATCAACACACACACACTGTTTCTTTTGGGTCAATATAGACAAATTTACTTTGGTAATGTGAGTGAGGAACATGTAAAAAATATTAATTGCAAACAAAGTTTATTTCTCGCCTTATAAGAAGAAAGTAATCAAGATAATTAACTTTTTGAATGAAATAAAACACTATGTTGTTCCACCAAGGAACAAAATGCTTTATGGTGCTAACTTCTTACATTGTACCAAGCAAGCAGAAGAACAGTTCTGCTCTTCATTTTATCAAGCTATAAAATCAATCTAAAGAAAAAATAGTTCAATGCACAGTCTCATTAAGCATAACAAGTTGTAAACTAAAGCAATGTGCTATAATCCCTAAAATTTTATCACAATCACTGTAAACAAGGTTTTAAATTCTCATTCAAAAAAAGTTATAGAAGATGCCAAAACAATCTCTTAGTGAATGGAAACTTACTTTAAAACTTTTTACTCATAAAAATAATACATGATTATTGTAAAAGAAAAATGAAAAACTAAGCAATTTAGAAAAATGGGATATAAAAACGTAAATCCTTCTCATTTTTCCAAGTATCTTCCCCCAGAAGAAACCATTTTTAATGCTTCCTCGGAAAACTTTTTAAATTTTTCTTTGCAGTATGTTGGTTTATATATCTATATAGCACAATCTTTACACATATGCTCTCCTACTATTTGTAGTTTTACATTTTATATTTTGACAGTATATGATAGATATCTCTCTTTAATAGTACACACAAAACTCATTCTCTGCTTTTCACAGCTCTCTAGTATTTCACATGTTATTTTACTCTTACTGAGACTGATGTGAAAGACAACCATTTTTCCCTATTAAAAACCTATCGTAAAACTCCATGGAACCTGAAGACTATGTTAAATGAACTAGGCAACTACAGAAAGATATGCACCACGTATGCTCACTCATATGGAGAAAGTTGACTACAAGAAGTAGACAGTAAAATGTATGTCACTAGAGGGAAAGAAGGGAAGAGGGGAAGGAGCAAGGAGAGAAGCTGGAAACAAGGTACAGTTACACAGGAGGAGCAAGTTTTATTTTCTACGGTATAGTAGGATGACTGCCACTCACAGTAACTTATTATGTATCTTATAAGGAACTACAATAGCTTGAAGTTTCTCTACTAAGAAATTAGTAGTAAGACAGAAATGCTAACTATCCAGATCTGACAAGTATATATCATGTACATATACCAGTGCCACTCTGCTCCCTCAATATATTTTGTTAATTAAAAACAATAATTAAAATTTTTAAGAGCTCCCCTAAATTTCCATAAATTCTCTAGAATTCATGAAGGTATCTTGAAATAATGATATACAGTAGTACTTTACATAACCTGTTGCCCAGAAAATATAGGAAATGGTGAGAATATAAGGCAATTATCATAAAGAATATTGAGGATAGAAGGTAACTTTTATAAGAATCAAATCAACTAACCAAATGCCTTGAAAATGAACCAAGTGTGCACAGGAAAATAATATAGCTAATAATTGGATGAAGTTTCCACACATTTTTTAAAAGGTGAAGGTAAAATAACCATAAAACTAGGCTTCAACAGACATAACTCAAACATCTCATCAAATAGAAAAGGAAAAGAATTCTTAATTATGAACACTAAGTCTTATAAACCATAAAGGTAAAAGCTGGAAGAACAGGAAAAATAATCATATTCTAAACTCCAGCAGAAGTCACACACCACACAATAACCTGCTGTGTGTTTACTCAGTCCTGTTAGTGTTCAATCAAATGATAAATTGGTCTAATTCCAAATACTGAAATTGCAGTTTCAAATGTTTAAAATAATTTTGCTCCTCTGAAATTTCTCTTGATACCATGAAATTACTTTCAAATTAAAATGTATCTCAGACATTCGAGTTTTCAGACATTAATAGGGATTTGGAGGCAAAATCAGACTTACAGTAACTAGAAAGAAGAAAAAAGCCATTGAATGAATTTAATTTAGAAATCATCAGACAAATGACATTGCACGGAGGAATGGAGATTACATAGATATGCTAAATTCGGGGATATGTAGCATTTAATTATCACTGCCCTCCTAGGAGTCCAGGGACAACACTTGGAAGCCAAGTATTTTTTTCCTGTTCTCCAGGACACAAAAAGGCAATAAGTAATGGAATACGAAGATGGTCTAACTTTTACTCATTTTGAAAGACGAAAAGTAGTTATTCCAATATAGCTAAATTACCTGAAGGACTGGCATAACATGAGTATTCCCCCTAAATATGGCGTGTGATCTACCCTCAGAATTATACAACACAGGGACACTGAATAAGAACACTGTCAGGGACACCTAAATTTGTATCTCTGGCTCAACCACTCATTAGCTGAGTGATTCTAAGCAAGTCTTGTTTTTCTAACCTGTACAATAGTTATTACTACCTTGTAGGGCTGATGTGTGGATTAACTGAGACAATGAACTCAAAGTGCCTAATAGCATGACACTGCCAGGTCACTCTGGGTAGCCATAGCTCATTAAGAAGCAGTGATTCACACGCTCTTTTGCTACAATCAAACTGAAATCCATAATGATTCTCTACACATGCCCTGAAGATTTCTGCCTTGATTCATTCTAGTCCCTGTACAATCAATGTTTTCTTCATTCATCATTCCCTACTGAAATCTTATCCTTTCTTTTTTTTATTTTTTGAATCTCATCCTTTCAATACTTTTGCAAATGACACTATCATATGAAGTCTTTTTCCCAATTGTCACCTGTTATAAGAAGCCCTACACTGTGGGTGGGGCTTTGTGTTTCCATAATACATAAATTGTAGATTAGGAGTTGTAGATCCTTCTTATGTCTTTCTCTTCAGGTTGTAAGCTCTTAAGAAGAACGTTCTTCCTTATCTCTGATCCCTTCAGTATTTACATGACCCATAAAACAACCTATTGAATATTTGAGCAGAGAATTTATACATTTTCAGAGGTATATAATGAAGTAAATGTCTGGGACAATTTACCCCCAATCTGTCAGATGTATTAGTCACTGCATCTGGAGATTACAAGTATTATCCAGATTGGATGTTATTATAATTTGTGCAGTCTACAGCCATACCACCTTGAATGCACCAGGCTTCTCTGATATATTTGTGCCCACTTCTTTTCATTAATTTGCATTTTATCTCAGGGGTAGCATTTAAGGAACGAATTAGAATACATTTTTACTCTGCCATCATTTACCAGAAACTGCCTTATTTTCTGATTAAATCAACACAGGATACATAATGTATATCAACTCAAATACTTCAATTGTGTCATTTACACATCAGTGCCTCTACTTAAACCTGATTTTTAAGTTAAAGTAACTAGACGATCAACTAGACTTCAGCATAATTTCCTTTCTCTCCTTCAAATACTGTCACTAAAACAACCATAAGTAACAAAAATAATCTGGAAATATGTGTATGGATATGCAAAATAGCATCAACTAAGTGATAGGTGAAAGCTCATAAACATTGAAAAGCAGTCAAAACTCAAAGAAAATTAATTTATTTAACACATTAAAATATTCTTACATCTGAAAGCAAAATAATCTAAGGAAATCACTGTAAAGTTATTCTCATGTAACTATGAATCTACATAATATGACTTGGTTAAGAAGTTAATAATAGTAGAACGTAACCCATCAATTAATAACAATATAAACTTTATCTTTTACTATTGTTTTCTTTTTGGAAGGCATTTAGAGTAGTAAATAATTTAGTACAGTCATTAACCTGAACTGGGTGTGTTATTATGAAAACTTGCTAACTCTGCTACAGTAAAAACTATGGTTCTATATGAATAGGTATCTATTAGGGATCGTGTTAAAATCACCAGCCTCATTTCAGTAAACACCTTATGTCACATAAACTGTGTTGCTAGACATTAAGTGTCACTGGTTTACCTCTAAACGATCCAACCCCTTCAGGAAACTGGGTGTAGTTTTAATAAAATAGGACTCATAAGTTTTTATTACATTTATAATGAATGCTTTTCAGTTTTATAGGCTCTTTGAAGGAGCAATTTAGTTTCTCTATTAAAACATGACTTTACATCTTTCACAACTTTCAGGTTTCAATTTTATGTTGCTGCCACTCTAAATATAAATGAAGATATTGAAGTTTTAATAAAGGTATAGACTTATTTTTACTGACATGTATGAGATGTGAGTTTACAAATTACAAGGGAAAGAACTGAAGATTAAAATGTCTTTTTATTCTGATTCTTCCTATATTTTTCCATCATACAAAACCAGTGAATGGTTTTATAAAGATATATAACATATTTATGTATTAATAAAGCCAGATTCATGATATTGCCTTTTCATAGAATAAAATCTTTTTTAAATATCTTATGGGCACAGTAGAGAATGTAACACTGTTTTAATTTAACTTGGTGGATTTTTAATCAGCCCCTATATTATATCTGGTGCAAGCATATATAAAATCTTCAGACATTCTGGCTCTATTTATACCATCAAAAACTTAATTCAACCCCAACATCAGGAAGTATTACAAGGGAAATAAGGGCAACTGTAGTACATTTTGTTTCTTTATTTTTCTGAACTATGGAATCTACTATATACAAAGGCAAAATCACCTTCCATTTGTTCGCTCATGTATAGACTGTTATGAAGTTTCAAAATAATTCTTATCTGTTCTTCAAGAGTACATGTAAGAAAGATCTAATATCACACACCTGTGCTTGGAGAGCATAACAAAAAATTCACTGAACAGATATGAGGGACATGCGTTCACAATGAAAACCAATGTGTTACTGCCAATTAATAGTTATCATACTCAACTCACAGCGAAATGCTTCAATTTCTAAAAACTTTATTTTTAGAGAATTAGAACATGCCAGTGGTCTGAATCTCTGTCTCTCCTTCCAAAATTCCTATGAGGAAATCTAATTTTCAACGCAGTAATACTAGGAAGTGGTGCCTTTAGGAGGTTACTAGGTCCCCAGGGCTTCACCCCCATGAATGGGATCTGGGCCCTTAAAAAGGTAGTGCAAGGAATTTGGCCCTTCCACCATGTAAGAGTGCAGCAATAAGGCACTATTTACACACAAAGGGCAAGCACCCGCCAATACCTTGATCTTGGACTTCCCAGCATACAGACTATGAGAAATAAATATCTGTTGTTTATAAGCTAAGCAGTCTGAGGTCATTTGTTACAACAGCCCAAATTAAGACACTACCTGGACCACATGAAAAACAAATACAAATCTCAAAGCACATCTTTTGAGAAGTAGCTTCTTTATTTGACTAAACATGACGCCAGTGTGGTAGTAAATAACATCATTTCTAGGATAAAGCAGAATTGTCATTAAGAAATAATCAGAAGCCAGATGAAAGCTTTGTATTTCCTTTGGTGTCAGGTTATTAATTTCCATGACCCCCATTCTTGGCAGAAAAAGTCAATACAATTAAAATCTATTGCTAGACCTTAAACTTGTCTTGGAGAGGGAACTGTTAACTGGAGAACTGGCCCCTACGTCCACCTTGCTAAAAATTCCCTGATGGCAAGTTTTGAGAATCAAAACTAACTGCACTTGTCACACACTACTAGTTTCTCATCATGTAAAATTCATTGTTATAGAAGTGTCTTCATTTCTCCCATGGAGGCCTATCATTTAAGCTGATCTACTCCAAATAAACCCAACGGGGCAAAGATGAGTGTCCTCACAGTTAGTTTCACTCATGAAACCAGCCAGTGATTCAAGTGCCTCTACTTTGTTCTAGGTGGCTGAACTCTAATGATCGACAGTAAAGAGTATGTAGAATTGACTCTTCACAGAGACAGGCTGAAACAGTGCTAAAATATAACATCAAAGGAAAACATTATCTGAGCAAGAAAAGAGTTTGGAGAAATGGACTGCTTCTCTTTAGGAATGGAATAAAGAGATAATGAGTGATTGTACTCTACAGACTCTAGTTGACCCAACACTGGTTGATTAGTAGAGTAGAAACAGAGTTAAGTGTACATGGATTGTTGTGAATTTTTAGAACACTAGCCTCCTAAACCTATTTGGAAAAACTGGTAGATAAGAGCAAACGAAGAAATCCACATAAGTGTCCACCATATTGGGAGAGCAAGTTTAGCACAGACATCATCAACATTAACCCCTTGCCCAAAACTATTAACACTAATGTTTGTAGGGAAGTAATTCTAGCCCTCACCGAAGAAGCCATTTGAGTTTCAGAACATCAGAAGTGAAAATGAGAATCTCTCCAATTAGGAAAATCTCTTCAAATATAGACACCAGAAAGACAAAAAGGGTTAATAATTCCAGGAATGGTATTTTATTTGAGATAAATTCCTTCTTGAAACAAATAATTCCACAAAAAGGACCAATCGTTCCAACAGGCAAGGCATTTCCTTTTGCTTTCTTTTAACACATTCATTTAATAAATATTTATTGAAGGCATCCTGTGTGCCAGACGATGCTCGTGGCATTGGGAAACTAATAAACAAAACAGATGTGAGGCCCTGTTCTTATGGAGTGTTTATTCTAATGTAAAAGATCAATAATACACAAGGAAAAGGTAAGTATGTAAGATGGTGCTAGGGACTTTACAGAAAATAAAGAAGGCAAAACAGATAAAGAATACAGGGTAAGTTATTTAATACAAGGTGATCAGGGAAAGCAAAATATATGTTTTTAAAGGAAAAGTAAAGGAGTAATGCTTGAGAAAGAGGTTACTAGAATTATATTACATGTACAGAGTGTAAATTATAAATTAAACCTGGAAGATTATAGAAAAACAAGGAATTAGATTCAACTGCTACTTATTCTGCCTCTGTCAACATCAAGTATTAGGTAAAATAATTTACTATTGGTTTTCCGTCTTCCATTTCTAGTAGGAAGGTCACAGGTTTGATACAAAAAAACTATAAAAACCACAAAGATCCTTAAGATAGCATAATCAGTGGCAATATAAGCAGTGGCAGAGCAACATAATTTGAAAAAGTAACTCTCAAATATTTGGGGAAAAACACTGAAATATAAACCTTCTCTTGAAAATGGTTTCCACGTCTCGGGACCATTCCCGTTGATTACCCTTATTGAATTTTGTTAGGTGTGAGTTCAAAATGGTTGCTTTAATAATACAAAAGATCTCACATTACAGAACTGCAGAGCCGACTCAACTCACAGATCAGCTCTGCTCTTAAAGTCTAACCAGAACAAACTACGCTCAGAAAAGAAATAAATCTAACTTTAGAAAAATCATCCATCACCTTTTTTAGGATCTGCATTTTAAAATATCATTCTAGAATAATACCAATTCTCTAGTGGATGAAAAATTATCATGTCCTGTCCAAGAATTTTTCAATGACTTGAGACAAATCCTGCTGTGAGTAGCTTTGAAAGTACTTTCAAAGCCCACAGTGCTCCCTCATGCAAATATCTCTTGAGAGGCATCTACCTTTAAAATGCAATTTACAGCTCCCTTCTGTTGAAAATAAATTAAAATATGAACTGCAAGGCATAAAACAAAAATCTCATTTTAGTTTATAAATAAACCCCAGAGCATGTAGTCACCTCTGCATTACAACACACATGAAAAAAATCTCTGATTAAAATATAATATTCTATACAATTTTTCATGCATAGTAAGTATTCAGTAATGCTGACTAGATATTCAGTAATGTAGATATATATATGCACATAAGATACCTATATAGTAATATTATAATGATGGAAATTCTATACTATAATTTTCTATTATTTGTACATGAAAATTCCATACTATTCTTACTATTTAGAATACAATTTTTAAAAAAAAACTTTCCTGGTAACCATCTAAAGGAGTTGAAGTACTGTCTCTTTTAAATATGATGCTGAGTACTTTTACATAAATCATTTAATCTCCACGACAACCTGTGAGTATATTTATTACACCCATCTTAAAGGTAAAGAAAGTAACATGTAGAGGGGTTAAGTAGCCTTCAGGATCACAGGAAAAAAGCCTATATTAAAACCACAGTATTTCAAGAGTCAACTTCTATAACCATTTCAGGGGAAAAAAAATCATTAGATCAGAATTATATAAAGTCAAGCTATTTTCACATAGAAATAAAATTATAATATTGGACTATAATTTTATATTACTATAATAATTGATTATATTTTGCTCATATTAAATTTATAATATGGAACTATAATCTTTATAAAAGATTTAAAGCTAAAAGAAACTGAAGAAATAAAAGAATATGTTTACATGTCTCATAAACTATAAATCTTACAGTTCTAAGACGTCTATAAATTACATCTATAAAATAACCTAAGAAATAATAATATACACATTTCATGATTTCTGCCATAATACAAATTAATTTAAAAGAATTAAAAAGGAAAAACAAATAATAATCTAATTTAACTTTATTTAGGTTTGCCAAGTAATTCCCTAGCTACTACTGCCATCCACAAGGAGACCAACTTACAGAAAGAAATAGTAGAAAATGGTAGAAAACAGAATGAACAAACAAAACACCTCGAAGCCAAAGCATTTGGAAAGGTTCTTCACACAGATTTTGAAAGTCATATATTTATGAAAGAGAAGAATTCTGAAACGCTGTATGTAGCAGTAACAGTGCAAGGTAGGAAAAGTAAAAAAGGTTAAAACAAGGTTCTTATTTTTAAAAAAGCCCTAAACAGCACAGAGAAGAGAGGCAATAAAAACAAATAATCATCATAGAAAATTTTAAGGGTTACCTATCAAATACGAATATGTAAAGACAGAAAACTTCAGAGAAGACTCTGAGTAAAACCTCTCATGGCTTATTGTGAAATAAAAACAACAGCTGTAATTTTAAAAAAGAAAGCAGCCTTGGTCACAGAGTGCAGGATCCTCCATGTCCGAGCTACCATGCCAGTCACAGTAACACAGGCAGCTTGCACTCTGCTGACACGCCATGCCTTAGCAGCACCAAATTTTCCTTGCATTGATTGCTCTCATTATTTTTCTTCATATTGATAAAAAATATTTAAAGAAAGGTAAATCTCAAAGCTAACTTGACACGATTGTTTTAACTCAGCTAAAAAAAAAAAATCCCTTTAACAATACAATCATTAACATTGTTGGAGGGTAGATTATGATATAAAATGAGATTATATAGTAATAAGATTGGATTCTTTTCATAACTATATCAGACTTCATATATTATCTTAGGATGTTCCTGTCTCTATAACAAAATACCAGAGACTGGGTAATTTATAAAGGCATACATTTATTTATCATGGTTCTGAAGGTTAGGAAGTCGAGATCAAGGTACCATTGTTTGGCATCTGCTAAGGACCTTTTCTCTAGGTCCTCACATGGCTGAAAGCCCAAAACAATTAAAAAAGGATACCATCTCCTCACCTGGCAGAAGGTCAAAGCCAAAAACAACCAAAGCAACAACAACAAAAAAACCTGCCTAGGGCAGCCCCCATCATTCTGTTGTACAAGGGCACTGTCACTAGTCCTATACATGTGGGCTCCAGCCTTAAGACTGACTCAAACCCCACCTCTTAATACTACCACTTAGCAATGAGGTTTCAATATACTAATTTGGGGGACACATTCAGGCCACAGCATACGTCACATGGGTGAAGCCCTTCAAAATATTTTTTCTTGGTTTTACTTACTGTAAGGGCATGGCCCTTGCTACAATTTGCCTTTAGAACGTCTCTGCATGAATTATTACAGAGCCAATTTACCAGCTCCAATGGGAAAAGCAATCCCATTGAATGTTACAGGACCTTAGAGACCAAAGGTTTCTCTGCTAGCCAGATACATACTTTGTCCTTCCTTCCATCTGTCACATAAAGTTCTTCTTTGATTTGATTTGCAATAAAATTTACAAACTAGCCAATTCAGGATAAAAAAAATAACAATAAATAACAAAAAGGAGTCTCACACACATTAAAAAAATAAATAGCTGGGTATGGTAGTGCATACCTATAATCCCAGCACTATGAGGGGCGGAGGCAGCAGTAGGAGCCCAGCCTGAATAACTTAGCAATGTAATGAGACCCTGTCTCAAAATTTTAAAACTTAAAAAGGGGTGGGGATGTAGCTCAGTGCAAAGGCCCTGGGATTAATCCCCAATGGAGAGGGAGGGAAAGAAGGAGGGAAGGAGAGAGAGACAGAGACAGAGAGACAGAGTCCAACAGAGGGAGACATGGAAAGAGAGAGGGAGAGGGGCAGAGAGAGGGAGAAGAAGGGAGAGAAGCAAAGGAGGGAGGAAGACAGGGGGAGAAAGAATGGAACCATACGCATGTTACTTGGCTCCAGCTCTAGTCTCTACTTGCGGCAGCTGCAGCTGCTCTGCAGCTGAGTGTAGTCCCATACCCAGGTCCACACAGGAGCCCACGGAAACAAGGTGAAGCTGTTGATGAGGGAGGTATTATTTGATTCCCATCAGGAATCAGAATACCTGGGTGAGTTCATTTGTGTCCTGTTTGCATTAAGTGTCATCACGTAATAACACAGGCGAGATGGCTGGACACCTTTCTGGCTCATGGAAAAATAGTCATTCCAAGTGGAGGGCTGCCTGTACAGCTCCAAACCTGAATGCGCAGAGGCAAGCCTGCTGTAATACACACTTAAATCTCCAGTGACACCAAATTTTAAAGACACACTAGACTGCCTAAAAGCTACCTTAAATACCATCTTTTTCCTACACAATTACGACATTAAAAGATTCACAAACGCCCTCAGATCTCACAATTAGTAAAGATTGTAGGTTTTTTGTTACATATCTTAGAACACTAGATCCTGCTTGCTTCAGCCTAAATCCTCTCTAACAATCCAGAGAAAACAAAAACATGCATCTTTTATTTTTTTTTTTTATTTTTATTTTTTGTTTTTTTTGTTTGTTTGTTTTTCTCCGGTACCGGGAACCGAACTCACGACCTTGCGCTAACATGCATCTTTTAATATCTCCTTTTGGCAAATCCATCTTAGCTTTCCAGCTCCGGGTAAAGGCTGCTTTCCAGCCTTCCTCTTCCCCAAATCAGCATCCCGAATTGCAGTTGGCTTTCTCTGCTGTACAGTGACCCAACAGGTGGCCCTGATCTGGAGATTTTTCTTTAAAGTGAGAATACAGCATCAAAAGCTCATTTTCATCTCCCCAGCAAGAGAATAAAACAGAACAGGATAAAACAAATAGCAAACAATAAGCTTCACTGAGAGATTCTTTTTCCTTAGGTGTTACTTATAGGCTCCAGAAGAACACAATGAGTAAACATTTCTAATAAGAACAGTACATAAAAAGAGGCTCACTGCTCTTCATCTATTTCTGGATAAAATGAAATAATCCTTACAAAAAGTACTTTTAAGATTTTTGAAGGAAATCTCTTCTCCGATTTAACTTTGAGAATAACTTCCCCCAATATGGAACATATTACATAATGTGACACTCTCTGTAGGAAGCCATCCCTCCCTTATCAATCACCACAGGAAAGTCGTACTTAGGATGCAACATTGGGCAGAAATATATTAAAGGATCATTACCAATAACATATACCTTGTAAGGGGCTCTGAGTGCTACCCTAGCACGTGGGCTGTGTACTTGCCCTGCCTGAGTAAATACCTCAGCTCAGCCACTAATAAAGCCATCACGGTGTCTCACTTTCCTCATGGAAGCTGAACTATTTCACAGGGTTGTGAGAACTGAGATGAAAGACATAAAGCACTTACTTCAGTTCCTGGAAGGAAATAAGAGCTCAACTAATGTTAGACATTGTTTTATGACTTCTACATCACTGCTTACACTTAGCATTCCCAGACTTCAAATATACCTTAAAAGATACAGAAACAGCCATTTATCTCCCCTCTGCAGCTCTCAGCTCAAATGACTCCTTACCAAATAATTATGAGCTCCCACACTCAGTTCTTGTCTTTAATTAGGAAAAAATGGCCTTGAACAGACCACTTGATGAAGTTTTATATAATGTTTGTATCCTTCAGGTTTGGTTTTAAAGGCTCACAGAAAAACACCTATTTTGACCATATCCAATTTGTTTAGAATTGTAACAAGATTCTCTCAGGTCATTAATCATTTGGGAAAAGAATAATAGACTAAAATTTTCATTGTTATTGCTTTATTTGCTATTTTAAAAAGGGACAAGTAACAGGAATGATGAAAGAAAAAGATTTTGTCTATAATATATCCAGCTCATTATTGATTAGAATTCCAAAATCAAAACAAACCCTTAATTAATAAGCCTTTTTAAATTATTTTATTTTGCAGCTGAATTACCACACTGAAATTTATTCATTTGATGATGGTCTGGCCATCACCTGACATTTTACTGGCAGGTTATGAAATGTTTGTTAAAGCTATGAAGTCTAATCACAAAAGCTTGCTTTCAGAGCCTCACAAAGGATGGAGAAGAGCTAGAAAATTATCTCCGTCAGGCCAAAGGAAGAAGTAGCAAACAAGTGAAATCAGATGAACGATGCCTGTGTAGGGGGTTTACACTCCACAAGAAAGGGATGATGGGCTCAGAATACAGAGCAAAAAGGAAAAGGTCATCTAGTGCCATCATTTGGGTCTTTATAGAAAATATCATTATCTTTTTCTTCAATGGGGTTGGCTACAACTGTAGTTTCATAGTTGCTAATATGTTATCATTACTCAAATAATTAGACTTGGGAGCAATAGTTTTTTTTAATTAGCTATCTCAAAGCAAGCACCATTATGATCATCTAATTATCCTTTGAGACAGCTTATGTGCAAATGCTTCAAACATTCACTACCTTACTTCCATGGGTGCTGGCTCTATGTTTATAGTTTAATAGCATTTATTAAAGCACAGTGATGAGGACTTAAGCAAAAAATTTTTTTAGGAATATGAAGGCTATTTTCAAAAAGGAAGAATTCATTAATTACATTTAGATTCAAAAATGAATATGTGGTTTTAGTAACACAAGTTATAAAACTCATATTCATTTTCAATTTATTAAGATACTAATAAAGCCTAAAGTAATCCTTAGCCTAAATGCCAAACATTTAGCTATACTCAATCAACAAGATTGCTTAGCTAGATAAATAATTACCACCTTTAACAGGATAAGATGCCCTCCTATAATAATATGGTTCAGTCAGCCTGTGAGAGAAAATGACTTTTTAAAAGACATAATTGTGTTAAATGAGTCTCTGAAAAGCATATCCACCTGATTACTCTAGCAACAATACGGAACAGTATTGGAACTATAAAGAACTTTTCTTCATTACTTTTCATTATACGTAGGGGTATGACAGCAAGAGCCTGCCCAGAAACAGGTGGCTAGGGCACATACAGGTGGATCCGAAGATTTGGATCAGGAAGCAGAAAAGGGCTCAAGTGTACCTGATCCCTAGTTATCAACCCTCCTGCCTACAGGCCCACGCTACCTGCCCAGCAGCCCTATTCCAGCACAGGAAGAAGTCTAGTGTTCTCCCTGTGCTCGGACTACAAATGAATTGTTCTTTGTCAAGGGTAAGCTATGATCTCTTCTGCTTTTCCTCTCCTTTTCTTAGGACTTTGTTTCTAAGAGTTCCTTGGACCACCTTTGGGTTGAGACTTTGCTTTTTTTAGGTTTTGGTCTCCCCACATGAACTTCAGGAAAATTACTCCAGCCACAGAATTTTGTTAAGAGATCTATGATATGAAGATTAGTAATGAGTTGACATATTTGTCTTAAATATTAGAGAGTTCTTTTTTAAAGATGGAGCACATGTCCAACATAATTATGTGGCTATCTCTATCAGTTTGAAGTTATGAAACTGGGTTTGTTTTTCACACATAAACTAAACACTGGAAAAATCTGAGCCATCCACCTAATCAACTTTGATGTTTTCAGGTAAAAACCTTTGCAACCACATCCACAGATGTGTCAATTCTTATAAAATTCTAAGGACTATCTGCACATATACACCATTAAGGTGTCTTCTCAGCACAGGGAGGAAATAGTTTCCTTTTTCTATGAATGACATATTTTTAAGTATTATACATTTGAAATGTATTTTCTTCTCTACCTTCACCATCTCATTAAAATACAGGAAATACTGCAATGACTTACAATATCCATCATGAAATTGCCCTTTAAAAGATGTTTAAAAAATTTGCCCTGAGACCATGATAATAGTG
This sequence comes from Chinchilla lanigera, assembly GCF_000276665.1. NCBI lineage: Eukaryota > Metazoa > Chordata > Mammalia > Rodentia > Chinchillidae > Chinchilla > Chinchilla lanigera. Next base: position 15,078,006 of record NW_004955410.1, read on the forward strand.
TGTTGAATTACGAAAGTTTTAGACGTATGAAGAGCAATCTTGTTCTTAGAGTGAAATATGGAACACTAATCAAAATGAAAGATAATGCTAGAGCTTCAGAATCTTGTGTTACATCTGCCATCAAATAGCATACATACAGATAGAGCCCCTGGCCTTACCTAGACTTAGACCAGCGGTGGCGAACCTATGGCATGTGTGCCACAGTGTGCTGTCTGTATCATCTAAAGCTCTAAAAGGATCGCCATGGTTGATAGACCTACCTTGGATGAAAAAGAAAAGGGAAAAAGAATAAGAAATTTAGCTAATCAGAAGTTATATACCCCTTTCTAAGTAAAGAATAAATTCAGGTTTAGTTATCAACCTACCACTTTGTTTCACAAACATTTTCTAGGCTTACTTACAAGAATTTGTGCAAGCCCACAAAGTACATGAATACAAGAAAATTTTAAGTGCCTCAAGGAAATGCCAGAGAAATTTTTACAAGAGCTCAGAGGGAAGAAACTGCATGTGATTGGTCTGACTAAATATGGAAGTATTTCAGATGGTCCCTAAAGTCAGGACAGGGTTTTAATCAAAGGAGGTAAGATGCCATCCCTGAGTATGGCTCAGTGTCAAACTAGAGCATCAAAGATATGGAAAGGAGAAAGTAATGATTTGCTCAGAAAAAGGAAGAAAAACTAAGAAAGAAAGGAAAGACAGGAGGAATACATTCTGTACTTAGCGCACAGAGCAATAAACGACTGAAGTAGGAAATAGGGCTGGAATCTCAGGTTGAGCAGATCAACAAAGTGTTGAATATTAGTCTCACTCTATTAATTCTATAATTAATGAGGAACACAAGAAGGTTTTTCACCAAGGTTGTATGATCAGCAGCTTGGCAGAAAATGTATAGGGTTACAGCATAATACGGTCAAGGAGAAAAACTTAGGGGAAGGAGGGGTTTGAAACAAACTCAAAACAAAAGTTATAGAAATTAAAATAGAAAGAAATTTGGAATGCACACATCATCTGGACCTTGGACAATGTGTATGTTCCAAAGTGGGTTTGTTATATTCTTCATACACACATACACAGAAACATAATTTTTATTATGTTGCATGTTTCACACAACATATAATAATCTTTAAATGTGAATTTACTTGTAAAACATTTCAGAAGTGACATAACTGGGAAAATGCAAGATATAAAAGAGGGAAAAAAGCATGATGAATTGAAAATATTGCTTCTATGTCTAGGAGGGTGTATCACACTAACTGAAATCAAAAAGAAGGGCTTTGGTGAGGCACGGATGAGGCAGAATAACTTTAAGCCAAAATATAAACATACAGTGCAGAGGAGGAGAAGGAGGAGGTGAGAATAGGGAATCTGAAGCCAAGGCAAGTTTAAAAAGGAAATGCTGGACACTAACGTAAATATTACAGAGAACTCATGGAAGAAAAGGAGTAGCAAAAGCTGCTAAACCTAACAATGTGTGAGCTCCAAAGGCAACCAATTCAGTGGGATGGGAAGCCCAGAAGCCAGAGGACAAGGAAGGAGTGAGTGGCAGTGTGCAACAGTAAGATGCCCCCATAGCTGCCTCCTTCCCCTTGCAAAAACCTGATGAGGAAGGCAAAGTGGGCTACGGGACCCTGAAGAGGCCATATGCGAAAGGGTAAGAATTCTCTATATTGGTTTATCAGGAACAGGAAATACTGTAAAATATAGGAAAGCAAAGGTGATCGTTTCTTAAGATCATAGAAAAAGGTAAAATCAAAGGTTAGAAGGTCCAGGGAAATGTTGTGAGGAAGGAAAAGAATGATGAAGGACATTGTCAGCAGGTAGGAAGTGGAGGAAATTAGGAAATGCTGATCGAAGGCTAAGGGACTTCTTGTTAGGTAGGATGGATCAGTTCCAGAAAGCTAATGTTGGGGGCTGGGGATTTAGCTCAGCGGCACAGTGCCTGCCTGGCAAGTGCAAGGTTGTGAGTTCAATTCTCAGTACTGGAAAGAAACAAAAGAAAAACCAGAAAGCTAATGTCCAGCATAGTTAATAATAGTGAATTGTATACTTGCAATTTGCCAAGAGAGTGAGTCTAAAATGTTCCTACTGCAGTTTTTTAAGAACTACATGATATCATGGACACATAAATTAATTTGATAGTGGTAATTACTTACAATATACATATAGATGTATCAAAACATCATTTGGTATACTGTATAAATACACATAACTTTTAAATTGTGAAATACACTTCAATAAAGCACAAGACAAAAAAAAACTAATGGGTAGGAGGTTTTTTCATTTAATCCTCAGGGATCTTCTGGCAGAATTTGCTCAAAGAATTTATTAAGAAGAACAGGAATACCAGACAGGTAAGTTTCAAAACAGGGCAGGAGAATCCTGGTGGATGTGCTTCCAGGTCACCATATAACAAGAAAGCAGTGTGCAAGGCCTGTTCACGTGGGAAAGGAAAAACAGGTAAATGTTGTTCATACCTTTCTACACCATGGATGAAACTAGGTCAATCATTAAACCATCTTTACTATTCTTATCAATCTTTATCTCAATACACTAAACCAGATCTCTTTCTCCTCCCCATTTTTGGAAAATGATCATGATGAATCAGGTCTTAGAACACTGATCTAGAAGGTTATTCTATAAAACAATACTACACAGAGTATCCTTGAAAAAGCAAGCAAATTTTGTTCAGTTATGGGGTATTTCTGCCATCACAGAAATAGAAACGCTTTAATACACACAAGTGAATAAACGTGTGAAAACCTGAATATAAATATAACTAATACACAAAGTGGGGGAAGGTTGAAAAAGGAGAGCAAGGAGAAGGCAAAGGAGAATCCCGTGCTAGATTTAGGAATACGATGGGATGCTTGCCCTTTGAGTCTGCCCAGTGTCCTTCACATCTTCTGCTCTCACACTGGGGGACTATTCTCACTTCATGGGTTCTGGTAGGAATTTGAATCCCTACACCCTATGCCAAGGACACTGCTGATTAAAAAGCCATGATCTTCTGAACCTCTGCAGTGGCTGATCCAAAGTTGCCCACAAGATCAAAGAATATTCAAGTGATGTTGTCCCCTGGTGTTTTATATATGATTTCTGTCTTCATTATTTAAGACAATGTATGTCTGTGTATCTGCTACCATGTGTCGGCTGAGGAAGCTTCAGTGAAAACAGCTGAAAACACTAGAGGCTACTAGTTCTGAAGAATTCCACAGACCAGCAGTACCTGGCAGACAGTGGACACCTGCAGGGAACCCTGTACAGGCCATGGAAGCTACTGGAAGAGCTCCAGGCAGCCAACAGGGCTACAAGCCTCAGCTGCTGAGGAGGTGATCAGGATAGCTAAAAGCCTAACACTAAGAGCTGTAACACTAAACTGTAAGCCACTAGCCCAGAGCCACTAACATCAAGGGCTACATATTGCTGATTCATGATTTCTATCCTGATTGAGTAAAGAAGAATCTGCTGATTGATGACACATTGACTTATGCTAGCTTGAGTTGGACTTCTGTCACTTTTGATCCCCAAATCCCTGACACAAATGCTTTACACACTCAGCCCAGAACAAAGTGTGCTATCCAACTGTGCAGCCTGAAGTCATCCTCTACCTCAGAAGTACTGGAAGGAAGAGGGAGAAAACAGATGCCAATTCTACCACAGAAGGAAAAAGGAAACAAGATAACCGTGGCATCCACAGTCTCTGCTTTAGGATGCTCTCACTGTTCCAAATCCATCAGAAAACTGGCTATAACTGGAGATTTCCTGAATGACATCACACAGGCATGGATGCTTTAGCCTTTAACTTACTCAAGGAAAGCATGACCACCGCTTCTGTCTAGGCAGACACACTCTCACAGTGCATTTCAAAAGTGTTAAATGGAAATCACGTTTTCAAAATGAATTCCTCATTTTGTTCTCATCTTTGCTTTTTAATCTAGTCATTGAGGCAGTTATTACCAAACAGCCTGTTATTCCGGAGACACAAATTACACAGATGAAACTACAATCCGAAAGGCACTGTGTAGGGCATGGGGGTGTGGCTTAATGATAGTATGTGTGCATTGTGTCCACAAGGTCTAAGTTCAATCCTCGATATCAAATATAAAGATAAATAAAAAGTGAAATGCATTACCATTAATGGCATTCTATGAAAGAAAAAATGGTCAGAGTTTGAAAGGAGAAAAATAAGTACAGATCTTGAGTTTAAGGAGCCTGAAAACTCAGTATTAAGAAAAAATATAGCCATTCTTATACTGAGATTTCTTTAATGAAACCATCATAGCCTGAGAGAAAAGCGATCACAACTATCTGAAAATTATTCTATGTTTATTGTCTTAATACCAACACACTAAATGGAGGGAAGATTGTCTTGATTTACCAATTCACTGTCTTTGCTCAAGTAAATAATTTATATGTTGATGATGAGTGTTTTTCTTTTTGTCATTATATATGCTGACTTATGGAAAAATTACTCCAGTTGCTACAATAAAATGTTTATCACTTTGATACTCTATAACGAAAACAACATTTATTATGTGCCAGACAATGCCCTACATGTATTCTTGCATTTAATCTAGTCAGTAACGGTAGGTAGGCCTGACTTCCTTTTTGTAGATGTGTTATGTCTGGGTCTAGATGTCCCCCAAAGCCTCATGTGGTCATTAGATTTTTTTGGAGGTTGTTGAATCTAGAGTGGATGATTGACTCATAGTGCACTGCTGGGATTAAGGGTGCTGGGATTAAAAGTGGGTGACTGCTGGGTCAGCCCACTGATTGGATTGGCACTGCCCTAATCCTGGGAGATGGGATACAATATAAGGGACACACAGAGGCTTGTCTCCCCCCTCTTGCTGCTTTCGCTGTCTTCACCACCATGCACTGTTGCCCCTCTTCCATGTGCCACCCTGCCTTGGAGCCAGCCGATTATGGCCTGAAACCTCCACAGACTGTGAGCTAAATAAACCTTTTCCCCTTTAACTTTGAGGGGTCACATATTTTGTCTTAGGAGTGAGATAAGTAACTAAGACAAGATGAGAAAAGCTAAGGCAAAGAGAAGTTACATAACATCTCTGAGCACACTGACTAAGTAGAAATGGATTGGAAATCAAGAAGTTTGATTCCAGAACCAATGCTCTTAGTTGCTGGACTTTAGAATAGCAGTGAAGTTGTCCTCTACTTTGCTTTTCTATGTGAAGTTGTAAATGTGCTGGGGCAACATATCATCAGAGTGGAATAAGTAACACTCTACAAATAACGGCTAGACAAAAATTATGATGCAAATGGGAAGTAAATCCAGAAGGTGGAAATGGCATGAGCAGAGGCCTGGAAAGGAAGAGAGGAAGCAGCCGGAGGTTTGATGCAAGGCCTCACAGAGCTGTTACAACTGAACAGGGATCAAGAGAGCTGGGCAGGAGACCGCAACCTCATTTTGGAAGATCTGCAATATTGGTCCTAATTAGTTAATTAAGTAGAAATTAAAAATTTAAGGATAATTTTGAGTAGAGTGACATGATTTTCTATTATACTTTATGAAAAAAAAATCTGAAATTCTGGATAAGGAGGACTACAGTTAGAAAATCCATGGTCCGTGGTCCAAGAGGGAGGATGAGGACGCATCACAGGGTCAGCTAAAACAGAAAACAAGGGAAGACTGGACGCGATAAACACGTTCAGTGTGGCAGAAAGGAGGAGCACTTGAAAGATCAGAAAGTTCAGCGGCTGAAAGGAGAGTCATGATCCATTCCAGGAGAGGCCCTGTGGAGGGAGCCAGCGAGGAAATCTAATGTGAGACCTGCTACAGAGTGAGGACTGCTGGTAAAGGGCGTGGAAGACAGTGGAGGGGTTAGGGACGATGAAGAAATTGGAGTTACAGGAGAAGGCTTAGGCCTGCAAAGACCTACAGCAAGACAACAAACTGTAATGGAAGAAATAGGAAATCCTTTTTTGCGGGGGGCGGGGAGGGGAAGCAGGAATCGAACTCAGGACCTCATGCGTGCCAGGCAGGTGCTGCACCACTGAGCTAAATCCCCAGCCCCTGAACCAGGAAAGTCTTGATCAGAGCAGAAGCATGGCATGTTTGTGGATCTCTGGCTGTGCCACTAGTATGATTCATCTATTCTTCCCAAGACCGCTCCTTGGAGCACTCATCTGACCTTGTCTTGTCCCAGCACACCTGCCTGCCCTTGCACTCTCCGTGTTTTCATTTCCGTCTCACAATGTCTTCTTCCTCGTCTTCCCCCTCGTAAGTGTGGCTTGCCACAACCCACTGTGTCAGCTCCTAACTTATGTTAGCTTCACTTCAACCACTCAGTAATGAACTCTTTCTCCTCACTGGATTAACCCACTCTTTTTGAACTATGGCATGTCTAGGACCAGTGACCTACAACTTGACTCTCTTTAGATTGGGTCCCAACCACAAATCTAATGGCCATAAAAATAATTTTAATCAAATTTTTGCATACTTCTTCTAATTCTAGAGTTTTCCCTAAAATGAAAGAAGTGACCAAGCAGCCACACTTAAATTATTATTAATGTAAAATTACATGGTCAAAAGTAAGAGGAAAAAGAGAAACTGCAAAAGACTTGAATCATAAAAATAATGGTTAGAAGTGCCCAAACTTTAACAAAAATATATCATCAGTGGTTAACATTACTAACCATGAGGAAAAATGTTGTTTTAAAAATGCATAGAAACTTAATTAAACAAGTAGGTAATGATTGTATTTTGAAGACAATTTCAAAATAAAATATCATCATCTCACTTTTGAGTATGCACAATCCCTTCCAAAAGTGCTTGGGTTGCTTGTTTGTTTGTTTGATTGATTGCTTGTTTTCTTAGAGTCCTTTTTCACCTATTTCAAAAACTATGAAACATTGAAGACAAAAAAACAAAATTTATTGTAATAATTCACTAAAATTTAAAAATCAACATCAATCTTCCTGTATAGTCTTTCCTGTGGTTAGTAGTATGCATGCTGTTAGAAATGTTTATTTTAATCCAGTGAATGATAATGTTCTGCAAACTTATATAAAGGTTAAATCTCACCTAAATAAAATGTAGATTGTCAGTAACTTTCCAGCACATTAACATTTACACAAAGTCTAATACGATGCCAGAAAGTTTATCAGGAGCACACTATACATCGACGAAAAGGAGGGTAAAGTAGAAATCCAAACTACAGCCATAAGCCAGAGGTGGCTCAAAGATGTATGTTTTTGGAGGACGGCAGTATAGCAAAGTTGTTATTTTAAATAAATTTGCTTGCAGGTATAAATTTCATAAAACTGTGAATTTTAGTCTTTCCTGAAAACACCCAAACGAAAACAAATGGAACCGCTGGCCACACGCGGCTGGCCTTCCCACATGCAAACAACCACTCTGAGTGAGAACAAACCACACTCTTCGATCTGGGCGTGCAGACCCAGTTCACACTAGCTTTGCAGTCATCACTGGTTACATGCACTGGGCGCGAGCTGTCTCCACAGAGAGACCTTATAAGGGCAGCAGAAAGAAACAGTACCATTTCCTCCATTCCATTCTTTGCCAAGTCTCCTGTGTATATTTTATGATCATATCCTTCCTGCCCCAAAAAGTTAAATGTCTTGCTCAAAATAAAAGAGCCAGTAAATAACAGAACCAGACCTTAATCTGAATCTTCAGACCCAAAATCTAGTGCTTGTCAGGCGTTCACACAGTTAATATGGCTAGCAAATTAGTACTAGTTATTTCTCCCAAATAGAAATTTTAAGCTATTCTAGCATATTTCAATAGTCATTTTTAACTTCACAAACTCAAATTTAATGCACACAACAGCCAAAATATGGAAGGTGCTCGTTTCATCTAACTTTAAAAATAACATACATTCCCTTACATTTCAGTTTCTTTCAACAATAAAAAAATGGTTAGATACAAAAAACATCAGATCACTCCCAAATAGACACCTAAAGAAAAGTATTCAGAACGTAACTTATAAAACATCACTCTTCTCCTTCAGAAACAGCTACATTTGTTTTTTCTACTACAAACCTAATGTTGGCTCTTATACAAAATTATTCTTTTATTCTTCATACATGTCATTCTTTTGTTATTTCTGCATATCTCATCTGTACATGTGCTCATCAACTTGTCAGCCAGACTGTTAAAATTTGTTCTTAATCTTTACACTCCCTCTCAGTTGAAATTTTCTCCTATCCCTTAATCATTTTCTAGTTTGATTACTATAATTTCTCTTATTGTCCTCTAGTAATTCATACTCGTTAAATCATATATAGCCATAATATGTAGCTAAAATAACATGTCCTTAAAACTTTCTCACTTGCTTTCACAAAGACATCTTGACTCTCTTGGAAAATTCCATTTCACCTTCATATCACTCTGAATACTTCGCTGCAATTATTTTTCTCTGTTACTAGAGTACAGAGTCACACATCACCAATTTTGTCATATCACTTTCTTCCCATGAGGTTCCAAGCAGCTATCCTTTGAGATATTCTTTCTTAGGAGCATTGCTTTAAAATATTTGCCTATCAAGGGGAAATAGGAAGAAAATATGTGAAGGAGCAACTATATCTGAGTTTTCTCTCTTCTCTAGGAAAAGAAGGAATAGTTCAAACTACAGTCCACATTTGAAACTTGCTTTATATTTTAATCTTCAGAATATAATTTATAATAAATTAAAATATGTGAGAAAATGGTTTCTCAAATTCAAACATCTTTTAGGCAAAAGATGAGAAGTCTAATTCTATCAGATGATGCACTAAAAATGTAAATGTTAGAAAACTAATTATACAATCAAAAGAATATCATTTTAGGTAATAACTCCTTCAACTTCAGAAAGCTTGGTTTTCTGACTAAAACATCAAGTCAACCATAATCATTTTGAAGTTCTTCATATAAAAAGCAAGCATTTTTGATGGGGAGAAGAGAAGAAAGAAGATATTTTATCAAATGTATGAGGATAATTTGGTTGGTATAAATATTTGAAGTAAAACCCCAAATGGCACAGGCTAAATTTCACTTTATAAATTTCTGGAGAAAAAACACAGATTTACACTCTTATCTAAGACATTCTTTCATAGAGAAGAGGAGAGAGAGAAAGAGATCGCTTAAGCATTCTGGTTGGGAATAAATTCTTGGCAGTCTACCATAAATCTTTATATAAAGCTAGGTCTTTGGTGTTAGTTAGGTCAGGAGCCCAAAAGAAGGGAAAGAATTCTGGAAGTTCTCCCAGTGAGAACCTGTTCAGATGGCACCGGCAACACGACTGCCAACTTAATCACAGTCAACTTAAGTGGGTCACCTGACACTTCTCACATGAAACAATTACGGGCAGGAAAGATGCTGTTTACCTTAAACAAATCAAGACCACTCGGAGAGCTTGGGTGAGCCCGGCTCTTCCTGAAAGATTTGGCCCCTAGGAGGGCAGAGAGGCTATAGGTGCACACTGGGTGTCCTGGGAGAAGAGGTGCAAGAGCACAGCAGTGCTGAGAGCAGCTCACAACCTCCATGCGTCAGGGTGGGAGCTGTCACCAAATTATGCCACCTCCTTTACTTTCTCCTTTTACAAACAGCAAAACGATTGCTGCAGATTGACTCACCACCAAAAATTGTAAAGCTGAAGAATAATCTCTAGGAATGAAATTCTAACACGAAGAAGAAGAGCTATTAAAGATGAAGTAACTAGCCGCCTTCCCCCATAGAGAGTAGAATTTAGAAATTTTAATACAAAAAGTAAATTTTCACAGTTTTAGAAAGTTTAAATCTCTATCGCAAGTGTAAGGGCATCACTTTCACGTGAGGGGAGGACTGGACGAGGTTCCACAGCAGCTGTACTTCTCAGGTTGTCACTTTGCAAAATAATGAGCTACAGAACACGCACCACCTTTTGTCACTCAGCAAGCAGGCAAATCCAAAGGACTCTGTGAATGCAATCATAACAATTTTCTCTTCATTCCTCTTTCCCCCGGGTGTGACTTGTGTATCCCGGCGTCTACAGGCTTAGTAAATACTCACTACAATATAAACACATATCTTGTGCTGAAAATGAAGTCTTGGCCCCTACTCCAAAGTTTTCTAGTAAAATACATCAACCAGGCCAGGTAAACTAATGTTTTACAAGTCTTACTGATTTCTATGCACACCCTTAGCTTTTCAATCCTTATAAATGTCACATTCTTATGAGAGTAAGTGTCTTCCTCTTGAAAGAGCTGCAAGAATGCATGGATGCCTGCTATTATATGCTACCTCTGCTGTATTTAATGAGACACATGTGAACTTTGAACTTAGTTTCAGAAGTTTCATCTGTTGTTTTCATTGCACTGTTAAGGAGAACTGCATCACTAAACCCCAGGCAACATTAATAAAATGTTCCCCATATAGCCTTAAAAGAAATCATAGAAATGCCCAAGGCCATTTACCCAGGCTAGAGCAGAAATAGTCTCATTAGCCCAACGAAAGTTGTAAAAGTTGCTACTGCTAAAAGATCTTCAATTAACCGAGTTTTGTAACCTGTAAGGACTGAATTCAATCACATATTAAAATAAGTGTTGTTTCTGACTAATTATTTCAGGCTGACCAGTTGAAGGCCAATGCTGTATGTGTCAAAGTAGCTCACTTGTTCAGCAACAACAACAAAGGAAATTACTTTCCTATGAATGATTCTGAAATCTGGGCCCCTGGCTAAAGTCAGTTATTGCAAAAGTGTAATAAATCTTGGAAATAAAGGGCCTGTCTCTTCTAATACAAAATAATGAATATTAAAGGAAAAATCCTAGCATTCTACTTAAAAGCTAAAATATGTACTTCTACAAGTGAGAATACACAAATTAAAGTCATTTATGTTGAGCTAATAAAAGTAGTTCAAGGCAGAGTGAGGTCTGTAAAGAAATGCGAGTATTGAGCTAGAGAGGAAAGAGCTACACTACTGACTTACTAAATCAGCTGCTTACATATGCTACAATATTTGGGTTTAGCAATTTAGCTACTAACTGTCACAAATTATTTTTATATGAAAATTTTTAATTTATTGGACTGAAATACAAGACTACTGAAAATATTAAAGGCTATTTATGCAGTTTGATATACTGACCTAATCACATTAAAATTATACTTTTTTCTTTGTTCAAGGTGCTGTTTCTGAAAGTGAATTCCCAAGACTTCCTACAGCATACAGTATACTCATTTCCATGCCTACTTTAGACCTAATGAGCTAGAATATCTGGAAGTAAGGCCCAGGCCTAAATTTTAGAGAAATGGTCTAGGTATTTTTGCATTCATTTGAGTTACTTTGCTACTGCATGAATATTAAGTAAATAGAGCTAGTTCAACACAAAAATTAATCACATTGTTGTTATGAATCGTTATATATTATTCAAATTAATTGAGTCTTTATTCTTGCATGTTTTTATTAAGCTTTCATAAGCTATTTTCTGTCCTGAAACAATGAAATCACATCTAACTTAATTTAGTTTTCTTTTTTGCCTTGGCTATCAATATTCTATGATCTGAAACCACTGCTCAGTTGAATCACATTAAACAGTACCACTAATTTTTCTTCTTTATATAATAAAGATTGAATCATGTCTTTCAAATGTTTTTGTATTATTATCATGTTTAATTTGAAAGCCTTTCTCTAACACTTCATGGAACTAAGTGAGTATAAATCTTCAACAATTTATCTTTTAGGAGTTCTAGAACAATTACATAATGGCAATATTATTTTAACTTAATTTCTCAGAAGCCAATAAATGGTTAATGGAAAAAGATATTTCATAGAGAAATTTATAATCTAATTTATAGAGCACAATTTCATGCTTATCATATTTCTGCAATTTCTACTAAAGAATTGTGGCAGAATGATTACATTTTTCCAATTAGTTTTATCAGACCACATCCCTATCACACTAAAATAGCATACATCCACAAAAGAAATGATTTATTAAGTTAGATTTGATCCTCAATTTATAATTTACTTTAGATATGTTATAAAGTATGATAGTTAACAAGTAAGATATAAAAGATAAGTAGTAAAATATTGTTATCAACTAGATAGAAATCCTGGAGTTAGGTTTTAAATCACATTTGATGATATTCTAGATATATCACAAAAATTTTAAAAGATTTCAAAGCACAGAAGACAGATATAATTCCAGGATTACATAGATGGTTCAAAATCAGAAAATGTCTTCAGCTTGGCAAAATAAGAAAAGCATTTTGCTAAATATTCATGCAGGATAAAAAGCCTTCTGTGGTAGCATTCTCTAGAGAAAGAAAACTAAATAGGAGATAGATAGATAGATAGATAGATAGATAGATAGATAGATAGATAGAAAACTAGGAGATAGACAGATAGAAAACTAAACAGGAGATAGATAGATAGATAGATAGATAGAAAACTAAATAGGAGATAGATAAATAGATAGATAGATAGAAAACTAAATAGGAGATAGATAGAAAACTAAATAGGAGATAGATAGACAGACAGACAGACAGATGGACCGACAGTGCAGACACATGAATACATACACAAGGTAGTGCTTTATGTAATCATGGAGGCTAAATTCCATGCCCTTCCAATGGCAGTCTGGCCCCAGTAAAGGAAACAGTGTAGTAGTTTAAAGTCCTGCGAGTGAGAGAGCCACTGATGTAGATTCAGTGTGAGTCCAAGGGCAGGAAAAGACTGACATTCCCGCTCAACAGGCGGACAATGAATTCTACCTTCTTCCAGCCTCTTCTTCTATTCAGGCTTTCAACAGATCGGATGATGTCCACCACAGTGGAGAGCAATCTGCTTACTCAGCTTACCATTTCAAATGCTAATCTCATCCAGAAACACTCTCACAGATACACACAGAAATAATGTTTAACCTGGGCAAGTGACATATAAAATAACCAACAGAAATGCAAATAAAGAATACCTCAAAAGCCCAAAACTTTGGTCATGATATCATCAAAATTAAGAGAAAAACTATATATATATATATATATATATATATATATATATATATATATATAATAACACCAATGCTATTTATATTGCACTGAAAATCATAATACCACAAGACTATCAAACAAAATTAAAAGTATAGAATTTGAAAGCATTACCTAGATCTGTATGTTATGACTACTCAAATAGAAAATTCTAACAGAATGCACAGCAAATTGTTCAGCCAAAAGAATTTAAAAAGTAACTGAATTAAAGAATAGTAGACAAAAGCTGTATACAAGCAACAAGGAACTCAATATTTCAATGTTTTTATTTTAAAAATTAAAAAAACTGATGAAACAACAATGAAGACAAAATCAAAACAACACAAAACCATTACATGACCTCAAGACAAAATGATAGAAATTTACAATGGTTACTAAATTATATATTGTTACCTTCAATGAAGTTACTTAGTCCATTAGACATAAGAATGCAAGATTGATCAAACAATCAAAGACAGTAACAAGTTAAAAAATAGTAAGAATAATTTAAAAAAAAACATTGGAAATGATGCAGAGCTTCACCATACAAAATGGTAGGAGTTCAACATCTTATACTGCATATTGTTTTCAGAGCAGTCATTCTAATTACCAAATTCAACTGTGTAAAATCGGTGAAGAAAAAAGAAAATTTTTTCATTGACTGTTCCTCTCAATAAACCACAGACATCAGCAATACACCTGTTCCAGCTCTCCTTATATATGGAACTCAGTATTTCAAAAGAGGTCAATATATGACAGCAACCACAACATAATATGTTACTGAGGGCACTATATACGATCACATTCTGCGGAAAATCACAAAATATTAGCTCCATGTAATGAAAAGTGAGGCCATGCTTACAAATGGAAAGAATGCATATGATAAGAACATTAAATTGGGGGCAATGAATATATCAATTTATAGTGATTACAAAAAGAATTTTTCATCAATGTTGATAATCTAATAATGAAATTTACTTAGTAGTGCAAATACCCAAAAGTAACAATTTCTTCAAGTTTTATTTTTATTAGTACATGTTGGCAATTCACATAGTTCAGAATCATTTTGCTGAGTGGTTGCAGGTACATGTTATACCTTGGGGTTTTTTCCTAATCCCCTTCCCCTCCCCGCTCCCTCCTCTGGTTCCCCATCACCTTTTACATTCTCGTGGATACTATTTGTCTTAGCACATGTTAGGCATATGATGTTTTCATTGACTGGAATAATTATGAGCCTGTGCATGGCTTTATTCCTCTCATTTCCCCTTCCCCTCCTCTTCCCCTCTCACCCTTGTTCTCTTGGACCACTTCCCCATGGGACAAGATCTGTCCCCACGCCCCTTTCTATCCATCCTTTATCATTTTCTTTGTCTCAATCAAATGAGAAATACCATACGGTGTTCAAGCTTGTGTGTCTAATTTATTCCACTCAGTATTGTATTTTCTAGGTGTATAGGGTAATACACCATTATATATAAATAACACACTTTATTTATCCAGTCATCTGTTGATGGGTATATAGGCCACTTCCAGGATTTACCTATTACAAATTGTGCTGCTAGAAACATTGGTATGCATGTATTGCTGTGGCTGAGGAATAGCTGGGTCATGTGGAATTTCTAATTTCAATTCTTTGAGAACCCTCGGGCCATGGATAAATCTCCATCCTGATTTCCATAAAGGATGTTCTAGTTCACATTCCCACCAACAATGCAGGAGGGTTTCTTTTTCACCACAGTCACACCAGAATCTGTTATTGTTTGATTTCCTAATGTTAGCAGTTCTTTCTGGAGCAAGATGGAATCTTAGAGTTGTCTTAATTTGCATTTCTCTAATGGCCAGAGATGGTGAACATTTTTTCATATACTTGTTAGCCATTAGTATCTCATCCTCTGTGAAGTATCCAGTCATTTCTCTAGCTCACTTCTTGATTGGGTCTTTAATCATAGGGTTTTTTTTTTTAAAGTACTTTATATATTTCAGGTATTAATCCTCTGTCTGAGAAGCAGCTGGTAAAAGTTTTTTTCCCATTCTGTAAGTTGACAAAGACAGTTTTGAAAGAGAAGTACAGAATACAATGTAGGAAATTTCTCCCACCAGCCCGTGAAGCTGTTATTATTAAACAATATGACACTGGAGCAGAGACAAACAGGTAATCAGGAATCAGATAAACAGGAATCAGATAAACAGGAATCAGAGATATTGTAAGAATGTTTCCATTTCAATTCATCTCACAAAGCTGATTTCTACTGAGGCTGAACATCTTTTCAGGTACCTTTTGACTGTTTTCTCTCTGTAAAATATTTGTTTCCATCTCAGATAAACATGAGACAGAGGTGTCATTTCAGGGCACTGACAGAAAAGAGAGAGAGTAACTCACAGCCTCACACTAGATACATGGAAATTTACATTTTTCCACATCTTCTCACATTGATCTACAATGTCACTTGAATTCTTGGTTGTAATGTCACCTAAATCGCAGATGGATTAAACCTAACTGTGGAAAGCAAAATATATAATATAGCTTTGAAACATAGGAATAAGAAACAAAAAAGAAAAATCTCATGTCACAAAATACTGCTAAAATTGCTACAATGAAATTAAAATTTTTACAGTACAATACAAAGCATAATTAAGCCACAGCCTGGATATTTTTAATACTTGTGACTAATGGATGATCATTATCCAGAATACAAAAGAGCACCTACAAATCAGTTATTTTTTAAAAACTTAACTGGAAAAAGGAAGATGGAAACAAATATTTTACAGAGAGAAAACAGTCAAAAGGTACCTGAAAAGATGTTCAGCCTCAGTAGAAATCAGCTTTGTGAGATGAATTGAAATGGAAACATTCTTACAATATGCCATGTGTAAAACAACAAAAATACTTGTGAAAAGAATTTGGCAATATTTACTCAAGTTGAAGAAGCTCAAACCACAGACCTGGCAATTCCACCTAGAGGTGTATTCCCCAAAGAAACTGTTGTTTGTGTGCAAGGAATTAAATATAATGACATTTCTGGTGACTTTGATTCTTATACCCAAAACTGGAAACAATCTAAAGAGCTCACTAGTAGAATGGATAGATGAATTATGGTATACTCATTACTGTACAGTACACATTGCAGATAAAGATCAAAAGTACATAAGGTAATTGTACAAATGAATAAACTCAGCAGCAATGTTGAAGGAAAAACCTTAAAAAATACAAAATGATGGCAAATTTTATCAAGTTTCTTTCTGTTTGTTTTTTCTTTTTTGGTACTGGGAATTGAACTCAGGACCTTGTGCTTGCCCTGCAGGCACTGTGCTGCTGAGCTATACCCTTGGCCCTTATAAAGTATTAACACACACACACACACACACACACACACACATATATAATAGAATATAAAATATAATTACATATATAATAGAAATATGCATTATATAAAACTCAGCAATGTACTCAGAATAACAATTAACAATTCATACTGATAGGCACACCCTCTGGAAAAGGTATCCAAGAATTTTAATTACATTTTATTTCCTTAAGGAAAGAAGCAAAAATAAAAATATTAAAATTTGATAAAACTTGATCATAGAAACATGGATATTTGTTATTCACTACCATTTTCAGAGTTTTTACAACATTCTCTAAAATATTAAGGAAATAAGGATTTAACACTCTACTTAAACAAAGTGAACCATAGGAAGTTCATTTCTGGACTCCTGACCAAAAAGGAATACCACAAAGAAACAGAATAAATGGATGGTTAATTAATTTTATAACATGCAAACACTCTTTGCTACTATAAATTCTTCAAAACCTTTTTAATTAATTCATGCTATGTACTTCAGCCCTTTGTATTATTAATTCCAGCACATGATTATAGATTAGTCAGTCAACTTTACTTTCTAACATGCTTAATTACCCAGCAAATCTCTATTCTCTCTATTGTTTTGCCTTATATTGGCTGTAGAGCTTATAAATTGCTTCCTGCAGTTCTCCTTGCAGCTAAAATTCCATACCTAGCTTGGCTGATATTTATTAAGTATTAACCTCCAAAGTTATATCAGAATTCTGAATAGCATCTGGCCTTCGCTAAGACCACAGCTCCTACAGTAGCTGCTATTTCTTCCATTGCGCGGTATTTTCATCTAAGTCAACAGCCTGTGTAAACACTTTACGATATAAAATGATAACAGAAACCTGCTGCATAGCCTTGGGAGAAGAATAAGAAATACTTTTCACAATGTTACAAAAGAAGGAAGAAAACAGTAACTGGTGGAGGAGTCTGTAGGTAGAAAATAACAGCACCTCTGTTATCTTCTGCCACCCACTCCCTGTGTGGCCTTAGGTACCACTCCCCGGCTCTCCACTTGGGTTTACTCCTGTGGAGAAAATGAAACTGTCTTGTAAACCACACGGGACTGGTTCGAGTTCTGAAAGAGAAGACATATGGGAAAATGCCAAACAAAGCATTTCCAAAGCACCAAGTGAGATCGCCATTATTCCCATTCTTTCAGAACTAAAGAGTATACTAGCAAAATAAAAACCCGAACGTTCTCAAACAAACCGATTAGGGAAGAGTAATTGGGCACCCTCAGGAAGACACAGTCTGTGCATGAATGAGTGTGTCTATCACAGGGCAATTTTCATGAAAAAAATAAACGTTATTAATGACACTTTAGAAAGGAACTCTATGAAAAGCAGGAATAGCCAAAACGTTAAACAACAGTAATGCAGGGATATCTTCCAAAATTACTCAAGGACTAAGTAAAATGGTTGTTGAAATCTGTATATAAAAATTAGGATGGATACTAACTGAAAAGGGGCTGCAAAATAGAGAACACCAAGATACTACTGTCCTTAAAAGTATGCTCAGTGGACTCCCAGTACGCCCCAGGACCTTTCAGGAATCCAGGAGGGGAAAGTCATTTGCACAGCAATACTAAGATCTCATTTGCCTGCTTTGTGGAGTTAATATTTGCACAGATATTATAAAAGCATTGATGAAAGAATTCCCCGAGTCTTAGCACACATCAGTGCACAGCACCAAACAAGAAACTGCACTCCTCACTGCTCACACTTTTTATTAAGACAAACAAATAAAATGCCTGTTTCATTCAAGCATGTCCTTACTGTACTAATAAGAAATCTCAGTCCTAATACACATCAATTCAAATTCAATTCATTTTGCATGGTGAAATGATACAGACACATGGAGCACTTGATGGAACAACACAATGGGATAGTTTCAGTTGTGAGTTAAAGTAGTCAAGTTTCTCATGAAACACCATTTGCACTTAAAATGACAACCAACAAGCCGGGCGTGGTGGCGCACGCTATAATCCCAGCACTTGGGAGGCTGAGGCAGGAGGATCTTTGCAAGTTCGAGACCAGCCTGGGCTACAAAGTGAGCTCAAGGCCAGCCTGAACTGCATACTCAGAACTTGTCTCAAAAAAAGAAAAAAAAAAAAGGCAGCCAACAAACTAATTATCCAAACAGGCTTGGGGCAGAAATTTTTGCAAAAATTCACTTCAAGGAAAACAACTGTCATAATTTATTGCCAACAATGACATTAAGGCTTTCAAAACACTTCAGAAGTTAGAGAAACTTACACCTGTCACTATGACAACTGTAAGAAAAACATGTATGACCCTGTAACAGCTTCATAACACATAAATTTGAGATTCTTCATTGCAAGTAATCTTTAGAAAAGTACCACTTGAGTTTTGGAATACCTAAAAGGAATCGTGGTGTCTTGGTTACTTTTCTCTCATTGCTGAGACAAAATACCCGACGCCCAAAATGAAAGAAGGAAAGTTTTATTTAGCTCAGTGTGTGGAGGTCTCAGTCCATACTTGGCTGGCTCCAAGGCAGAATGGCACATGGCAGAGGGCAGGGCGGTGAAGACAGCAAAAGCAAGGAGAGCAAAAAGGGAGGAGTGGCAGCAAGCAGCCTCTTTCTCTCCCTTACATATGCAAACTATCCACCCCAGGGCAGGTGAAACTCTTACACCCATAATCCCAGCATTGAACTCTGGATTAATCAGATATCTAGAAGCCCGCCCAAAGACTGCATGAGGATGTGGGGGGACATGCAGACACAAACCATAACAGGTGGCAATTATGCAAAAGCACAATTAACATGCTCTTCACTTTCTAACACATGTAGTGGGCTACAACCAAAAGAAGGATAAGGATGAGGATGAGGATGAGGATAAAGGTAAGGATGAGGATAAGGAGAATAGAGGGAACAGAGTACTGTGGAAAGGAAAAGAAACTACCCATTCCATCACATCTAATCAGTGAACATGAACGGACATAATATTTCATAGTATTTACATACTACAGCATTTAGGAAGGTTTCATCTAAAGCTGTCCTTGAAGAAAGACTTGCCTACAATCACACCTTTTCTTCCCATTCTGTCACTCCCTAATTGGTATTGCACTGTCTTACTAAATTATTTCCAAACAAAACCTCAGCTCTTGGTGGGAATTTCAGTCCTAACAGCTAGGAACTCATCGTTCAATGGTTCAATCATTGTGCTCTTTGATTTATTGGAAACGAGGCACAATTTCACTATCATAATAATGGGAAAGTGCATGTATAATTTCTATTTATATTAACAGAGTCGTAGCTAATTGTGAAGTGAAACAAGAAAGAAATTTTAACTGTGCCAATAATCACAAAATTTTGGTTATGAACTTTGGTTGGTTGTTTTAGAAACGGCATTATCATGTGGAATATTTTGAGCCCAAAGCAACTGTAACATTCTTCTGGGAAACTAGGCAGAAGAAAATGGAAATAATGCAGCAACAGTGTGATGGGATTGACCGAAGAGAACTACACAGGAGACACATGTGCAAGTCCGTGGGGCAGTATAATCATCAGAGTGAAAATAAAGATGCCAGGAGAAAGGGGAGCTAGCCGGTGGATTGATAAATTTGATGAAATCGAAGTAAACAAGATATAGAAAGAAGGTCATGAATGAGAGGAGAATGAACACAAAATGCTAAGGGGGAGGAAAGGTGGGCGGGAGTGAGAAGCTGCGTGAACGGCATTCCCTGGCTCTAGACAGCATTCTCTGGCACCGTGCTGCCTAACTGAACGCATCACCTGCCACACATGTACCAGCTGAGTTCACCGTGCAAACAGCCGCACAATGCTCCACTTTGATAATACGCATTTCTCACACTCCTCCATCCCTCCATTATCACCGCTTCTTTATGCGTTTCCTCATTTTCTAGTCTTTGGTTGTTCCCCCAATCACTACCCTGAGACCACAAATTTCTGCCTCCAGGCAGTGTAAGTTCCAAAAAAAATCAATAAGCAAAAAAAGAAGTAGGGTATATTTACAGACTATTCCCATTTTCCTTTAGGCCCATAAGGCCAGTTACTTTTATAGAATCTAAGAGGAAACACTAGTCACAGAAACCAGCTTTTGAAAAAATTCAGTGCCTATAAAGACAAAAACTGAGTAGAAACATTTAATAAAGCTGTTCTCCTATTCTGTATAATCCAGAAATCAACCATCTGTAATACTGCAAGCATGTAACAGAAAATATACTAATGCTCAGTAAGTTCGTCCAAGGTACATTTACCAAATGTAATTACCTCTTTTATGTTTAATGTTTTAGCACTAAAGTATTCTTTAAAATAGAATTCTACCATGTAAGAAAAGAAGTTACATAGTAGCCTATTTCATATGTAGTCCAGAGTGATATTTTTTATAACATTACAAGTAAATCAAGAATTTAGAATGACATTTGAAATTTTTTCACTATTACATCTGTTTTCTTATTAGTTCTGTTTGTCAGACAGGCTAACATGACATGCTTTGATTTCTACAGCATATGAAGATTTCTAAACTGCTTCCATTGAAAAGTAGCCCCAGGCTCCAGAAATCCGTCAGAGAGAATGTCAGGATTGGCTTCGGATGCGGTAATCAGGAATTCCCTCATTACGAGAGATTAGCTGATATTGAAATATTTTTATCTTCAGGTTGGGGGGGGTAAGAGGAAAATTTTTTGAAACAAAAAATATTTCTCTTTCTATAACCACAAGGCAAAATACTATGCTGCACAAAATCAGCATAAAAGTAAAACCTGCAGATCTGAAAAGCTCTCAGCTTGGGTACAGGAGCACTAGGGATGTGTGTTGCAACACGTGTGTCTGCATGAAACTATGTAACTTGACACAGCCAAGTTTATTACTATCCATATTAGGCCACAAGTAAATGATAAAATCAAATCAGGGCTGGAGCTATAGCTCAGCAGCACAGTACTTGCCTGGTAAGCAGAAGGTTGTGAGTTTGATTCCCAGTACCCCCCCCAAAAAAAAAACCCAGATCCTAATTTAAAAACAAAAAAACCTTTCCATTAATTAGAAAATGCCCCAGATCAAAAGGAGTCCACTTTGGAATTATCTCCCCAAAGCCATAAAATACCACAATCCAAGCACAAGAACCAATATGGCTACCTGACGACTCTAGGGACCAGACAGGCAAGGCCGGTATAATTCCTCCACCTCTCCTCAAGCACATGTTCCAAGCACAAGAGGACTGGGAAACAAGCTCACATTCATAGAAGTAGCTACCCCTCAACACTGACCATACCGTGGGGGAGGTCAGTGAGTTTGGAACAGCAGCGGAAACTTGAAACTTTGTCCGAAACGCTTAAGTATTCTGTAGTTCTTTGCAGAAGTAAGAATTATAATAAAATACAGCCTCCAATCTCATGGATTTAAATCTTAAGAAAGGTGTGGCAAAGGGCCTCAGCCATCTCATGTGAAAGACATTTTAATACTTTGAGAAAATTAATGGATATATGCAAAAGTGAAATTTGAAATACCGTTAGTGCTAGTTATGCTAATGTTCTTCCTTTAGAACTCCTACTATTGTCATCAGAACCCTGATTTTTTTGTATATCTGACATATCTAACCTCCCAACATAGTTTAAAAATCTTCAGTAGTTCTACTCAACCACCTCTACTACAAAAGAATTTCTCTCTACACTAATGACAGATATACTCCAAAGCAAATATTATACTTAATAATATTTTAAAACCCTTTTAATCTACTGATTTAATGATCCTTATTTTCTTCACAAAAGGAAAAACTAATATTTTTAAAAATTCTAGACCATAGGAAAGAAACTTAGGATAACAAGTAGTACATATGCATCACTTATAATTTTATTTATTTGTTCTGGTTATGAAAATCACAAACAGATATATCAAAGTAACAGCTTTTCTTACAGACAAAACCCCCTATGGTGTATGCTCAGAAGTGGACTGTAAATGCAGGACAACTATTCCAAATATGGCTGTTCTACCTCACCCTACCTACTCTCTGCAACTACTTCTATCTTTCTATGTTAACGTATGGTTTAAGTGGTCAACTTATTGGGAGTGACCTTGAGATGGAAAAAACTGGATTTAGTGAAGAATTTCCAAGGTCTGCTAAAAGAGAAAAAAAAATCTAGTATATATTAAAATGTTCCATATCATGGTACACACCAGGCTTTTCCATTTTAAAGGCAAATGTTTGGTAAAGTTCAGTTAGAAGTAATTTTCCATGATTTGAAACGTTCAAAAAATGTAGGACCTGTTGCATTGGTGAAATGCTTAGAAAAAGCTCAAATGTGAAGAAGTGAAGGTCATATAAGCTTTGGTAAAAATCTCTATGCTACAACTTCTCAGCTCTGATATATAATTCCATAAGGACTCTGGACAGTGTGGTACGGGTTATCACATGGGATATTCTCAGCTTTCTGGAACACCAGGGATTTGCAAGCTTTAACGAATTCCTAACTATACCCACAGAAGATCACTTTGGACATCACCAAATAGAAAACAAACAGCAATGAGTTGCTGGGGTGACAGGGTCTTTATCTGTTATGGTAGCATGCAAAAAGAAATGTGTACCCAGGGCACTTGTTTTAATCACGCAAATGGGGCAGCTAGTGCTCAGCATTCTTCATAACTGGATAATTTCTACAACTAATTTAGTTAATGTAAAGGAAAGCTTCTTGTGCTATGAATAATTCATACCTTCACTTAGCAAGTACCTACTGAAGTCTGAAGTCAACTCGAACATTAGCAGGTCTTCTATATCCAGATCACACAAGAACATGAGAACTAAAGATGGTTCAAAGGGAAGAAATGCAGAAGGAAGAGCAACAAGATTAAACACCTATTTTACCCTTAGTTTTAAGACAGTTTTGATGATAGTGATAATATATTCAAAAAGGTGTTACATAGGTCCAAAAACCTATATATTTTAAATAAATTTTAAATAAATAATATTAATTAATTAATATAATTTTAAATAATTAAAATTAATATTAAATTAATTAATAATATAATTTTAAATAATTAAAATTCACAGTTTATCTTGTATCATGAAAGAAAGTAAATGTAAGACACTGCTAGCTGTGTTTTCTAGGAAACTGCAGGCTAAGGTGGTATGACATTCACTCAATTGGGTTTTTCTACCACTATACCAATGCCAACTCTTGACAAAGCTCTAAATGTTTTTTTTTTTTAATTGTTTTAATTTCCTTTGCAGTACTAGGGGTGAAGATTTTATAATGCTATCATACCTGTGCTTGTAGAGCTGTAAAGTTATGGGATGGATAAGGGATAGTGAGAAACAGTGATCAAACCCTAACACTAAATATGAATGCACAAACTGAAATGCAAAAGGAAGAACTAGCAAAGGAGTGTGCTAGGGGTTTGAGTTTATGGAGGAAGGGTGATCAAGAAGAACTTCATAAAAATTAAAATTTTGGGCTGAGAGCTCAAGTATGGGTGTAAGTTCATGGAACAAGAGTGACACTGGACAAAGGCAACGAAATGTACAGATGCCCTGCGGCATGAACAGGATGGTGCGCGAGTGTGGATCTGCAAGGTTCCCAAAGCGCCCTGTGGTAAAGGCTTGGCTCCCAGCCTGTGGAGTGGCTGGGAGGTGGTGAAGCTTCTAGGAGCCAGGGCCTAGAGGAGAGAAGTCAGGGCCCTGAGGCGAACCCTGGATGGGGATGCGGAGACACCAGCCCTCCCTCTCACGCCTGCTTCCTGGCCCCATGAGTTGAGCAGCTTTTTTCACCATGTTCCTCCCAGTATAATGAACCACACCATCATGGCCAAAAGAGCAAAGATCCAATCTCACAAAAGCTAAAAACCTCGGAAATTGTCAGGTAAAATAAACCTTTCCTCCTTTTAAGTTTATTATCTCAGTCACAGCAGTGGAAAACTAACACGAACAGATTAGCAAAACAGGGGGGAGGATACAAAATCATCAGTGTACAAAAATGATGAGCCATTGACACCAACATGTAGACAATGACATGGGCAACAGTTCCCAATGAATCTGAAAAATGATTTCCACCTGAATTCTTACATGGCAAAGACTCTGGGAAGATCATCAGTGTTCAGAGACGCAGAAGCAGCATTAACACAGTTTTAGTTATACCGTTGGTAAGGGAAATAGACACTGAAGTGGGAGGGACAGAGATAAAGATGAGAGAGGGACAGGGAGAGGGAGATGGATAGAGGGAAGGAGGGAGGAATGGGAGAGAGACAGAGACAGAGAGAGAGAGAAAAGCCATAGGCTGAAGACAAATTATGCACACTCAGAAGCACACAGAACCAAGTGACTCTCCCAAGGACAGTGAGGACCTGGGCCACATGCACAATGAGGCCAACCTGGAGTCTCCAAATGAAGCTGGCACAGTGTCAATTGAAAAGAAAAATGTACTGAAGCAAGAACAATGTACTGTTCAAGACGCTCTGAGGAACAAAAACTCTGTCAAGACAATAGTCAGGATCACAAGGCAGAATTTCAGTTATTTAGCCACTGAATGCAACTAGAATCTGTTATAAAAAGTAGGTTACAGTCAGAGAAAATGAAATACAGAAGGAATGACACAAATTGCAAATAAAAAATGTGCTTGCTTCTAGCAGCTAATTTAGACTAAAATATTTTGGGTCATATTATCAATTCAAGGCTGATATTATTCTCATTGTCCTCTGAAACAATAAACTTGTGCACATGCAAAAAATAGATAAGTGTCTCTTTCATTTCACTTTAGCAAATTAAAATAGTAACCTTAAAGAAGAGCAAGTTTCCATTTTGCAAGATGGTGACTCAATAAAGGAAAAACGCAAATTAACTCCTACTCTGCTATTTTTAACAGAATATGGTAAATAAATAAACTTAAAATCAACAACATGGATAATATTTTTAAACAACTAAATACATGCATATAAATATATATATTAAGAAAACTACTAAAGTTACGACTCAAGTTCACAGATGACTGATTTTACCTTGTTTTACTTTGTTGTTTGATTCTTCTTAACTTTATAAGTTCAGGAAGTGTCATTTAATTTCCATATGTGTGGGGATTTTCTAGGGATCATTCTGTTATGGATATCTATTTAATTCCATTAAACTCAGATAACGTACTTGTATGATATATGGCATTTTAATTTTTATGGAGTCATATTGTACAGCCAGTATGATTTATCTTGGCAAATATTTCACATCCTTGACAGAATGTGGCTTCTACTGTGTTGGGTGGAGTATTCTATAACTGCTAGCTACAGTATTCTTTCTGATTTATACCTACTTTGTCCATCAGTTTGGGAGAGATAATATTCATATTTCAAACTAAATGTGGGTTTGTATATTGTTCCTTGAAGTTTAAGAAAAGAGAAAGACAAAAATTATAAACCTGGATCCAAGAAACTCAAAGAACCCAAGGTCAAGAAAACTTTGCCAAGACACATCAAAATCAAATTACTTAATACCCATGATAAAGAGAAAATCTTAAAAGCAGACAGATAACAGATATATCAGATATGTAGATGGATTTGTGTTTCATTCCTTGAACTGCTGTCAGGTTCTGCTTCAAGCATTTTGATGCTCTAAGTGAGCACACTGGCATTGCAGATTTTATGTCTTCTTGGTAAACTAACTCTTCTATCACAATGAGATGATCCTCTTTGTCCTGGAAATTATACACGGGTTGAATATGCCATCTTGCTCCCTTCTTTCTATTCCTTCCACCTATTAGTTATTTCCTTATTTTTCTTTTTTCTAACTTCCATCATATTAATTTCACACTTTATATTATTCCTTTAATCATCTTTCTTGACTTAGCAGCAGTAGGTTTTTATTTTTGTTTTTGTGAGTAATTCAGAGTTTATAATATGCAACTTAACTTATCACAGTGTATTCATGTAATATCCCATCTCACATACAGAAGAAAAATTTACAACACTACACTTACATTTTCTGCATGTAGCTTTTGTAATAGTATATGACACATTGTACTTCTCCATGTTATATGTTGATACTATATTTTTACTACTTCTGCTTTAAGTAGTCAAACAGTTTTAAAGACATTATATGAGAGAGTTTATTACTCTTTTTTATTTAATATAGTCCAAGTTTCCAACCAATAACTTTTTTCTCTTCAGGATTTTACTTAAACATTTCCTGAAGTATCAGCATGCTAGTGATTAACTCTTTTTAACTTTACTATGTATAAATAAGATTTTATTTCATCTTAAATTCTGAAAATTATTTCCACTAGCTATACACTCCCAAAATGATTCTATCTCTCTCACACTTAAATAATGTGATTGTACTATCTCTATATTACATGATTCCCAGTGAAAAGTTTCTTTTCATCTTTGCTCCTCTCTACCTTATACGACTCCTATATGAATTCTTTTAAAATAATTCTCTTTATCACTGTTTTAAGCAATCATGTGCCTGATATAGTATCACATATTCAGAGTTCTTTGAGCTTCCTGTATATGAATTTATAGTTTCCTCAATCTTAAAAAAAAACAAAACTCCATTTTTCTCAAATATTTGTCTTAAACTCCTCCCTCTCTTGCCTTCCTGTTTGTGGTCTCAACTTATACATATACTGAACCACTGTAAATTATCCCATATATCATGGATCTTGTATTCTTTTGCAGTCATTTCTTCACTCTACATTTCATGCGGCTAATTTCTATTGCTTTGTTGCCCAGTTCCCTGATGTTTTCAGGGATGAATATAGTGTCTAAACTGCTAGTGGATTTTTCATCTTGGACACAGTGATACCCCTATCTAGAAATTGGATTTTAGGCTTTTTCCTGTCTTCCATTTCTTTAATCCTTATGTTTAATCTTTCCTCTACATTTTTTTGTTTTGTTTTTTTCAAGACAGGCTGTCCCTGTTCAGATTGGCCTTGAACTCACATGTAGCTCACGCTGGCCTCAAACTCATGGCAATCCTCCTGCTTCAGCCTCCCCAAATACTGGGATTACAAGCATGTGCCACCACACCCAGATCTTTTCCTCTACTTTCTTAAACAGATGAAATGTAACAATAATGCTTCTGTCATTAATGTCTACTTCTACCACTTATGTCATTTGTTGGTCTTCGCTAGTTTTCTCATTTTGAGTCATATTTTCCTAGGTCTTTCCAGAACTAGCAATTTATAATAGATTCTAAACATTATCATCTTCACTTTTTTGGGAGGGGGCTATTCTTAAGCATCCTTGAGGAGTTTGTGGAACAGTTAAGTTACCCGGCAACAACTAATCCTGGAGAAGTCTGCTTTCAAAGTTTCTGAGGAAGAATGTGAACAGCTTTTTAACACAGAACACACCGCTCAGGTAGTACTCTTCTCGTTTCATTTTTTGGTTGAGACAAACACGATTATTCTGTGAATTTGGAGGGTTGTTCCTTGTGTTCTTTGGGGTAACTCAGTATCTAGGACTCCTTACATTTCCGTAAATGCTAGTTGGCATTCAACCGAGGGATCCAAAGGAACCATCTTCAGATCCTGAGAGTTTTGGCTTTGTCTCTCTCTCCTCCTTAGCAGTCTTTCCTACAAACTCTAACTGTCTGGGCCTCCGCAGGCTCCCAAACCTGCTGTGTGAATCCCAGCAGAATACCAAGTTTCACTTGAGTTCTCCTCCCTGTGCTGAGGCCTGGAAAATGTGTCAGCACAACAGCCGGCACGGTCATTCTCACCGCCCTGAAAGGGCTGAGAGCCAGCGCCCGAGAACCGCTTTTTCACATGTGTATCTGGTCATTTTAGTTGTTTCGGGCAGGCAGATAAATGCAGGCCCCGTAACTCCACCTAGAGTGAAATACTCTAACACAAGTAAATGGGCATTCTTTCGGCATAGAAAACAAGAACCCTCAACACTGAAGCTTGTACAACTTACAATTCATGATGATTTTAAAAATGAACAATGGAAAGATGTATAGTTTACAAAAGAAAAAATATAAATATCCTATTTAAAGGAATAAATACTTCTATACCTAAGCATAATGACTGCCACAGAAGAAATCTAAAACAAGTGCTGCATATAGAATGAATACGTCTTAAAAGGGGCTCAGATTTTCTTATTTTGATGCTAGTCACAGTTAAAAAGGATAATTCATTAACAGAAATAAGGGAACAGTGTTATCCTGAGTCTTATAAATGGGATAATTCAATTTGATATCCTATAATTTAAAAACTTTATAATTTTATAAAATTCTATGTTGTGTTCCAATTTTCTGAGTCTTCCTGCTCAATGTTATGACCACTAACACTGTATAGTCATTTCTTCTATATTTTAACTTCCTCTGGAATAAAATATTATTATATAAGTTATTTCTCTGAAAGCTTTATTTTGTGAATCATCTTGTTTGAATATCTAATTCACTAATATGTTTAGACAACACAAGCAATCATAAAGGTAGGAAATTATGCAAAAACAATATAGAATAAAGCATTCATATAGGATTATATTTCCCTAGAATCGTAGAAACTGCAAGTTATAGGTATATAAAGTTTATGTCTTTAAAAAAGTTGGAATAATTTTTAGATGATTCAAAGTATCCCTTAATCCAATCTGCTATTTGTAAGTTTATTCAGAGGATGCTGACCAGTGACTTTAGCTCATGAATTCTGGAGTAAAACAGCCTGAAACACAGCCACAGCTCTGCTAATTATGCATTCTCCCTAAACTTCAGCTTCCTACTCTGTGAAGCGGTGACCACCACACCTTCCCACTGCAGCGGCAATGATTAATGGGGATAGGCGCAAAGCACCTAACACGGGCGGCCATGAACACTGAGTTGGTCATTCCAGTGAAGTGGATGTCATTCTGCCTAAAAATAAAGCTGCTTAGTGAAAAAGATAAACTACAAAGCTGAATGATCTAATTTCCTATTTTCCAACACTAAGGCCAGTCTTGTAGAATATCGAGCTGTACTTTCCAGAGTCACCCTGGGATTACATATAGAATGATATGGCCAACTGAAGGTGGTTAAAATGCAAAGTAGTAAAAAAAAAAAAAAAAAAATCCTATAGCAGAGAGAAAAGGCACGGGAAGCCTGCAAACAGAAGAGCGAAACACAGGCTAGAAGCGCTTTAGCTGATGGAGGCTTTGCGGCCTGCAGGTCCCTCTCCACCACTCTCCTTGTGCTTCACTTTAGGCTTGTTATTACATTCTCGCCTTTAAGTAGAGACAAATATAATATTTGCCACACATGTTAGGATTCATTGACTTGATATTATATATCAGTGCCTTATATATAGCAAATACATAATAACTGTCATTACTACAAAAGCCAAAAGACTGAAAGTTAGAAAAGTATCAAATAAAAGCTTACAGAAATAGAGAAAACAAGAGACAGGTACACTGTAGAAAAAGAACTCTAATGGACGCCTCTCTTTTAAGATGCCCCCAGATTGTACTCAGGGTAAACATGGACTAATTCTAAGTCTCTGCCAACTGGAATGTGAATGACTCGATCAAATTCACAATATTTATCCAATAATCAATTTGTTATCCAGGTTACTGCTATGAGTAACAACTGAAATCACCTCCTTCATTTATTTTCCTTACACAAATATCACATAGAACAGTTCGTATGATCAGATTTCAAACAGCAGCAATCTCTTGAGCACTAATTTTGACAGTGCTTAATTTATGCCACTTAAGCATCATGCCACTGTCTACTGTTAATTTTCACAAACATTCAGTACAATTCAAATCTAATGTTCTCACACATAAAGACAAGAGAAAGGCCACATGTGAAAGAAATACAAACACTCTCTGACTGAATTTGCCATATTTAAAAGTAATATTCTCTCCAAAGGCAAAGGTGTTTAATTTAGGTCTACTTGACTATGGGAGAAAATAGACAAATAATGCGGAACATCAACCTGATATCGCCAATTCCCAATCTCTTCATCTCTGGTGCTTCTTGGTGCAATCCAGAAAACTTACCCTTCTCCTACATTTTCTCGACTGCTTACGCTGTACTGTTAAGACTCATCAGTTTGGAAAGGGCATGAGATTTGCAATCACTAGCAAAAATGCAGGGGAAAAACAAGCCAAACCAACTGACTTTGTTTTAATGTCTATCGAACCTGTACAATGACTAAACCTAAGCGTTCTTACTAACTGTAATAAAGTGGTATCTTGGAACTTCTGCTTTTTTAAAAAGGGGTCTTGTCTATAATAAAACAACTTTTCTCCTTAAAGAAGAATGGCACACATAGTTGCTAAAGTAATAATTTAGAATTATCACCTTACTTTCACAATAATAAATGTTTTAACATGGTAAATAAATAGATTTTCTCATTAGCACAATCAAAATTCAATTAAAATAAAGTTTTGGTAGTGGACTTAAAGGAAACAAACGACATCAATAATATAGAATGTTTCCGTAAGGATACACAATGACTGCTATGTTTTCAGTTCTTCTAGTCAAAAATCAATGTCACACTAGGCTATAATGAATGGCTGCTTGCCAGCTACACTTAAACTGACTGAAACTTATCATTCCTCCAAAATCTACTGAGCAAGAGTAATTTAATAACCTGACTTATTTAACTTTGTGATTTGATTCAGATACAATCTAATCATGGATTGGAAAGCATTTTACACATAGGGGAAAAGGTTGTCTTTATTAGCGGTACAGATGTTTACAACATAGCCAATTTTTAAAGAAAGGACAGAAATTGCAGTCAATTATTAGATACATATTCACACCTGTTGTTTGTCATGTTTCAATCCCCCTAGGTGTGAGATTTAGTCAAGGCAAATAAAATGAAGAAGGACCAGCTGCAAAAACTGACTCTCTTGTCACACGGCAATTAAAGGAAAAACCGTACCATGTGTTGTACATATGACAATCCCATTATTTCATATTGGTGATAGTTCCATCTTCTTTTAACAGATTTGTGTTACTGTCAAGTCCGTTATAAAGGCCAGTATTTGTAGGTCTAGGGTACTGACCTAATTTATATCGGTGGTCTGCGCAATTACCTTTGCTAAATTTCTCCCTGAAGCATAATAGTCAAACGCCAGAAAAATTAAACAGTGTCATTTTCACATCTCCCCCCAACACTCAAGTCTTTGCCACAAGGTTCCGTTTGTGAATGTCACATTACACATCAGACCAGGTCAGGCCATCTGACTTAGAGTGTCACAAACTCCAAATACTTTATAAAAGCGAACCCCGGAGATCTAAAACTACAGGTGTTACAATAGTAGTAATTGAGCATTCCACATACAGGTAATCCCCCCAGTGTCATAATCATGCTCTTCCTTGAAATGTTTTAAGATAACAGTAACTGATATTTTTATATGGGATTGTACAACTAATTATTTCTGCATTTTATTTTTCAAAAACTACATAATGTGTTTTTGCATGTTATCAAAATTGTGTGTATTTTAACATCTGCAGTACATCCCCATCATGAAAGGTATGATTCATTTGAGTAAAATGTAATATACAATAATTGAAAGTTAAAAATAGATCTTTCCAAAATATCACTTTAAAAACATATTTACCACTCTTTAATAGTATGCAGTGTAAAATATGATCTGCTTTATAGACACTTCATTCCCACACAAGACCATGCGTAATGGGCAAAGATAAAAGTACATAAGCCTTGAACTATATGGAAATAGACGCAAATTCTGGCTCCACAACTTACTAGTTATGTGATTGGCGAGCACGTCTTTCAACCATTCAAAGTATTAAGATTTCTCTGCCATAAAAGTAGAGACAATATTTCTCTCTGATTAAAGAGACTAGATAGTCTAGCAAAAATTTTAAAAGTTAACATATTAAGGCTAACATAAAGTACTCGGCAAGAAGAAAATGATGCCTCAAATGGTTTTTATTGCCACACTAGAAATGCCCCCATAGAACTGTCTGAACCAAGGAAGCAAAGTGCTACTCACTGCAGCATTTGCAGTTAAGCACTAAGGGTGAGTCCAAATGTCTAAGGTTCAATCCAAATGTACACTGCACTTTAACTTCTATTCATATGCCATATGTGCTTTTCCACCAAAGAGGAAAATTCCAGATTTTCTAGGTCTTACAATGCTTTATGAAACTGAGTAGTGTGAAACAAAATGAAGTAAGTACATTTCAATGGAAAAAAAAGCTTATAGTCAATGAAAAAAAGGTATTTGCAGGTACTACTATGGTAGTTGCAGCCCCTAGCAAAAACACGTTAAATTTTAAAATGTCCTAACATTATATGTGAAAAATATGATTCACCTGACCCAAGCATGGAAAATGCCCTTAACCAATCAATGAAATAGGTTTTCTTTCCAGATCATGAAGAATTATTCACTCAGAGGGTTGTGCATCATGGAGCTGATTTCTTTTAAATGGAGGCTAAAATGAAAAGAATAATTCAGAAAATAGACTATTAGTTTCCCTTACCATACTCTTTTGCTGAAATAGGAAAACAGAGACAGCAATGATAGAGCAGAACAAGGACAGGTGTATGCTGTTCTGTGATCAGTCAGTTCAGCAATAAATCAGTCCCTTTTAGATGCGGTTTTTAATGCACAGCTGAAGTATACCAGCTAGGAAAGAGAATCCAATCTCATCCAAGTTTATTTATGACAAAGTGCTCCTAACTGAAGTCCAATTTGTTTGTGGAATTGCAGGCATTCTGCTTCAACTAGAGAAAAAAATGAGTCTGTCTTTCATAGCTCCAACTCCAGAGCATAAAAGCAAACAAAAGGGAACTGCATCACCCCAACACTTCACAATCCAGGGTGCAGTTAAAGAAACAGTGGGAAGGCAGCTTGTGGAGCGGTGAAAAAATCCACAGCTACAAAGTACAATTCATTAACCTGAACCACCCATGCGCTTTTTGCATCAGCTGTATTTCTCCTAGTGAGCCATTCACATCACACAAATGAGCTTGCTGGGAGATTCGTTTAAATCCCTCTTCATTCTGCAGGCCACTGAATGTGGACATCTCCGATGACCACTCTGCACACTTCTCCAACTCAACCTAAGCCTACAGCACAAATAGATCAAGGCTCTGATGGACAGGGAAAAATTACAAAAACTAACAACACAACCATGTTATAATGTGTAGAATAGAGAGGAAGGTATATTTATAAGTAGTCCTCCACTAATTAATTTTTTGGACTGTGGCATACTATTATATTTCATAATAACTTCATTATTTAGAAACAATCCTTTCTCTAGTGTTCTATGACTGGTATTTCTTAATTTGTCACATTCATTAAGTTGTATCTTACTAGGGAACAAAAAGAGGACTGTAACATATTGTTTCTGTCACATAGCAAATTCCTTTCTGTGCACTTTCCTTGCAATTCTAATACATGAAGGTGAAAATATTGTTACAGGAAGAACTGCCTTATGCTTTTTACCTCAAGTGAATAGCAGCTGTGTTCAGAAGTGACAACAGTTTTTTGGGAATTTTTCTTTTTTTTAATTTGGTATAGTGTTTTTTTGTCCACTGGCCATTTGATCATTCCAAGAACATTTGTTATTACAAATATAAAATATTTACTTATTATTATATATTGATTTATGAATGACTTGTTATGCTGAAATGGTGCTCTATCTATAGTCATCTTCATATGAAACACTTATAAAATTAAAAACTGGAATATAACTGAAGGACTCAGACACACATACTACAGAATTCCCAAATTGTTCAAGTTGATATTCTTTCACGAATAGTAATTTCCACAACAGAGGCTCTTAAAGGATTAGCCACAACCATAGATGACAAAAAAAGTGTTATGATTTAGAAAAATAAAATATTCAACTCCCGTTCTTGTTTCTTATTGCTTTTAAGTAAATATTTAGAAAATGCTTCCAAGGATATAAAACTATCTAGTGGGGAAACAGTCACACTTCTTTTGCACTTCTTTCTTGTATCTAAAAACATAATGCTGCTCTGTCAGCTCTTTCTTCATGAATTTTATTCCTTAATATCAGAACCTATATGAAGACCTACCTAGTAAAATCTCTCCTGACAAAACATTCCCATAGCTGTAAAAACTATGAACTATACAGTAAAGAGAAACAAGATTTGCCTTAGCCAAGTGTAAAGAAAACATTTCTTACCAAACATCTCATACTAAAATAAATCATCTGGGAGCATGCAGAAAGATGTTCCTCTTTACTCAAAGTTCACATGGAGGACTCTTTCCTTCGGGCACAAGTTCAAATAAGGAATACACTATACGGCTGGTGTTAGGTAGAACATTGTCATCATGAACCAAAAACTGGGAACAAACTCAAAGTGTATGTGTGAGTCCCGGCATGTTTAGAGTCATGTGCACACCCATGCAAATGTCTGTGCATGTTTAGACTATTTTTTAGAAATATACCAATGGAAAATGTTTTGAACTTGGCAGTATGAACACAGACCTGACAAATAATTTCCACAGAGATGCGTTATCACAGCAGATAAGTATGCACTTCAAACAGCATCGTAAGTACATCTTATAGTTAACATATGATTTCAGAAGAGAAAGTCTAGTTGACATAGCATGGAAAAAAGAAAGGGGACCAATAATAATTTGAGATGGAAGAAGGGAAGGGCAGAATACCAGCCCCTGATAATTATGTGATTCTAACACTACTTTAGGCTTGAAGCCGGCACTAAATTGGACTTTTTGAGCATTTGAATTAAAATTCCATTTTTGAGAACCTGTGAAGTGCCTACTTATGATTAGTAACATTTGCACAATGTGCAGATAATTATTCAGAGATATCTTTCCACATTGTTCTGGATGCATGAACTTATTTTTTTAAAGACTGAAGTATTAGAAAACGGTGTTTCCACTGAATCCAAAAACTTGCAAGTTTTGCTGGACACAACATCTTAAAAAGTACTGGTTCCAACACTGATAGTGTTAATATTCATGAAAACTAACACTCTGTTAGTGTCTACATGAAATGATTTCTTTAGAAGTAGAAACAATATAGTGAGAGTTGCAAAACTTTCATGGATTTTAGTAATATTGTCTGGTCTTCCCATTATTTCTATGTGTGTTTCCTACTTCATGGTAAGCAGAAAAAGAGTAAGGAAAGAATACAGAAGAGACTTATTGTAATTCAAAGTCTCACTTAAAGTTCCTCTGGTGTGGGGGGGTCTGTCATTCCTCTAAAATGAACAAGGGAATGCAGCATACAACGGCACACATGCAACACAGCTAGCAAGGCTTGGAGGTATGAGGACCTTGCTAGCGATTCTGTGTGGCTACAGAGACGGCCAGTAAACAAAGGCTTTCCGAGAGGGCATGGCCAAGCTCATGAAAAGTTACAGCAAGGACAAGAGGAGGAAATCCCCTGGAAGGACTTTTAAAGTGTGCAAGATCATCTAAACTGGTTACAGTCAAAGTCTGTTATCAAAAAATTCTAAAATACTTACTGTGTTAAGATCCTCAAAATCTGCTACATACACCTTTATCTAAAGGCAGACAATTACCTAAGGTGAGGCTTACACAGAGACATGCTTACAACACCCAGGCCAGTAACAATGTAGATACAGTAAGTGAATAGGCCCAGGGGGCTTGCTAGTGAACTAAGTGGGACAATGACACATACCTCAGCCTCAGAAACCTCTGCCAGAGAGGTGTGGGTGCATATGGCCTCACCTAATAGTTCAAGAAAACCGTAATTCAAGATTCTTCAGTGAACTTCATTGATTTTTCCAATAACAACAATTACATCAGTGTCTCCCAAAACATGAAGTGCCAAACAAAATACATGGAGAAACTGACTCCACAGATCACAAGGGCAAATAAAACTGACTCACTACAAGACATACAATCTGTGCATCAAACTGCCTCTGATTTGAGTGAAACATCCTCCCAGCAAAGGACCTCACGGAAAGATATTGACGAGCGGTAAAAACTTTAAAAACTCTGCTTTCATTGACTAGAACTCCTCTAAGCGCAAATCTACTATTTTTTGTTTTGTTTTGCTTATTCCAAGGTGGGTCCTAAGGATTCTGGAATGAT
Source organism: Chinchilla lanigera (assembly GCF_000276665.1). NCBI lineage: Eukaryota > Metazoa > Chordata > Mammalia > Rodentia > Chinchillidae > Chinchilla > Chinchilla lanigera. The sequence continues at coordinate 15,114,291 of NW_004955410.1, forward strand.
CCTAAAAGTCTTTGAATATATACAAATGAGCAAAGGAGAAAACCTAAAAATATGGGCTACGCTAGTTATGAGCATTTTGTTTTAATCTATCAGTCTTGCATGTGGTAAATAGAAATGAACATAAGGATGCTATTTCATGGAAGAAAAAGATCTCTGAAATACATTGCACCACCTAATACACAAAAGTCCTATTTTAAACCTCAGGATGGATTGACAGAATATCTAACACCTAGACAACTGTTAAGTCTAACATACTAACATTTTATAGGACAAAGAAAAAAACTGGGTTACACATAAATACTTATTGTGTATATATAATTACAATATATTCACAATGATATATCAATTATCATATATAGTATATATATAATAGATGATATATTATTTATCATATATATGATATATAATATATCATCTATAGTATATATATGATAGACCATATATGACATATATATTCTGGACAAGATCTTTTTCTTTCTATTAATATTGATTTCTACAAAGAAAACATATAAGAAATTCTCAAATATAATTCAAGCAATATGATACAGAAAAATTTTAATTATGTATTATCCCATGCCCAGATACAGCTACTTAACACCTTAAGTCTGTATTTCACACTAATACATCAGGTAGTTCTGGACTAATGAAATTACCAATTTTATAACATTTCACCAGGGGGCTGGGGATTTAGCTCAGCAGTACAGTGCCTACCTGACAAGCACAAGGTCATGAGTTCGATTCCCAGTACCGGAAAAAAAAACAAAAACAAAAACAAAAACAAAAAAAGAATAAAAATAAAAATATATAACATTTCACTACTACACCAAGCCCATATTACAGCCAGCAGCACAAAGACATTTTTAAAGCTATTTCTTCCCACAGCATTCAAAATTGGTACCAAACCTGAGAAGATGACTTTTCTTCTAAAAGGGACTATGAATATCACAATGAAGGAAAACTGAAAAAACCCAACCATAAATTGAGTACCATCATTTATACTGATCTAGGATACATCCTCAAATATGTCACAAGCACAACATTGACACACAAACCTAAACCTCACATCGGAAAATGTCAGAGCACAAAACAAAAGAATGGGAGAGGCAGGAGGAGAAACAAGAGCAGCAACAGTAAACTTTACATAAACTTCACACTAAAATTATTAACAAGTTCTTTATAGAAAATCTTCCCTTAATAACAACAGTAATTGTAATACCATGTGAAAGTTTCTGTTATCTCTACACTATAACCATTATGTGCAAATACATAATCCTACTATTTTATTATTCTAGATTATGAACAAAAAAACCCCAAATCTCATGGTTTGGCTAACACAAGCATTTTTCAACACTCAAAGTGCAGTGCACTTTAATAATATCACCAACTTGAAACCTATAACTAAACATTAGAATCTTTTTATTTAAAAAGAAAATAAAGGATGTCTGTGTGCTGCTTCTAAGTAGATAATAATGCTGACATGCTAGCTTTACCTGTATTCTATTGTTTAAAGCCACAATATCAAAGAATATTTCTGGGAACAATTCATGCTTTTATTTTTCTTCTTATTTCACAGACATTCAATGAGCAGTTGCAGTCTAATACTTCATCATTTAAAATAAACCATGAAAAATTATCTCTCCAAAGATGAGAACAAAGCACAAAAATTTCTATCACACACTGTATGCTATTACTTCTGAAAGTGAGGTTGTTTTTATTTAAAACAAAAGAGTTAGTCATTCAGTTTAGACAATATTCAAGAAAGCTCAATTAAAAATCATCTGCTCTTTTTCCTCTTTACAGTATTATGCTAATTAAATTTATGCATACAAAAACATTTATTTACCAAAGTTACACAGTCACAAAATAGCATATGTAAATGTATTTATTTTGCTTTTAAACCAAACAGACTTAAGGCTCCACATCTGCAACTAATACACATATGAACCTTACTAATTTTTGAATTTGAAGATGTTTAAGTCCAGTTTTCAATGTTTCCTATAAACATCAATTCCACAATGTGCAAAATACAAGTGCAGCAAAGAAAAACTGTGACATTTCTAACACTAAAGTAGTTATACATGTGACTCTAGGGACACATTTTGGCTTAGAAGTAAGATGGTACGTGTTCTTTTCTTCTAATTTGATTTGGAAACCGACTCCAAATGAACAGAATATACCAAGAAAACATTTCATTGAACGAGGGTAATCAGGAAAGGGGACTCCATCCTTACAAGTAAGAAGTCTCCCCGTAAAAAGATACTTGAGCTTATCAGTCTCACCACAGACGTTCACTGCATGTCCACTATTCACAGAGGACCATGCTTCCTGGGGTGAAAACTTATTTAAAACTGAGTACAAGAGTTTTTTCATATCACAGGATAATGATAAAACAGAGTATCCCTAGAGGAATTCCATGCACTCTTCAATAATGCAACTCTGCCCTGAATTGCCACATTAAATTACCATATGTTGTGAATTCACACCCTCTGAGAAAGAAGTTTTTGTGAAGGTGGTGTAGTGACTCAAAAACAAAATACATAGGCAAGGAGCAGTTACAGGTACTTGACTAAAAAGTATCTGGGCAGGTCATCAGTTCAATGGATCTTTCTAAAGAGAAGGTGAACGCCATCAATTTTGTAGGTAACCATCTTAAACTACTCACAATTTATAAAAGTAAGTATTAGACATACACGGTTATATCCCAGACAAATAAAACACAACTTTTTCTTTCAAGATACTTATTAGATTATGACCTCAATACAAACCAACTACAAGGAAACAAAAAGCATTCTCAGATGTAAGAGGAAAAATCTGACAAAAAATTTGCTTGAAGTCGTTCACATAAAACTTGTAATTCCTACTAACAGCTATCATACCAAAAATAGCTGCCTTAGTAGAAAAAGAATAATATAAAAATGCTCCATATTATATATTGACAAGGCAGTTATTCAGTTATTTTGTTTTAACTGAAAATTAGTCCAAAAGTCCATCGTTCTGGAGGACAGATTGATTCAGGTCACTTGTTACTAAATTAAACATTTTCTGCTTTCACGGCATCTCATTAAGCATGCTACTAAAAGTTTAAATAACTCGCTGCCTTCATTTGCAGTCACCCATTCTGTTATTGTTTACAGCAACCTAATTTGGCACATAATAATTCAAGCTACATTGGTTTCATATTACCCTGAAGTATTAATTTTTAATATAATTGCATTCTCTCGTCCAGTGAAAGCCAGTTCAATGGGGATTTTACTCAAGTGATTCTTCAATCTTATACAAGGAAAATTTTTCCAATACTTTGCACCTTTCTTTGCCCTGCTGATTCATTTCTCCACAAATTAAAAACTCATTATGAGGGGCTGGGGATTTAGCTTAGCAGCACAGCACCTGCCTGGCAAGTGCAAAGTCGTGAGTTCGATTCCCGGTACCAGGAAAAAAAGAAAAAAAAAAACCTCATTATGAGCTTATTTAAACTTGCTTAAAGAGTACAGCAAATGATGACCCTGATACAAAATACATGGCCTCTACACCTTTAAAACATTTTTTCCAAGGGACATTTGTTTTAATAATTTAGCAAGTCATGGTTTTTCTTGCAAATGACTTGTAATTACTAAACCCCACAACTTAGCATGAAGGCTAGTAAACAGTCTCCAAACATTAATAAAACAATGAAGAATAAGAGTTATCGATTTAAGTTTTTTTGATTACAAATCTGAGCAAAACAGATATTTAGAGAAATGCATTGAAGAGAAGTTACATGCAATTCCTCACATGTGGGAGACTGAGAAAGCAAAGAGGAAGGCGGGCGTGGTGGTACACGCCTGTAACCCCAGCAACTGGGAGGCTGAGGCAGGATGATCCTTGCAAGTTCGAGACCAGTCTGGGATACAAAGTGAGCTCAAGGTCAGCCTGACCTGCATAGCAAGACCCTGTCTCAAAAAGACCAAAATATAAAAAAATTTTAAAAAAGAAAGTAAAGAGGAAATACTTGAGGGAAAACAAGGTAAATCACTGACATGAGAAAGGTCAAAGACAAATACAAAAGAAGTTCACAACTCAACAGGGAGGTTTTAAATTAATCACCAATTCCTTTTGATTTTGTTCACTCATGTTTGCGTATCTTCTTAATGATGGATCATATCTGTAAAAGCCCCATTACAAATAAAGGAAAGAAAGAAAGAAATATGATAAAATTCCATTTTTGAATATTTGTGTTAGTGGTCACTAACATTAAATTAAGATGAAGCAATTTTCTAAACATTTAATTCCTCAATACTACAATTAAGCTACACTAACTCCTTGATCAGTTCATTCCAGAGCAGAATCTGAGAAAAGGTGATTTATTTTCGGATTTGATCTACAGCATGTTGACTAAAGGCTTTAAAAAGTCTTGAAATTTGGGAAAGGGCCTCCATAAGGCAAAATGAAAGTCCACATCTGTAAGAAAATATTCGTAAAACTATTCTGTATAACTTGGAAGTCTACCTTCTAAAACATTTTAATAATAATGGAATGTTACTTAAACAAATGTATAAGAATCGGTCACTTCCCAAGGGAATATATGAGGTAAAGATTGTTTTCTTTAAAGGAATATGAAACAGAAATAGGTATTATAAATTAAAGGAATAACAACTACATTCAAAATTATATAACAGTATATACTTATTTGATTTGCCATCTCCAGTTTCCCAAGTATGTGAGTTTAACAAAAAACACACTATCTTGAATTAATAAATCAGTAGGGAAATGATAATTTTAAAATGGCTATTCTTATTAATCCTGACTTCAGCATAAACATGCATAAAGATAGTAAATCATGATGCTGAAACTGTAAATCACGATATTTGGGGATCGAGAATAAAATTCTAGGAAGCAGAGAATTGTAAATCTTAGTGGAAAATGTGCCCCTCTGTACTTAACACTTAACCCTCAGGATTATGTAACAAGTTCATGGGTGAAAAATCTCCATTAATTTCAAGTTGATCTGTTTAATAATATGACAAGGATTTAATTAAGGCAAATTTCTCTGGAGTCAGGAAAATTGAATACAGTTGAGCAAGCCCCCTTCTGCAAGCTCCCTCCTCCAAGCTCAGCACTATGAGGGAGCCACACCTCATAATACTCACTGCATAGTCACCAACCCCCTCGGCACCCTTTCCCTCCGAGACTTGATCCCACAGGAATACTGACTTAATTGCTGCTGTGTGGCTCTTTCAAAACTTGATTAATGGGATGTTCTTCTGTGTCTTATTTAGCCAAGTCAGAAGTAATTTTTTAAATTTTTTTTTATTTTAAAGAGAATTTAAAAAAATAACATAATAGTGTAAGAACCTGAAAGAGTAAATAAAGCCCAAAATGTACAATAGATATTATGAAAGGAAAAGAAATTGCTCAAAAGAAAGGAGCAAAAAAAGAAAAAAAAGGAAAGAAAAAAAAAAAAAAAGGAAAAAAGAAAACCGGGAAAAATGGAACGCCAAAGGCCCAAGGGTTAATGAAAAGGAAAAGTGAAGCCTAAATTTTTTTTTGCAAAACTAAAACCGGGAAAGGGAAAAAACAAACCGAAAAAAAAAAAAAGCAAAAAAAAAAACAATGCCAAAATTCCAACAACCTGGTTAAAGAAACCCCGGAACAATTCCAAATTTTTAATCCCCTTAAATGGTTGAACAAACCTGCAATCCTAACAGAAGCAAATTTTTAAAAGCTACTGAATATCCTTGATTATTTGTTTTAGGGCTTTGTTCATTCAATACATTTTAAGGTGAGTCAAATTACCAACTGTCTTGGAGATACAAAATGAACAAAACTTAAAAGCTCAGAGTCTAGTAAATAATAATTATACAATGTGTAACTGCTAAAGCAGAGGTAGGCACTGTTCCTGTAGGTGAACACTTAATCCAGACGAAAGAAAGTGAAACATTATAAGAGAAGGCCTTAGGCCAAATCATTAAGGATCTAGTTATGCAGATGATTCAGACAGGTCATTGAAGTCATAAAACTTCAGGAACAAAATACATTAAAGTCTTGAGGAGTCATGACACGTAATTATGAGTTAGAAAGGGACTGCAATGAAATTGGAAAGATAAGCAAGGCCTTGGGTACCATGCAAATATTTGGATTTTTATTCCAAAGGCTATGAGAGGCCACTGATATTTTTTCAAGCAGAAGAGACTTATGAGCACAATTGAGTTTTAGAAGCAATATGCCACATCTCTATTAGTAGTTGACTGAAATTATCTAGTGAGAAAGGTAGTTATACTGTATATAGGGATGAGGAGAAAGGCATTCATACAACAAATTTAAAGCAGGGCCTATTCCAGTAAAGCACCATTCTAGGCACTAGTAGTAAAATAGAAAACAAAATCTCTACCACCATGGAACTTATATTCTAATGGACAAATTACCTGTCAGCAAGATGAGTAAGTACAATAGTAGTACTTTGTACAACAGAGAAAAAGACTGTACCATAAGAAAGGGGAAAATGTATCAGAGTGAAGTTGAGATTTTACAAAGGAAAGCAGGGAGAGTCTAAACAAAGAGGTTGCTAAAGACTTGAAGGCAGTAAAGGAACAGGATATGGGGAGAGCTGACTCCACAGCATTTCCATGAGGGGAAGGGTAAGGGCATGAGCCTTGTAGCAGGACTGTGCATAAAAGAGCGAGTGGGAGGCTAGAAGAAAAGAAGGCTGACTTTCTGTAAAGTCCTTGCCATCTGTACTTCTAAATAGGCCCAGTAGTGATATGTACCCAGGAAGCAAACTCTGAAATGCTTGGACCAAAGACATCCTTGTCTAAGGATTACCTACAATAAACAGAACCTAAGATTTATTATATATCTTCTCCTGGAGAATATCATACAGATATAAAATTGAGAATGTTCATAATCTAAATATTCCTACTATATGACATAATCCCAAGACCCCCTATGGAGAACTATATTGAGCCAGAGGATCCTCTCCAATGTGGGAAAGACATCAGGAGCTATCCTTGATAATCCTGGACCTCTCCTTCATCTTGACATTATTAGAGCTTGAGAGTAGGTAAGATCTCTCATTCATATTCTACTGATTTGACAGTCTGGTCCCATATGTTTGCTCCAGGAGTAGCAGCCCCATTGGGCTGAGGAACCATGATTGGGAGTCATAAAAAAGATGAACTTTTCCTGGGAAGCAAATGAATGGCCAGTTAACATGAAGTCCTTAAAGCTATTGTAAGACCTTTAGCTTTTACTGTAAGAATGAGGGGAATCAACTGAAGGGACTGCAGTGTAAGTGGCAGGGCAGCTGCCACTCCTGTCTTGAGGAAGCACAGCAGAGACAGGGAAAACAAGTGGTCATTATTAGTAAGTAGGCAGATGACGGTGGGATGAAAAGGCAGAGGTGGTGTATTCTGGATACAGGTTTAAGACAGAATCAACAGTATTTACTGACAGACTGGACATAGCATATGAAAAAAGAGGAGTCATTATTAACCCCAAGTTCTTTGGACTGCACATGTAGAAGGATAAAATATTAATTTACTGAACTGGAGAGAACCTCAGAGGATCAGATTTGAGAGGAATGCTGAGGAATTTTGCTTTGGATATATCAGGTTTTAAATCTAAGTAAACATTAATGGAGATGTGAAGTGGATCTTTGGATATATGGGTCTGCATAGAGATATAAGTTTGGGAATCATCATATTTAAAACCATGAGGCCTGGAGGAAATCACAGGAGAGAAGAGCTCCAAAAACTGGGTACTGGGACACAGGTAATTAAAGACCAAAACCAGGAAGAGAAACATGCAAATAGGACTAAGGGGTGACTGGAGAGACAGGACAAACAGTGGGAGGACATGGTTTTGTTGATAACCAATAAAGAAAGAATATCAAGTTAGAAAAAATGGTCATCTGTGCCATTTTGATTGGCAGTCAAGAAAAATAAGGGTTATCACTGGTTCACTGGTATTAGCTATGTAAAGGTCACTGGTAATCTTGATAAAGACAGATATTTAAAAGGCAGAACCTATAGATTTTTTTGTTTTTTGTTTTTTTTTATTTTAGAAATAAAAGGAGGAAAATACTAATAGACAACATTTTACAAAATAGCAAAGGATCAGTACAGACATTACAGTAGATTTTAAATATATAAAATTGATTCCTAAATGTCTGGCTAGGATGTGTAAATGGTGATAGTACATTCACAGGCAGACACAGTAAGTACAGTTATGATATTCCATATTTAGCTTCAGAATATAAGAAAAATAACTAATTACATTCTAATCAGTAAAAGTCTAACAGTTAAAATGAAATAACAATATATTAATGCAGAAAATCATGTAAAAATGCCTCACATAACAATTCATTATTTTTACCCATCTCTTCACAAAATGAAAACATAACATCTCTGAATAAGGGCACTGGATCTCATTTACCAATAAAATTATCCACATTAAAATACCTTATCTGCCTAAGAGAAGTGTTGCAAAGATTTGGATCAAAAAGCTTGCCCAACAGAGTCTAAGCCTCTGAGTAGGAAAGATAAAGATGTTTCCACTTCAATTCCAGAAAGAGCAGATGAAGATTTTTGTTTTGTCTGTACCTAATGTGAAGCATGGTGCTGCGAAATTTGCCAGCACACATTAATCCCCTGAGCAGGAATGTTTTTAGCTTTTTGTCCAATAGAGATTCAACCTACCGACAAGAAATTTGGACAAGATGCTAACACTGTCTTTGAATTGAAGACAAACTAGAAAGCGAGATAGATCACAGTCAGATTAACCGGTGATAGGGGAGATTAGAGGATGAGGTTAGCATCCAAGGAAAATCCATGTGGTCAGCTGGAAGGCTACTCACCACCCAGGGACACTGTATTACGGAAGCAGCCGTTCATTTCCAGACTCTGTTCACAGAAACAAAGCAGTTTCTAGATCCTGGTAACTGCAGATCAGGGGTAGAGAAAAGGCGAAACTTCCCAGAGGTGAGTCTCTGGTAATACTCCTGTGCAGCATGGTTGGGCAGGACCCAATGGGTGAGGAAACTAATACCCAATTGACACTATTACGTCCAATCCTTTGTTACCAGAGTCTTTCATTCAAATAAACAAAAGGTTAATTGTTTAAAGCAAGTTTGTTTACAGATCCTTGGAAACAATTATCAACCTGATGAGTTTCAGAGAGCTGTGGGATAATTTAGTACCAACCTAAAGAGATAGACAACACTTATCAAATGTTACTTCTTTAACAAAAAAAACAGTTTAATACAGACTCATTTCCACATGGCTCAGCTGACAGGCAGCTTCCCGTATGTATTCATGTGAGTACACTCTCTCTCCAATAGTCCTTGAACACACAATAAGTATATTACTGACAGTCTCTTCCTGTTTGAAATATGTGCTATTAAATACTTTTTCTTCTATGCCTTGGATTCATTTTCCTGAGAAATATACTGAACTCAAACTGAAACCTCAACTTTTTGTTGAGAATTCTGACTTTAAAGGAATCAGATAAATTTCATTCAATGTGATTCAAGGAACTCTCATGAAACAGTTGTAGTGTGTCAAGAGCTGTGCTAATGAAAAGATGATTAAGAGACCAAGTCTTATCTTCAAAGAGCTAACTGGATTTGGGTGGTGGGGAGGATGGAATCGCTTTTGGTTTGGGGCTTATCGCAAGGTGAACAACATAATACAAGACACATATTTCATAGGAGTATTTATAATAGTCACCCAAAGAATCATATACAAGAGAGTGCAGGAAATCTGTCCACACACTAGAGACCAGGAATCCAGCTGAGGGCCTGGATCTCACGATAATGTCCTGCATGAGTCCAGCTGAAGACTAGAGCCCATAACAATGCCTCCCACGAGTCGAACTGGAGGCCCAGAGCCCATGACAACGTCTCATGCAGGCCTTTTCATGGATCTGCACTGGGAAGGTTCACAGGTCAGTGGTGGAATTTAGAAAGTCTGTGCCAGCAGGTTGAAGGACCTACACTGGAGGCAGGAAGCGATGCTCAAAGTAAGAACCAGAGCTCCCCCAAAAGGTACCACAGCCATCCTACGCAACAGTGAGGTCCTGAGCTCCTCCAATGATCAGGAAAGCCGAGTTTCCATCAGGGAAGCCAGTGCAGCAGGCTTCTCCAGGAGACCGGCAGTGCACCATCTTCCCTTCCGGAGCCCGGAAGCGATGCTCAAAGTGAGGACCAGAGCTCCGCCCAAAGTGAACCAAAGCTATTCTCAGTGCCAAAAAAGGTCCTGAGCTCCTCCAAGGATGAAAACAGCCAAGTTCATCAGGAAAGCCAGCATGACGAGCTCCTCCAACAGAACCAACAGTTCTTTACAGCTTCCACCAGCTCCTAGCAGCTTTTTCAGCTCCCAACAGCCTCCTTCTTCTCCAGTTCTGCCTCTTATGCTGCTGGCAACAATCCGCAGGTGGGCCTCCCACACCCAGCACCATGCCGACTCAGTTCAGCTGGGGGTTACAAGTTGACCACCAGTTGTCACTCCACCACAGAATCACCATGAGAGGGACATCATTTGAGAGGAGCTGTGAAAGATGGCCAGGGTTTCAAAGGATAGAAGAGCACTCCTAAAAGAAGAAAGACTGAAAAAAGTTCCAAAAAGAGGGGAAATATATTGATTGTTCAAGGGCCAAAAATAGCCTACTCAGGAATCAGTGAAGATTCCAGAGCAGCGCAAGGCAGGAAACAGGTTAACTAACGGTCAACAGGGGGATGTTTAAGTAACTAAAAGTACTATGAAAGAGCTGTATGGTGGACAGAAATGAGCATCTGTGGTCAAGAAGAGATTTAGCAAGGGCTTCTGTTTCTGTTTGAGAAAACGGAAGTGGAAATACAGATTTCTGCAGGCATTACAGGCAGAGTAGAGTCTGCATGACCAAGTAAATGATGGATTATTGAATAAGCAAGGACTTCCCTTTGACAACGGAGCGATCCATTGCTACGCACACCTCTGCCTCTTTTCTATGTGATTTTTCCCTTAGGACTCATCACCACTGAACCAACCTTAAACACAGTTAAACAAACATTAAAACCATTTTACTCACATGGTTCTTGCTCACTGCTATGCCTAACAGCGCTGGTACTTGTCCAATATTCTTTACTAAATTACTGGATGCAAAAAGTACTAAATACAAAGGTGTCATCATCAGAAACCATGAAGCCAGGGGTTCCTTTCTACATCATGAAGAGCTGAACTATTGCAAAATAACATTAGACAGGATTGGAAGTTTGGGGTTCTTCTTCCAGGTACGGTGCTAATCATATCTCTCAGTTTGGGAACATCATTTGCTTCTGGAAACTACATTTCTTTCATCTGTAAAATTAAGACTTAATTGAAGTTACATATGACCAGTGATAGGGAATCTTTTTGCTACATCAAGGAAATGGCCAAATTCTTGCCATGACGCTGTCCTTTTATATAGATTTGGTTAAAATCATTTACACAGAAAGAACTTATACTATGATCGACATGCTTCCACTTCAAGGGATGTTTGCAAACAGCAGCTCTCTTATTTCTTGAAAGAAACCGCATGAGGAAGGTCAGACTTCATCCAATGCAGAAAGGAGGGTCAGGGCATAGGTGGCCCCGACCAGTCTCTGCCCTAGCTTTGCAATGACTGAGAGAACTCACTTCCCCCAAAGCCACCCTTAACTGATTAAACTCCACGTTACCTGGATGGTTTTGATAATGAGTTTGGTCTAAGGACCACAATTACAAAGGCATTTCCTTCTAACCTCCAACGTTCCTCTTAGTGCTAACATGTATATTTCTATAAGCTTTTATAGGACCTGACCCAGCTACAGACCTGATAACCTTTCATCTTTCTAAATACAAACTTTCCAACAGAGTATGTATGGTTGTACCACATGGACACTGTGTTTAAGCATTAAAAAGAAACAGTGATTTGGAATCAAGGGAATTTAGGTAGTTTGAATGGGTAGTTAAAAAATAACGGCAACCTCCTTTGGAAATATAAAATTACTGAAATATAGTCAATGCCATTATTTAAACATACTCTAATTTGTTATTATTTAACATTTATATCCCAGTTGGTCGGCATTATGGCTTATGAGCTGCGGGGTGATGGAGGAATCATGCCATCTGCTTCATTGCTAGAAGCGCTGGTCTCCAGAGGTCACTCACCGTGATTATTAACATGGCCTCAAAGGAAACAGTGACACTGTGCCCTAAGCGGCCAGAAGCTCAGATGTTCTTCTAATTCTCTCACTGATTTACTGGGCAACTTCTTAACAGGAGACTCTTAACCTTGAGCTATCTCTTTAACCCAAGCTTTAACATATTTGAGATGGGCAACATTTTTCCCTCTCAAGCTTTCAAATGCTGTTACATTTTTATGTTCTGTTCTTCAGGGATAATGTTACTTATCATCCACTGAGGTGTTTTCTAGGTTAATTAAAATATGATGCCAAGATAGACCACAAATTGAAATGCTAAAAAATAATCATTCCCACATGTCTCTGAGTTCATGAGCCATTATATAAAAATAGTCTCCGTTCATTCTTTAAATCATTATCTTTTTCAAAGAAGAATTAAGTAAATGCTGTGGCATTCATGCCTGTATTGTTACCTATTCAAATACAGTAACTGAAGAGATTTTAATTGGCATTAATTATTGATAACAACCTTAGCTTTACAAAAAGAGCACAGGAAGCAGGCCCTTACACATTTGCTTTGGATGAGGTCTCTTCCCCCGGCTTTCTCACTCAACTCCCCACCACCCATGACGTTTCAATTCTATCCATCAGCTATTTCCTCCTATGTGTTGCTCAAGACATTTTCCTTTTAGAAGCGATGTCCCTGCAAGAAGGAGGGCATTAGGATGCAGTCAATCACTGCCATCGTGTGAAGCCCCCCAGGCAGAAGAAACTCAAAAGCTTTAGGTATCTGGGAGCTGGAAGAGTTGGGAAAAGGAGGATAGCAGCCGCCTAAGACAAACTTTACCTATTTCAGTTTTGCCAAGGGCAGGCTTCCAGTAATAGGTTTTAGCTTTGTGGTGGCAGCTATGGGAAAACACAACGGTAACAAAGGTAAACTTGCTGGTTTCAGAAATTCAACCTTGACAAAAAGCAGAAATGAAAACGGCACCCCTGGGGTGTAGATATGAGTAAAATTTCCCTTTTCTCTGTAAACAGTGCTTTTCTGGACGTTGTTAACTTGGAGGCATGTGCAAATCTCACCCATCTTTATTACTTCTAAAACAGGTGGAGCAAGGCCCGGTGACCACACGGGGAACAAAAGAGGGATCATACAGGGATTAGAGGACCCCAGGCTCCAACTGTGCCACTTCTGTCTTCAAAATTGTCTGAGATCACACACCCAGCCGAGATGTCACTGCATGCCAGGGAGGAGTTTCAGGAGACAATGAAAGTCTCAATCCAAATTTTATACCAAAAGCAGCATATATATCCACTTAAGAAACACCTTTGTCTGATTCACTTCCTGTCATATCAATGTTTTTCAAGGTTTTGGATTACTGTATTACCTTAGCATGCTCAAATACTGTATAAAGAAGTGTCAAGAAAAGTAATTTTTTGTGTTTTTTTAGAAAAGTAATTTCTGTGGGCTGGGGATTTAGCTCAGCGGCACAGCGCCTGCCTGTCAAGCGCAAGGTCGTGAGTTCAATTCCTGGTACCGGAAAAAAGCCAAAAAAAAGAGAAAAGTCATTTCTATAGGGAAAAAAAATTGTCCATAGGAAAATACTGAACAAATGCAGGATTTTAAGCCCAATCCATTAGCTATCATTTTGAAAAACATGCAAGTGTGCAGATAATTGCCAGATTAATTACAAAGTACAAAAACTGCAAGTGTTCTATATATACTATAGTCTCTTCAGACAGAGTGCCATGTCATCTAACGTCTTAAAAATTAAAAAGATAGTCTTGAAAGGAACTTTTGATATTTAATTGTTTGATCACCCTTGCATATCTGTATTTGTTTACTGGAGTAACCAATATGAAGATAACGGTATGCAATACAGCAACCATTGTTAATTTCTTCACTGCATCTGAAATTCTGTATTTTTTTTTATGTTGTTTCATTTGTGTCTGTGTGTTTGCTAATATGTTTTGGTTCTTTTATCTCTAAAAATAAAATTAAAAACAAAGAAATGAAAAGATATATTCACTTAGGAATGTTAAAAATAACTATCATATTATGTTACAAAGAGTATTTTTAAATAATGTTAAATACAAATTTTAATTAATGGTATTATATATTACAGTCTTTGAAACCATAACTAATGTTTACATCATGAATCTAGATAATTATATAACTAAAATATAACTGAAATTATATAACTAAAATATGGAACTGCATGTATAGGTCCAGCTAAATGCACTCATCCAGCTGCAAGAAGATTTATAAAATACAAACTCACCAGACCCAGAAATGCTCTTTTAAAATGTATAACCAAAGTCCACTTCAAAATTTACCAGGGGTGGCACCATCCTGTGCTGCCTGCACCCGGACTCAGAGAAGCACATGCCGTGTTATGATTCTAGTCATAGAGTCTGGCTGGCTAACTCTTCCTGCCCTTCAAAATTCAGACCGGGCACCACTCACTACTATTTGCATATCCCTTTGTAACCCCCCGCAATCCTATTACACCATCTGTGTGTATGTGTGTTGTGTGTTTTCTCCATTAATCTGAAAATCAGTCATTTGTTTTTCCAAGTGCCTGTGATGTACGTGCCTATTAAATAGTAGCAGGAGGAAGCTGCCTCACTTTTTATTTCTTTAAATACTGCTTCATCTGAAGAAAGTGTGTCAAGTGAGTATACTATAGTATAGATTCCATTACTTGAGAGTTATCATTACCTGCCTCCCATTATGATAACTTTCAGTGGTGCCTTCAAGAAACCTCTTCTCCTAATATACTTTTCACTTTTCATAATGTTCAGTATTATTCTTGAGCACAATGACAGAGTGCAATCCCAGGACCAAAGAGTCTAAACGCATTCCATTTGTCATGAGTATTTTATTAAGCAACTCAAATTCTTTTTTATGCAGATGTCGACCATCAATTATCTCATATATTTATCAGAGCTCATTATGAAGAAAAAATTTTTCTTTTAAAAAAATGTGAAGCACAATGGAAGAAACTTTTGCTATTATGTGAGCAAATTAGCTGTCAAAACCAACTTTAAAAGCCTTACCAAATCGCATCTTACCCTTTGAAATTAGTTTCCGAGGTAAAGAGTTTAATCAAAGTAACTCCTACGTGATACTTGAACAATTTCAATAATTTACAGACTATACATTTTTCCTTTAAAAACCTACATCTAATGAAAACACAAGTATTCACTTGCTTATTTTCTTGCAGCATTTTTCCCTCAGTCATGTAAGAAAGATATAACTGGATTTTGTTTAAGCATATTAAAATACATCTCTAAAGAAAGCACTGACCTTACACGAACAATTTTAAAAATCTTAATATAAACTACAGTTATGTGGTCTCTCTTCCTAAGAAAGCCACATTTTCCACTGATCACCAAGTGATGAAATGGCCAAATACTGAGTGACATAAAACTCATCACAAATCAATATTGCTCTGGAGTAAAATAACACAAATACACTCAGGCTTGAGGCCATTCTTCATTCTTCACTCTACCTTTTACTGATTTGGCCAGGAGTTTTCAAGCTTCAACATACATCATGATTACATGGAAAGCTTAGTAACACAGATTTGGGGCCCCACTTGATAGTGTTGGCAAGGAGCCTGAGAATTTGGGTGTCTAAAGTCTCAAGTGGTTCTGATCTTGCTGGTCCAAGGACCACATTTTGAAAACCATCGATTCAAATAATACATTCACATGGACACCTGCTGTGACTCCAGATCTCTACCTCCATTATCAGGGTCTCTAACCAGTTGCCCTTTTGAGTATCTTGGAAAGTCGCAGAGTGCAAATGTGTGGAGTACTACCCAAACCCTGTCTCGGAAAAAAATGTACTGCCACCAAGCAAGTGGCTCAAGAACAATGCTTAGAAAACATTCTTAACTATTCTGTCTGGCCACATCTAACTATTAGGCCAAAAAATCTTTATTTTATTCGTGTACATTTTCCCAATGTATCTGCTTCGCTTCCTCCCTGCTACCCCTTCCATCCAGGCTACCACCATCATCTCATGCTTGGACCACAGAAAGAGCTTCCTGACCACAGAAACATTCTGCTTCACATTGTTGCTCCAATTCAATCTGCTTTCCACAGAGTACAGCAGTTATTTTAAAACATAATCATAGCATGTTAAATTACCCTATGTCTTTTAGGAACAGGTCTAAAATCCTTAATATGGCTTCTCATAGTCTCTAAAGTAAAGCCCCCTGCCATATTTTTTATTATTATCCTGTGTAAACTTTCCCATATATCCATGATGGACTTTGGCTACATCTTGTTTCATTCTACCTCAAAGCTTTTGCCTCTGTATTGTCTATTTGCTTTATCTTGTTCTAGCGAACTCCTCATTCCTTGGGTCTCACCTTAAATATCATGTCTGATGTCTTTCCTAATTCCTTATAGTAAATTAAACCACCACTATTATATTCTTAAGAAGTACTCTGCACTGCCCCTTAAGTATAATTAATAACATTTAGAATTAGGTGGTCTTTGGATATCTATCTCACCAGATAAGTTCCACCTTTGCTGGGCCTTTGTGTCTTGTTCACCATGTTAATGCCAAAGCCTGATACAATGGTTAACGTATAGTAAGTTTAACTAATTGACTGAATGGCTTATACGTGAACTATGACTGAGATGTTAATAGAGATAGAGGGTGAGCAGAAGTAGACAGAGGAGAGCTATGCTCACTGTAATGTATGTCCTGGGCTTCTCCCACTGGACAGCTCTAATCTTTCAAAGGGCTCAATTAGCCCTTCTCTTGGGGCCCACACATGTCAGACTCAAGGAGCAACCATGGCCCCTGGCGGAAGATAAAGACTTAGAGGTCAGCTTCTCATTTGCTCAGCAATTCTCTGGCACTGGCTTAACTATTCTAATCCAGCTTTGCAGTAGCAAGCTTCTACACAGATATGCTATGACCATTTCCCTTACCCTTCAACTCCTTACAAACAACCTGAAGGCTGTATTTCAGCTTGATTCCCAAGTGTTATCCTGCCTCAAAACCCTGTATACCTCCGAATCCTGACTAAATAAAAACAAATCCTAGAACATCCCTTCAAAAGCATTCCCAATAATAACCACATGTCTGAATCTCAGAAAGCAGCCTTAATATCCACTAGGCAGCTGTCCTGTCCCAAACAGATACTTGTGCAGAATCTATATAAGCCTCATCAGGAGTTGTATTGCCACCCCTTATCCCCACAGACCCATCTCTTAAACTGAAAGCTATCAAGAGAATCTTTTCCCTAAAACTCACATCTTGATTTGGATCCAAGATTCTTACTCTGGTCTTCGTGTGGCTTATGGGATATTCTTAGTTTCTTCTCTTCTATCCATCCATTCAAATGCTTACCGGGAACCAACTGTGTGCCAAGCACAATGCCAGGTTTTGAGGGTACGGTAAGAAATTGTTGTTGCCCTATAAAAGGATCCCTCCGGATTATAACACTTAAATACATAGGAAGATGCTCTGTGAGCCCAGAGATGGGCTAAATGATCTAGCTCTTGGAGGACGCAATAATTAAGTCTTAGCAGATCAGATATTAACCATATTTTGAATATGAAGAGAATATTGTAATCAGAATGAACACACTGAGAAAAGTTAAGAATTACAAAATCTCAGAGGACTTAGAGTAAAATAAATATTTGTACCTTGGATTTTATTTACACCTGTTTTCCCCGGGGCGGGGGGGGGGGGGGGAATCAGTGTGAAAATACAATAGTAGGTAGCGCTAACACGTAAAACTAATGAAAGTAATCAATTCCTACAGGAAAAATTTACAAGTCTCTGATCCAGTAGGATCACCTTTTAGAAATAAAAAGCCATCATTACATAATAAGAAACATTAAAACTTCCATTAAAAGGAAGCTTAAAATGAGTCTTAAATAAGATCCACTCATACTAAGAAGTTTTTTACAGTAACTGAAGAGAATCTTAATTATTTTACTTTACACGAACCTCTTTAAAAACCTTATTGCCAGTAATTTCAGCTAATGAATGTAAGTTAATAAAGAAAAGCCTCGACTTTAACTCTCCTCCCTCAAAGCCTGGCCCTCTTGTGGCTTTTCCAATAGGCTATTGTTAGATTCATTTACAGTAAAATAATTACCAGCTCCCCAAGCTAGATGCATAGCAGGTTATCTATTGTCCCTCAGAGGACTGTTGGGCCGTTCTTAACAAGCGTTCTAAATTACAATAGCAGCTTTATTGCAATTAGCAAACAGACACGAATCACCAATCCAGCTATATCTCAAAAGAGAGAGGGATTCTGAAGTCTACTGCTGTGGCTGTTTTCGGAACAACTGTTTTGCAACCCTAAATTCAAAGACCAGTCTTTAAGCAAATAGGCACATGTCCCAGGAGCAGGGAACACAGAACAGCTTTTCCTGCTATTCCCAACAGAAAGAGCAACACTCTAATGGTTGAGAGAATTTACAGAGCGCAGACATGAGAAGATACCAGTCTTCCCCTTCAGTATGTAAGCACGCGCGCTCGGTAGTTTTCAGTCTGTCTGTTTGACATCTCCCAGTCTCCAATCCCAAAGGAGCTGCATCAAGGCACAATTCTGCCTCGCCATTTCCACTGACATTCTAACCTGAGCAGTGTCAAAATTAAAGTCGGCAAGTTTCCAGCCTCTCTGAATTCTTTCATGTTTGAAAACCTGCAATCACATTTCATAGCCAGGTAACCCATAGAGTCTGAGAGGAGCTCATCACAGGGATTTAAGGAACACAGGTCAGTGTCTGTAAGTCAGGAAGGCCACACTGCCCACGAAAGGGGAAAAGGGATAATGAATGAGGCAGGGGCTCACCTGAAATTCTTCCTTCTCTACAAATGACAACAAAGCACGCATATAAACAGTTCTGCCAGCAAATCCGTATATTTCCAAGGAGAATGATTTTGTTAAGCAGTAAATTTATGTTCTGGACTGAATTCCTGATGTCTTTAAACTAGAATTATTGTTCCAAGAGTAGCATGTTTTATATTTGAACTATTTTCTATAACAATCCCTTATCCAAGAAGAGTTTGGGGGCAAGGGGGATTGGTGACAGCGAGTAATTACATTGAAAATATAATAAAAAATTCAGGCTATAATAAAAGAGAGACCTTGTTTAGTCCAGGAACGTGTGGCCGTGTATGTGTTGTGTGTGTGTGTTGGGGGTGCGGATTATGTCCATGAATTATGCACAAGGCAACACAATTGTTTAACATACACGTTGTGTACTGTTTCTCATGTTTTCTGTCCTGTGGCATATAGAGAAAACCACGATTTTTTTTTTTATGAGACATGGGTACACATACCAGCCTGCGAGTGCAGCTGAGGTTCCGGGCTACTCCCTAACACTTATCCCTCCCCCAAACCAATGTTTATAAAATGACACACTTTTATAGCAAAAAATCAAACAGAACTGATGATTTAAAAAAATTAAAATTGAGCTAAAATCCCACCATTCAAAGAGAACCATTGCTGATGCTCCAGTAAACATCATTCCCATTATCTCTCTAGGCATACACTTATACACAGGAGTTAAGCACCTCAAGTGTGAAGCTTGCTAACAAGGCATGATTTATACATATGTGTATTAAATCTCTAAATGGAGTCTTTTTAATCTTTAAGTTATGAAGGTGAAGATAAGAAAGGAAAACTTAATAAAGTATATTCTTTTATTCATAACATTTTTCATTTTCTCACTCATATGGGTTGTTCTTGCTCTCTCACACATCAGTGATCTAGTTTTTTCGTGATAAAAACTATTTTCTTGGATTCTATGCCTAACTTGAACTCAAAAATTAGATTTGAAACTCTTCCTCTAGTACAGCTTTCAAGATATCTTATTGTTCTTCACAGATTCAGAAATACTGTAATCTTTTCTTTAAAGGTTTCTAAGTCATTGAAACAAATTTCTATGAGAATATAATATTTTTCCTAATCCTTAAAATACGAAGCACAGAGAAGAGAACTTGAACTACTTGAATAATCAATAAAAAGCAAGGCCTCTGAGTAGTCTATTGTGAACAAGTCTCTTGTGCTGTTTTTCTAATCACAGACCTTCAAAAATATTGTTGTATCTGATTTTACTTGTGTTAGATAAACTTATACAGCAGAAGCTATTTAATAGAGGTGGTAGGGCTTAAGTCAGACTTTCAAAATTGAAGGATTTATAAAACATCAGAATGGCAGCAACGTTGAAACTAATTATAGTCTTAGGAGGTACATAAAAAGACAACAGCTACAGTGTTGGCTGAGCAGCAACCCCTCCCCCTCTAAGTGATATGCCTATCTCCCAGCTCTGAGAAACTACAAATGCAAACTTATTTGAAATTAAGTTAGGATCTTAAGAGTACCCTGAACTGAGATGGACCATGATTCCAAAATGAATCCTTAGAAGAGAAAGAGAAATAATCAAAACACAAAGGAGAAGACCAGGGGAAGATGGAGGTACAGATTGGAGAGCTACTTCTACAAGACAAAGGATGCAAATAATTTGCATCAGTCATCAGAAACTAGGACAGTGCTATGAAACAAATTCTCTCTGAGTCTCCAGGAAGAGCTAACCCTGCCAACATGCTGATTGCAGACTTCTGACCTTGTGTTGGTTAGGGGAATATTTTTGCAAGGGGAACCACATCATACAGGACACATTTTATATGATTATTTATAATAGTCACCCAAACAATGATATCAAGAGAGTGCAGGAAATCTGTCCACATACTAAGACCAAGGAATCCAGCTGAGGGCCTGGATCCCACAGAATTGTCCTGCATGAGTCCAGCTTCATACCTAGAGCTTATAACAATAACTCAGACACTAACTAGAGGCCCATAGTCCACAACAGTATCTCATGCAGGCCTGTTTCATGGATCTGCACTGGGAAGGCCCAAAGGTCAGTGGTGGAATCTAGGACGTCTGTGCCAGCAGGATGAAGGACCTGTCTAGCAGGCTGAGGGATCTGCACTGGAGCCAGGAAGCAACAGCGTAAAGTAAGAACCAGAGCTCCCCTGAAAGGTACCACAGCCATCCTCCGCAACAGTGAGATCTCACGCTCCTCTGATGATCAAAATGGCCGAGTTCCCATCAGGAAAGCCAAAGCAGCAAGCTTCTCCAGGAGACTGGCAGTGCACCATCTTCCCCTCTGAGGCCAGGAAGTGATGTGCAAGTGAGGACCAGAGCTCTCCCAAAGTGAACCGAAGCTATTCTCAGTGCCAGTGAGGTCCTGAGCTCCTCAGAGGATAAAAACAGCCAAGTTCATCAGGAAAACCCACATGACAAGCTCCTCCAAAAGAACCAACAGCTCCTTACAACGTACACCAGCTCCAACATCCTTTCTCCGCTCCCAACAGCCTCTTTAGTTCCCAAAAGCTGCCCTCTTCTTCTCCAGGTCTGTCTCTTACGCTGCTGGCAACAGTCCCCAGGTGGGCCTCCCACACCCAGTACCACACTTACGCAATTCAGCTGAGGGTTATAAGTTGACCACCAGTTGTCAATCCACCACAGACCTCCAATACCATGAGAAATAAATTCTGATTGTTTTAAGACACTCAGTTTGCAGAATTTTGTTATACCAGCCACAGAAATCATCATAAATCATCTACTGAATAGTTATTATGCACTACATATTTTCTACTTTACACTGATTTACTCAGTGGATTCGAACAGCAACCCTGGGAGCTAGAAACGTTATTGTCATTATTGTACAGATGAGGAAGTGAAGGCATAAGAAGTACAGATAACCCAGAAAAGGACAAATCCAGGATCTGAACTGAAGAAAGTCTGTTGTGACAAATGTCTTTATCTTCCACATTAACCTCTTTCACTTGAAGAACAAACTGTGTAAGTGGTGCCTCGGTTTACAAACTTAATTTTTCCACGATTCTGGCCACAAATCAAACTGCACAAGATCTGAATCAAATTTCCCCATAAGGCCAACACTGAACCTAAACAATGAATTTGATTTGGTTCGCACACAATTCACTTTGTGACCAGAATCATGGAAAGAATTACCTTAATGAACCAAGGTACTACTGTATTAGAATATAAAGGGAATTAAACATGCAAATAAAAAGGCAAGGATATAAAGATCTTGAGAAGAGGGGGAAAGGATTTGTCTATGACACAGAATATAATAGTAAATATTTCAGGTTTTTATAGCATCACCAAGCCCACTGGTTCCACCTCCAAAGTATATCCTGCATCTACTGCTTTTCTCTATCGTTAGTGTCACTCTCCTGGAATAATCTACCAATGTCACTCACCTAAGACAAGAAATCTGCTACATCTACTCTTGCCCATACAAAATATTCTCCACCCACAGAAGCCAGATTCACTTTTAAAAACAAGTCATTTCATAAATCAAATTCACATGTGTAAACATCGTATTGTCTCCCTAGTGTAAGAAACTGAAAAAATAAATAAGACCCCAAATCTACAATAGATACTGTGAAAGGGAAAGAAACTGCTCAAAAAGAAAGAACAACTGGGATGGGTGAAAGGAGAAAAGAAGGAAGGGAAAAGAAAAAAAAAAAAAATATATATATATATATATAAAAGATAGATAAGATAGTTACACTGCTGACTTCTTCTAGTTCATTGAAAAAATGGTTTGTTCTTATACTGTTGGATCCATTATGCATGCCTATATCTTGTAATCTGAGCAACTACTTTGAAGATAACAATATGCAATATATTAACCAATGTTAATCTCCTATTCTCTTATTTTGAAATTCTGTATTATTGTTTTCCTTTTTCTCTTTAAAATAAAAAACATAAAATAAAATAAATTAAAAAATAAAAACAAGTCATTGCAAAATCACTGGTGACCTGCCAGTGCTTTTAGAATACAACAGAACTCCTTGTCATCATTGATCAAGACCCTGTATTACCTGGCTTCCTCTTCAGCATTAGCTCAGTCACTGTTCTCATCCTCCACTACACTCTAGCTGTGAGGGCCTCCTCTGTTTCCCACGCATCCCAGCACTTCCCTGACTCTAAGTGTGTGCACTGGATTTCCCTTTCCATGCAGTCCCCTTTTTCCAGTTCCAGCAAGGCTAGTTCATTCACCTACTTTGGGTCTCGGCTCACAGAACAACTCCTCAGAGAGGTTTTTACTCACCCCCATTCTAAGGCGCTCTCCTGAGTTACTGCATTATTGTGTTTATTGCTGCCATTGCACTTCTCACCACATGAGAGTCTCCTTCATTTATTTGTTTACTAATCTATCGTGACATGGAACCGAAGGCCCACAGTGGCAGCGACTTGGACTAGCCCAGTGACGGTGAACTTTTCAGAGATGAGTCCTCAAACTGCAACCCAAAACCCATTTATTTCTTGCAAAGTGCAAACACTGCAATTAAATCTAAATACTGAGGTTTTAGTTTAGAAAAAATAACTCACACATCCACATCTTTTGTCTTACAAGAAAAACAACACATGTGCCACAGGTTCGCCAGCATTCCACTAGCCTATTTACCAATGAACTTATGGCACCTCATACAGGGGCTGGCCTCCATCATAAATTCACAAAGCATCTGGGGCAAGGAATAAGGAAAATGGCGTGATGGTTTCTAGGAAAAGTGGTCTGGATAGTAACATACGGGATGGTCTAAAAACACACAGACTACAGGAAGGGACAGACTAGAAGCTATTACTACAAACTAGTAATGCGTGCTCTAAGATTTAGAAGAGAATCAGATGAGTAAGAATAGTAAGAAAGAAATGAAATCTACAAACCTGGACTGTTCTTTCTTTTGTTAAATTTAGTTAGTCTTACTGGCTATTTAATATACTTGAACAAGTTATGACTGAATTGTTTCTTTGCCTTTTTAATTCTGTAGAAAAGAAGTCTCAATGTCCTCTTCTGTCTCGTAAGTTATTTTTAAAGCACAGAGTAAGAGACCAAGTAAGGGAACAGAATTTTTGTTAGTGATGTTTAGATCAACAAAAAGCCCAACTGTCGTTGAGAACCACAATAAAATCTGCAGTATAGCACTGTGCCAAATAATAAACTTTCTCGTAACTATACTGGCAAATACTATAATGAAGTAAAAACACAATGACACACAATAATTTAGAAATCAACAGTAAATTTACCCAGAAGGCATAAAGCCTTACACTGACGATGGGACAATAGCTCGTGAAATATTAACTACACAGGACACCGGGAACATAAACTGTTGAAAGTAAAGAAACTGTCACAAGTCTTACACTTTAGGTTATATGAAAAACTTCCAGGGCGTTTGGAGTCTAGATTTCACGCACCTCATAGTTTAGTTTTCATATATCCAACTCTCACCCAGGACTGCCTAGACACAGGGCAGAGATAGGAAGCTTACCAAATTTCTCAGAGGTTTCACCCAATCTGAGCAAAAAATTAGCCAGTTATTTTTTTCAAAGTTAACCAAACATATTATATCCATGTATGTCAGAAATAATGTTGGACTCAATGGATTTCCAAACATACTGTTTATCAGCATTATATAACTGGGGATACTCTGCTGCAAATCAGGGACGGGGGAAAACATCAACCGGCTGCAAAAATAAACTCAGTTTCATAAAGTTATATGACCAATCCCCCAGGGCAGTAGTAAACAGCTTCTGAAAGTGACAGAGTCCTGCAAATAGGCAATGGGAGTAGGAGGACACTGTGGTTGTTTTTATAGGCACAATGGAATGCTATTAAACCTTAGCCATTTGCCAAATGATTCTTACTAAGTTACTTAGTATTGTTTTCATTTTTTCATATCTTAAGTGTACTATTAAAATTTTCAATATTCAAAATTGTATCTAAAATGGAAAATGATTGAAAATTGTTGACCTTCAATATGTCAAGCATTGAAATAGGTACTTGGCAAATAAACGTGAAAGAAAATCAGCCTCAAAGCATTTATCAGACTCATTATCTATTACTCACTGGCTATTAAGGGAAAGGAACACACAGACTAAAAAATTACAGAAAGAGGCATTATCCTCTGGCATGATGGCATGAGAAATAGAAACCTTACTGCTATGGTCTCCAGTGAAAATAGAAAATATCGTTTTATAAAAAGAAGAAGAAATAAAGGGTACTAAGGGCAAACAGTAAACAAAGACACAGCTATTCAAAAAAAATCAGTGGAAATTTTGTAAGACAGGCAAGAGTCTATGGTACTTCAGCCAGGACTTCTCACTTCTCATTTCCAGTTTTTTTGAGGTGAAAAGGTGAGATTTCATAATGATAAAAATTCCAACTCATCAGGAAGAGATAACACCAGTAATGGCACACTGGGTATATAAAACAAAAACTGACAAATAATTCAACAATAATAGTTGAAGGTGTCAATATTACACTTCCAATCCTTAATGGAACAACAATGCAGAAAAACAGCATGGAAATACTTGAACAACACTATAAACTAACTTACCTAACAGACACTTGTACAACACTCCACTCAACAATAATACATTTTTTCAGTATATGATGAACAGTCTCCAAGACAGACCATAAGCGAGGCAGTAAAATACACTTCAATAAGTTTAAAAGGATAAAAATAACACAGTGTATGTTCTCTAATCACCAAGGAATGAACTTAGACATCAATAACAAGTAAAAACTGAGAAACTCACAAACTAGTGGAAATTGAGATACTCCAGACTAGCCAATGGCCAAAGAAAATGAAGAAGGAAATTAGGAAAAAAATTACAGAACATTGTGCCAACAAGAATGGGAGTAAACAAGGAGCCAAAGGAGCATCTATGGACAGTAAACATAAATTCTATCTACAAACATGCACATGCAAGTTATTCAGAGCAGAGAAAGTAATATTTAAGGTGAACGTTAAAAGATGACCATGAGTTTATGTGACAAACACGAGAAAAAAATGAAAAAAGTAAGAAAGTTACTAAGTAGTATGGTATTAAAGTGAATGACAAATTGTGGGATAACATGCAGCACCAAATGCTAGAGTAGAAGGGCGATGGAAATAGGGGAAGATCATACTGGAAAAACAGAGGAGGTCCACAGTGTTAATAACTGAGGACATTTTTCGTAGGGAGACAGACTTTTCTTTGGGCAACAGGACATCACTGAAGTTATAAAAAGCCACATGGAATAAAATTTGTACTTTATATCATATTCTATCTCATAGCAATCAAATATATTACCATTTTGTCTTCATTAAAGAGTAAGTCTTTCACATCAGGTAAATATTCTCTCCACTGTTAGTGAAACAATGCTGGAGAGACTGCAGCGATCACAGAAAACAGTTCCTGTATGACTACACAAATAGCACAAAACTTGCAGAGATATTTTGCCCAAAACTGATGGGCTGTTTTTTCTTTTGTTTAATTTAGTTAGTCTTACTGGCTATTTAGTACAATTGAACAAATTATGACTGAATTATTTCTTTTTAAATCTATACAAAATAAGTCTCAATGTCCTCTTCTGTCTCATAAGTTATTTGCACAGCACAAGAGACCAATTAAGGCAACAGAATTTTTCTTAGTGATGTTTAGATCAACAAAAAGAGAAAACCCAACTGCATTTGAGAACCAAAATAAAATCTGCACTATAGTAATAATAATAAATTCTATTGTAATGATAGTGGAAAATACCATCGTTAATGAAGTAAAAACACAATGAAACACAATAATTTAGAAGTCTACAGTAAATTTACTCAGAAATAGTAAAGCCTTCCACTGACGTTGGGAAAACTATCTCCTACATCCCCTAAGGAACTAAATGGCATACATAGGATAGGGTAGCAGCAAATATAGAGAAGGACAGAGGAGCAGAAAGACCATTCCATTGAGTGACAAAGGCAAAAGACATACTTGACTGAATCTTCTTTGCTTTATAAATTTTGTGAAGCAAAGCTTGATACTTTAAGAACAAAAGCATAGAAATCAGGTGGCCAAGGCAGTCCAGAGTAGAAGGAAGAATACAGGGAAAGTCAAACCTTAAACTCCTAACAGAGACGCTATTACACCAATCAGTGTGTTAGCCAGTGAGGTTTAGGCAGAATAAGATATGAAACTTGGAAAAAAAATTAAAAAGAAGAAGAAAGTTAGAAAGAAAACTCAAGATCCTTGGCCATGGAACAATTTGGTGAACACTGGAATGAAGAAGATGGCTTTGGTTACAGGTAGAAAGAGTGAAGAGGAAAGTCCAACAGAGGGAAGAATGACTATGAACCTGAGACTTTAAATATTTCATATATAAGAGAGGTAGCTGGCATTGAGAGCAAGAGAAACTGAAGCAGATACAGTCACTGAGGAATGAAGGATGATGGCCAGAAGGACAGTAAACAGAGCTGAAGCTGAGAAGAAGAACACAGGTGGAGAATTGCTACCCTAAAAGAAAAAGTTAAATAATGTTTCAGAACAATGCTCTGGAAATGATAATGAGCAGTGGGAAAATGACAAACCACTTCCTTGTTTTAGTGAAAGAAGCAGATAGAAATGGCCTCCACTAGCAAGTTTTGAGAGTAGTAGTCATGGTCAAATGTTGAAAGGGACAGGACAACCACTAATAAAGTAGAGCAGATGTTCATATAGAAAGAGAGGTCAGCTTTATTCACTAAAGTGGCCATATTGTAGCTAACACAATTGAGGAAGCACTTTGAAAACAGAATAATAGCATATACTATCCTAAAACTAGACATAAAGTTCAGCTAGCTTCAGAAAGACAATGTATTCCAGATCAATGCTTGCCAGATTTAAAGGTTCATAAAAATTATGTAACATTCTTGTTAAAATGTAGATTCTGATTTAATAAATCAGAGATGGGTCATAAGATTCTGGATTTTACACAAGATGCCAGTGATACTGATGCTCACAGTATACAAACCAACAAGGATTACAAGAACCTAGACTTCAATGCCTTCAAAATATGCATAGTAAGGGTACACATTAGAGGAAGATTCTTCACACTTTAATGTGCATAGAAATCATTTTGTTACAGTGTAGAATATGGATCAGCACATCTAAATTAGGACAAAATATTCCACCTTTTTTAATATTCCAGGTATATAGATGCTGCTGGCTAATAGATTACACTTCCAATAGCAAAAGATACACAGTATCCAATTAAAACCATGGTTTTACTTAACATTGTTCATGCTGACTCATTATATATCTTGTCATCAAAAGTCAATTTGATAAAGCTATACAACTTAAACTTCTCCTGAGTTTTTCAAAAAGCAAGATTTTCCCAAAATATTTAATTACTAAAATGAAATTATTCCCCAAATTATACACTGCATGGAAGAGACACCATAAAATAATTTCACCATAGAGTTCCCAGATATTGCCTCTCTTTTGTAAAAATATGAGCAGAACACTGGGTGTGTACTATTAGTAAAAGTTAAAGCCAAGGAATGATATGTGAAAACTAAAGGTAACAATTATTAAAGAATTTGCAAACACTCCATGCTTACTTGTTTGTTGGAAAATGTTTTGAATTGCGCAGCATGAACTCAGAATTGGCAAATAATTCCCACAGATATAAATTATTATGGCCGCTACACATGTACTTTAAATTGCATATAACTAACATATTATTTCAGAAGAGAAAATCTAGATTACACAGCCACTGTGAAAAGAAGGGAAGTAGAATTAACAGAAACTTTCACATAATTTCACAAAATTACTATTGTTAATCAAGAAAGATTTTCTCTAAAGAACTCATTGATCATTTTAGTATGGAGTGCTTTATAGAATTTAGTATTACTACTCTCAAATATACACAGAATTTCTTCTGATTTGCAAAATAACAGGAGGTGTCTTGGTTACTTTTCTCTCGTTGCTGGGACAAAATACCTGACGCCCAAAATTAAGGAAGGAAGGGTTTATTTTGCTTACAGTTTGTGGAGGTTTCAGTCCATACTTGGCAGATTACAAGGCAGAGTGGCACATGGCAGAGAGCTACAGCTCATGTCTACAGAACACAGCAAACCAACAAAAACAAAAGCCAGTAATGGCGTCAAGCACCCTTTTCCTCTCCCTTACATATGCAAACTACCCACCCCAGGGCGGGTGTAGGTCTCACATCCATAATCAATCAAACTCTAAAAGCCTGCCCCAAGGCCGCATGAGGCTTTGGGGGGACACACAGACACAAACCATAACAGGAGGCAAAGGACAGAACAACATATTAAAATACGTGCCCAGCTGAATGATGAAAAAATAAGCAAAACACAAATATAATTAGAAATACATTCTGTGATTAATGAATGTGATATGCAACCATGGAAGCCCAAGCACACAAAGCTTGTGGAAGGCAAGATCTATGGGTGTTGCAGCTATGTGGATATCTGAATAACGCATATGAATCTTCTGAGAGATATCTGAAGCCTGACAAACATCTATTTGAGTTTCACTGTGAAAAGATCTGTTATAAGTTAATATGACATTAGAAACATTTGAGAACATAGAAATTAGGCAAGAACTTTAAGATCATTTAAATTAGCCAGGAGCTGAG
Organism: Chinchilla lanigera; assembly: GCF_000276665.1. Classification (NCBI taxonomy): domain Eukaryota; kingdom Metazoa; phylum Chordata; class Mammalia; order Rodentia; family Chinchillidae; genus Chinchilla; species Chinchilla lanigera. Next base: position 15,143,878 of record NW_004955410.1, read on the forward strand.
ACCCAAACAGCTTTCAGGAGCCTCACTGAGCCACTCCCACAGCCTCCTACTATCATACAGAACTCAATTAACCATAGTCAAAATCAAGCTACACCTAGACATATAATAAAGACCTCAGAAACTTAGCAAAGAACATATTAAAAGCTGTTAGAGAAAAGAAACAGATCACCTATAAAGAAAAGCCCACCAGAATCACAGCAGATTTCTCAACAAAAACCGTAAGTCAAGAAGACCTTTGTCTTGGTTACTTTTGTCTCGCTGCTGGGACAAAATACCTGATGCCCAAAATTAAGGAAGGAAAGGTTTATTTCGCTTACAGTTCATGGAAGTTTCAATCCTTACTTGGGAGATCATAAGGCAGAGTGGCACGTGGCAGAGGGCTGCATCTCAGGACGGCAGCCACAGCTCAGCTACAACTTGCACACCAGAGCAGAATCGGGAGGAGTGCCCCAAGCACTTCTTCCTCTCCCTTACATATGCAAACTATCCACCCCAGGGTGGGTGTAGCTCTCACACCCACAATCATTCAACTCTAATAGCCTGCCCCAGGGCCGCAGGAGGCTTTGGGGGGACACACAGACAAAAACCATAACAACCTTGGAGTGAAGTATTTCAGGTACTGAAAGAAAACAACTTCCAAACCCTGACTGATGTACCCTACAGAACTATCTTTCAAAATTAATGGAGAAGTAAGATATTTCCATGGCAAAGAACAACTGAAGAAATTTATGACCACCAAACTAACCTTAGAAAGAGTACTGCAAGGTAATCTAGAAAGAGATAAAAATGACCAAAATTTCAGGAACAACAATAGAAAGGAATCACCAAGGAAAGCAAGCAATTAAACAGAGGGGAAAGGAGGGAACCAACAGCAGGAAAGTAACATTATAAAGATAAGCTAATACATATCAGTTATAACCATCAATGTAAATGGTCTCAATTCACCAACTGAAAGAAACAGACTGGCAGAGTGGATCAACAAACAAATTCCAACAATATTCTGTATACAAGAAACACATTTCACTCAAAAGGAAATTCACAGACTGAAAGTCAAAGGATGGAAAACAACACTTCAAGCGATAGGAACCCAGTAAAAGAGCAAGGGTAGCTATTCTCTTTGCAGACAATGGGAACTGAAAACCAAGAATGATCAAAAGAGATAAAGAAAGTCACTATATACTGGATAGGGGAAAACTGTAAGAGGAAGATATAATAATCATAAATATATATGCATGAAATGTAGGAGCACCCAAATACTTAAGGTAAATTTTAATGGACATGAAAAGTCAAAGAAGCAACACCACAATTGTAACAGGGGATTTTAACACCCCACTGTCACAAAGACAGATCAACTAGACAAAAAATCAGCAAAGAAATAACAGAACTGTCTTGGTTACTTTTCTTTCCTTGGTAAGACAAAATACCCAATGCCCAAAACGAACAAAGGAAAGGTTTATGTAGCTCACAGTTTATGGAGGTTTCAGTCCATACTTGGCTGGCTCCAAGGTAGGGCGGCACACAGCAGAGGGCAACAGTTCATGGCAGTGGAACAGCAAAGCAACAAGAGCAAAAGGGAGGAGTGTCAAAGACAGCAAGTCTCTTTCCCTCCCTTATACTGTAAGCAGGCTACCCGCACCCAGGGGGCGAGTAGTGCTCACATAATCTCCATGCCTTCCTCCTGCACAGGCTCAGGATGAATACAAAGTAAGCACCCTGGCTCCCTGCTGAGTCACATAGCTAACCTTCTAAATTTCTCAAATTGACACAATGAACAACAACCCAGAAGGGTAAGCGCATGTCCTTTTCACCCCAAGATGCAGAACTGCTGAGTCACTTAGCCAAGCCTCCAGACTCCTCGAGTTGACACAATGTATCAACCATAACAAGAACTCAACCAAACTTTTAACAAATGGACTTAGCAGACCTTTACACAGTATTCTACCCAACAACATTAGAATACACATTCTTCTCAGCTGCGCATGGTACTCTCTAAAATAGACCAGATACTAGCATATAGAACATGCTTAAGTAAATGCAAAGGAATTGAATTATCCTATGCAGATTATCAGACCATAGTAAAATCAAACTGGAAATTAATGATAAAAGAAATCACAAAAATTCCATAAACACATGGAAATTAAGTAACATCCTCCTGAAAAACCAGTGGGTAACAGATTAAAGAAGAAATTTAACAATATTAACAATCAAATGAAAGATACATTTGTGTTTGCAGATACAAATGACCAGAGTCCATGGGACACAATGAAAGCAGTCCTCAGAGGGAAATTTATAGCAATGGATTTTCACATTAAGTAAACAGAACGAATACAAATGAACAACCTTATGCCAAAATCAAACTTCTAGAAAAAGAAGAGCAAGTCAAGCCAAAGAATAAAGAAGGGAGGAAAGTATAAAGATCAGAGCAGAAAGTAATGCAGTGGAAACTAAGAAAACAACTAATGAATCAAACAGTTGGCTCTTTGAAAGAATAATTAGAATTGATAAACCCCTAGCCAACATTATCAAAAAAAAGGAATGAAAAAACTCAAATTCATGCAATCAGGAATGAAAAGGGTGAAATCACCACAGATCCTGTGGAAATTCAGAAGGTCATCAATACCAACTTTAAAAGCACAAAGTCATGAGTTCGGTTCCCGGTACCAGAGAAAAACCAAAAAAAAAAAAAAAA
>NW_004955410.1:15146666-15168792 GCF_000276665.1 Chinchilla lanigera
TACACATGAACTACTAAAGCTGAATCAAGCAGATATAAAAATATGAATAACTGAATTTCAGCCAATGAAATTGAAAATGTAATAAAAAACTTACAAAGACCAGATCATGATGGTTCACAGCTGAATTTTACAACAAATTTAAAGAAGATTTAACACCAATTCTTCTCAAACTCTTTAATGAAATAGAGAGGGAAGCAATCCTTCCCAATTCATTCCTAGAGGCAAGTATTACCCCGATACCAAAACCAGAAAAAAAAAAAAAAAACAATGAAAAAAGAGAACTATATGCCAGTCTCCCTAATGAACATAGATGAAAAATTCTCAATAAAATACTAGCTATACAATGCAGCATATCATCAAGAAGATAATACATCATGATGAAGTGGGATTCAGCCCAGGAATGCAGGGATGATTCATTATATGCAAATCAATAAATGTAATACACCATATCAATACAGCCAAAGACAAAAAACACATGATCATCTCAATAGATGCAAAAAAAGCTTCTGATAAAGTCCAACACTAATTCATGATAAAAACCCTACAGCAAACTGGAACAGATGGACTTTACCTCAATCTGATAAATGTCATCTATGACAAACCAACAGCCAACATCATACTAAATGCACAGAACCTAAAAACTTTCACTTTAAAATCAAGAACAAGACAAGGATGTCCACTGTCACCAATCCTATCAACATAGTTCTGGAAAAACTAGCCAGAGAAATTAGACAAGAGAGAGAAATAAAAGCAATAAGGATAGGAAAGGAAGAAGTGAAATTATCATTATTCACAGATGACATGATATTCCACAAGGAAGAGTATCTTGTCAAAATCTCCACCAAAAGACTCCTAGAATTAATAATAAAATTCAGTAGCATAGCTGGATACAAATTCAACACTCAAAAATCAATAATATTCCTGTACACAAACAAAAATAGACTCAGAGAGAAATTATGGAAACCATATCTTTCACAATAACATCCAAAAAGTTGAAATACTTAGGAATCAATCTAATGAAAGAAGTAAAAGATCTATACAATGAAAATTCAATTCTTTGAAAACAGAGATCTAAGAGAGTTGCAAAAACAGGAAACATATTCCTGGCTCATGGATAGGAAGAAATCAACATTGTGAAAATGGGTATACTCCCAAAATTGTTATACAGATTCAATGAAATTCTGATGAAAATACCACTAGTATACCTCACACATCTAGAGAAAACATTCCTAAAATTCATCTGGAACCAGAAGAGGCCTAGAATAGCAAAAGCAATCCCAGGAAACAAAGGAAAGGTAGGAAGCATCACAATCCCTGGCTTGAAATTATACTACAAAGCTACTGTGATAAAATCAGCATGGTATTGGCACAAACACAGACCTGAAGATCAGTAGAACAGGTTAGAAGATGCAGGCACAGCCACAAACACACTCAGCTACCTTATTTTTGACAAAGGGGCCAAACATGTTTATTGGAAAAAAGATAGCCTCTTTAATAAATGGAGCTGGAAGAACTGGCTTTTCACAAGCCAAAGACTAAAACTAGACCCATGCCTATCACCATGCACCAAAATAAAGCCAAAATAGCTTAAAGATCTGAATATTAAAACAGAAACACTAGCTGTACTGGAAGAGAAAGTAGGTGGAAGCCTTGAAGACATAGGGGTAGGAAAAGAGTTCATGAACAAAACCCAAACCGCACAGGAAAAACTTCAAAGAATCAACAACTGGGATCTCAACTTATTGAAAAGTTTTTGCACATCAAAACAAATCACAAACAGAGTAAAAAGAAAACCCTAAAATTGAGAAAACATTTTAGCCAATTGTTCCCTCAGAGGAAGGACTTCTATCTAGGACATGTAAAGAATTTTAAAAAATCAGATCCCCAAAATTCAAAGACCCAATCCAAAAATGGGCATCTGAGATGAATACACACTTCTCAGATAAAGAAATACAAATGACAATATATGAAAAAACCCAGCTATTGCCCAGCTATTCAACCCAGCTATTGCCCTTCTCATATTTTTTCAAAAGAATTGAAAATCTCATACCACAGCAATATATGTGTACCCATGTATAGCAGTGCAATTTCTAATAGCTAAATCTTGGAAACAACCCAAATGCCCATCAACAGAGGAATGGATAAAAAAGATGTGGTATTTTTATACAATGGAGTATCACTCAGCTATAAAAAAGTATAAACTTGAGGCTTTTATAGGAAAATGGATGCAATAGAGACCATACTCGTAAGTGCAATAAATAAGACCCGCGTGTGTAAACATCATATTGTTTCCTTAGTGTAAGAACCTGAGAAAGTAAATATAACCTCAAAGGTACAACAGATACTGTGAAAGGGAAAGAAGCTGCTCAAAGGGAAGGAACAACTGGAATGATGTATCTTTTCTTTTTTTTTGGTGGCACCAGGAATTGAACTCATAACCTCAGGCTTACCAGGCAAGCACTTACGCCACTGAGCTACATCCCCAGCCCATGGGATGACGTAAAGGAGAAAAGAAAGACAGAAGGAAAGGAAAAAATATATGTGGATACACAGGGATAGTGGGGATAAATGTATTGCTGATGTCTATTGGTTTACTGAAAGGAACAGTTAATGCTTAAATTTTTCTTTTTCTGACCAATTTTGCTTGATTATATGTGGCAATCTGAACAACTAATTTGAAGACAACAATATGCAGTATAACAACCACTGCTGAATCCCTACTATTTTGAATAGTGAAATTCTGTATCATTTGTAATGTTTTTTATTATTTTTATTGTCTTTAACTGATCAATCTTGCATTCTTACATCTGGTAATCCAAGCAACTTCGTTGAAGATAATAATATGTAATGTAATAGTCATTTTTAACTTCCTATCACCATCTTTTGAAATTCTGCATCATTTTTATTGTTTTTGTGTTGGTTGTTATTTTGTTTTCTTTTCTCTTTGAAATACAAAAAATATTGCTTGCATTGTTTTTGTGTTATTTTCTAAATATGCATGTGTTCATTAATATGTTTTTCTTTTATCTTTAAAATATAATATTTTCAAATGATAAAATAAATTTTAAAAAACTAAAATAAAATATTAAAATAAAATTAAATAAACAAATAAATTAGCCAGGATACACAAAGTCAATATGAAAAAACAGTTAAGAGTTAAAAGAAAAAATTTCTACCACAGATAAAACAGTAATTATATAGTGACAGTATTTGCTTCATTTTATATTGGTCACAAATGACTAATTAATTTGCAAGAAGAAAAAAGGCAGTTATAAACAAAAACTTCCCTGATAAAAGGAGTTTAAACAACTGTTCCTCAGAGACCTTCTCTAGTACACTGCTTATTTAACATGTTTGTAAGGAATTCCAGAGTGCAACATCTATCTCAGCCATTACAATGAGTTCTGTGAACATTGAAAGTTCCAGGGACTTTTAATATAGTACAAGACTGTGCATATTAATAGTTGGACAACTGCAAATACAAAGAAACACTCTTCCTCTTCCCACGCACTGGAGAAGTTTGAATAAAATGCAGCCCTGGACTTCTAGGAGCCTAGTCTAATGGGAAGAGGGAAATGTAAATTAATGCCTGAAATTAATGAAAGCGAGGATTCACGGGGCTGTGTGTCAACAGCCATGATGCACAGGGATGCAGTGACTCTGCCGCAGCGTCAGGAAGGGGCTTCTGAGACAAGTGAGAGCTTCACAAAGTATGTGAACAATCTGCATAGACACCATCACGCAATAGGGGAGAGAAAGCTTACCCTATGACACGAACAGTAGGGATTATGAGGGACAAAAGGCTGGAAAGTCCATCAATATGCATATTAGAGAAAGCCATTAGTACAATGCCACAGGCTAATGGATGACCTCAAAGTCATATGGTCATCTAAACAGGACCTATGACAGGGAAAATAAAAACAAAACTAATAAATTAATCAGAAACCATCATTTACAAAACCATTAGTAATATTTCCTTGGGAAAAATACCAAATGAATTTGAGGTGATCCAAAGAAAAGCTTTTAAAATAATCAGAATATGAAGGGAAGAGGTCAGTGCAGCAAGGCAAACTGTAAAGACTGAGGTTCTCAAGTTTGGACTGGAAATGACAAATATCTATCAAATCATGGCATCAATAAAGCATTACTCTCTAAATTTCAGAACATCAGCTTTAAGGGAAACCCTTGAATAGAGGTGATTTAAAAACCCTTTAAAAAGAAGGTGATTTTTTAGGGCACATTTATTTATGTATTTTTTTATTTTAAAGATAAAAGAATAAAAACATATTAACAAACACAGACATTTACAAAATAACACAAAAACAATATAAGCAATATAGATACACAGGATAGCTAAGATAGTTATACTACTGATTTCTATTGCTTTATTGAAAGGAACAGTTAATGTTTAATTGTTTGATCAATCTTACATGCCTATATTTGTTTATCTGAGTAACCAATTTGAAGATGTCAATATGTAATACAACAACCATTTTAGTTTCCTAGAAGAAGGTGATTCAATATGATGCAAAAATTATATAAATGTTGATGTGATTCAACTTTCAAAGCTAAGAACTGACTTCCACAAGGCAGCCTTCATCTGTTAAAATCCTATTCATCCTTCTAGACCAGACCCACCTCACATCACCTCTAGAACATTATCAGTCACAATTCATTTCTCCCTCCCCAAGATTTCCATAGCATACAATAGCTCCTATCACAGTCTTCATTGTGTCTTTCCATTCTGAAAATCAAATTCCTGAGGCATGAGACCATACTTTATTTACACCTGTATACACAACAGTATCTAGATTCAATAAATGGATATTTATTTAATGCAAAAATATCCATGGGGAGACTATTAAATGCAATACACTGCTTAATACTTCTGACCAATAAAAAAAATGCCAGAGAGGATTTCCATCCAGATTTAGGTAAGAAAATGTCACTATAATACAAAACTGAGCGTGAAGGTCCAATCAAAGCATCCACTGTGAGTTGTTGTTCACGTATCCCCTAATGCACTGCAAAAGGCTTTTGACAGCTCACATAAGTCAACACAGCATCATACTAGAAAGATTATTATGGGAGACACACAGGTAAGGAAAAACTAAAACGCAAGTAAGATGGAGTCAAGGTTTAACAGAAGTGTAGTTAGAGATATGCAGTAAAACAAAGGGAAGAATCTCAGCAATAGTTTTGTTCAACTTTTCTAGATGCTGGGACTACTGAGAACTTCATCCTATGGGTGCTCAGAAAATAAATACTGTGTAATGTGTAGACCATATCCTTATCTACTTTACCACAAAATAATGACTTACCTGAGGCAGCTTAGTTATAATGACTCTCAAGTTGGCCAGTGACATAACCCCATAGTATTATCCAGTAAAGCAATTCCAAAGTAAGTTAAAACGCAGTTCTTTGGTGACCTGACTTGGAAAAGTTCTCATTTCCAGCAGAACAGGTAAATTACATATTCCTTAGGAATGTTCCACAAATACTATCTATCAAGACTCAGGGATATAGCTCAGCAGCACAGCACCTGCCTGGTAAGCATGAGGTCCCGAATTCAATTCCTGATACCAAAAAAAAAAAAAAAAAAGACAGTTTTGATAAGGACAACACTGATAGTTTCAAACTACAGTCTCTGAAAAGAAACAGAAGCATAAATATTCTCTGCTGTCAGTTAAGGCTCTACTCAATATTGACAATCAACTGAGCAAGAGCCAATTGTGTCTCCAGGAACACCTAAGAGCTGCATGTAGTTATTATACCACTTTTAAGCAAAAAAAGAACACGATTTCTCTCAGAAAATGATCAGGGATCCTATTAAATATACCCATCAGGGCATGGCAGGCATGATTTTAGGACACAAAACGTTCAAGGTAGGCCTTCCCAAGGTAGGCCATCATACTGCAGATGAAAAGACCTGATATGGCAGTGGTGGGTAGCATGCCATACATGCCACCGCGGTCACACAGAGCCCTCTTCGCTGGTAAGCCAAGTGTATGAGTTGTTTTTCGTTAACTAAAACTTCAGTATTCAGGTTTCACTGCAGCATTGGTGCTTTGTGATAAATAAGTAGGTTTGGGGTTGCAGTTTGGCCACTAGGTCTCTAAAAGGTTTGCTGTCACCACGAGAGGACATCTTTCAAAAAGTTCACATTAGGCAATATTTCAAGTTATCTTTCAAGGTAAACTGGCTGCAAAATGTTTATTTCCTAAATAAGTGAGAAGACATGCTCCACAGGTTAGTTACCTACAAACCAATGAACTCTTAGTAAGTACTCTGTAACCACTCTTACTGATAATAACTAGGTATCAGAAACAGTCATCTTTAAAGCCCACACCTAGTTTTTGGTAATAAATTCATGAACTGGGATAACAAAGAACTTTTTATCTCGCTTTCCTGTGTGGTAAGAAAATCAGGAAGGGGCAAATATTTTGTTCAAGCCATTTACATATGAAACAGAAGTCAAACGTATTTTTCACATTACCTGTTCAAAGTATTTACTAAACTGTTAGGAAAACATTTACACATTAGATGCAATAACTGCTTTGTAAAGGCACCAGAAGTAGACAGAGGAAAGAGACATGCACATATATCATAGACATTGATGTACCTGAGGGTTTCCACTCCACAAAATCAAACCAAAAGATTAATAAACCAAGGAAGCATTGTTATGATATTTCTGGGAAAATATTCTGTAAAATAAATAGTAAAAGTCTGCTTGATAGTTTTGTTCACACTTGGTATAAACTTAAAAGCTTCCATATATCCTGATTAGTCTAGAGTCAAGAAGAAAGGATCATTTTTAAAAAATGTATATGGATAAAAAAAAAAAAAGCCCAATGATAGTGATAGATAAAGCTAGCCTTCTGAAAAGCGTGCAAGTGGTTATGCAGACAGAACTTTACTAGACCTAGTCCTACATGACAGATACTTACAACCAACCAGTGGAAAGAAATATGGGTGTCTTTAAAGTCTACAGTCTTTGATCTTGGTCCATGAAACTGGAAAATACAAACCATTAAATTCTAATCAAACAGAATCTAGGTTTCTAAGCTCTCAATAATTAAATTAACTCCATAGGTAAACATCAAAAGTTGCCCACATTACATTTCTATGAGTCCCATGAAGATTCCCCTGTAATTTATTATGGGCTTTGTTGTTTGTAGGTACTGCTTCTGAGATGCTGATACATGCATTTAAATGAACTGCTATTAGATTTCCAAGGATAGAAAAAAAGCACAACCCACTGTGGGTAAGCAACACTAAATAGAAATATCATTTTAATACAGAAAGAATTCTGCCAAAGGGTGTTTAAAAAAAGTACTGTAAGTGAGACAATTTCTGTTTGGTGAACAAAGTTTTTTTGAAACTTTGCTTGCCTGAAAAGAGGAGTTGGAAGCAAATTCTGAGTGGTCTTGAATGATAGTTTTGTACTTTAATTTGTAAGGCAATAATGATAGTTTAACTGAATCCAGGCATGAAATTGCTGTCCTGAGCATCTAACCCAGGTTATTCTTTCAATACTTTCAAAGACAAACAAACTTGGAGACCAACTCTGGACATTTCAGGGGAAAAAAAAAACACAAGCTATTGGATAGTCCTCTCCTAAAAGAGCATTAAGTCACCTCAAATGGCCTCATCATATAAAAATCAAAAGTATAGCTACCTCTCTTACACTTGGTTATACTGTCTTTGCATTTGAGTGTTCTGTTCCCTTACACAATTTTGATGTTGACATAGCTCCAAAGTTTATATAATTTTAAAGATCTTTTAAATTGGAATTTGATTTATTAAGCAAATAATGCCTACAAGTCCAGTTAAATCTTTCTAAATATCCATCACCTCAAAAATAATGCTTTGAATTAATCCTTACCATGTTCAAACTACATGTACCCTCACTATGGTTTCTAATGTATATCTTATATCTTAGTATCTCCCTTTCCCCAATCTACCACTACACACACACAAACAAAGACATGGTTCAACTGCATCCCATACTCATAACAGTAATTCCACATTACTCTTAATTTTAAGACGGTTTTTCTTCAGATACAAAGGTCATGCTATTGACCCACTATCAAAGACCATGTGCATTAAGTGGGCTGTCTGGGAGTCGGGCTGTAGATCTCTTCATGCTCCATGCCTGGTGCCCTTTGGAAAAACACATTCATTACACAGCACATAATATAAGGTATGACAAAAACGATGGAAAGTACTCCTCTGAATACACATAAGAGGAGGTAAATAAGCTGTCTAATGCACATGTTAAATTTTGATCATATTTGTGTAGTCATTGGGATGTTTTAAATGTCCTCAGGGCTGATTTTTAAACATAATTAGTGTTTACTAAAGCATGATTGACTCATTTTTTTAAAGCATGAGGTAAATGATTTAAATCCCTGAAGCCATATTTATACCAGAGGTCAGCAACCACGGAGAAGAGGGGTGTGCCAAGCTGCCAATCCCCGTTTCTAGCCAGCGAAGGAGAAAGCACGCAGAATCCCAGAACAGACAACTCAAAATCACCCGTGATGCATAGATACATGCGGCCTCTCTGGCAAACCTATTTCAGAACGAGCTGTCGACCCCATCTAATCCCCCCATTTCTGCTGCTTCTTCCCAACTGCATTTATCACTACTACATATTATATGTGTGTGTATATAGATACGTTTTCTTGTATAGTTTTCAACTAGAATTCAAATTTCAACAGGGCAAAGATTCTTACCTATTTTGTATGCCTATGGTCTAGAATGGCTCCAGTCTTTACCAAGATTTCAGTAAATATTTGTGGGAGGAATAAAGAAACTTCTTCAAAGTAAGAAGCTATAAAAGCTATGTATTTGCATTTTTATGGTTCTGTTACTTAGAGATCATTTTCTCCCTTAAAACCCAAATAAGTACAGCCACTAAGGAAATAGATACTGTTTCTAGATTAAATAAATAAATAAATAAAAATGTTTTAAAAACAAGTGATAAAGAGGCACAGATAATACTCAGCAATTTGAGTAGTTCAGTCAGAAGAGAGCATTTGAAGAAGAACACAAAGGAAAGATCAGGGAGAAAAAATGGGGAGGTCTTTGCATAAGACCTATGGTCCCAGGAGCAGATCACATCCTCAAAACACCTGACTTCTCACAGGGAGGGTCTTTCCAGGCCTTAACTCCCCAGCATCCCAGACAGACCCTTAAGTGGTTCCACTACACTGAACAAAGCTCACGATTACAATGTAAACATCCCACCCTTACTCTGGACAGGACTCTCAGCTTAGAGAGAAGGGATGAAAGATGCTTACCTCTCCTCAGGGGAAAAAGGTAGTGTAACTCTTACTTTTGATCTAAAATCCACGCTATTCTGTGTGCAGTCTGAACCCTGGCAGTCCACACACAAAACAGAGTGGTGGTTACCAAGGGATAGAGAGGGAAGGGGACAGGAGAGAGGTGATGGGAATCAAAGGGTACAAAGTTTCGGAAGGGGAATAAACTTTCATGAGCACTGTACAAAGTGATGAGTACAATAAATAATGACGCATTGCAAGAGTAGATTTTAAAGCTTTCACCAGAAAAAATAAGTGTGTGAGGTGGTGGATTTAGGTGGCTTTATTTGATCATCCTACATTATAAACATCCATTGAAACAGCACATTGTACCCCACAAACACATACAAATATTTTTGTCAATTGACATTACAAGTTTAAAAAAGTCTGTGTCAAAGAAGGCTGACTTTTTTGAAGGAATATGGAGCAGCTTCCAAAAATATTTGAAAATTTTTCCCTAAATCTCTCCTGTCAGGATTTAACTTGTTTTTTTTGCTTGTCCCCCTGCCGTGAAGAAAGAACAGCTGCTCATCATTGCTCATATAATATCCTTTAACACACAGTGAAAACCAAGGAAACAAGCATATTCTCAACTGCCTGTCAAAGAAGAGTCTCCTGGGAACCACTCACAGCCTCTGTCTATGATTTCACTGAACTTTAAGACTGTAATTAAGTCCCTATTCAGACTTTATTTCTCTAGGCTAAATAAACCAAATCCTTCAGACTTTCATCACAAAGCAGATTTCTCAAATCTTTTCATATTTTCTGTTCGTTTCCTCTGGATTCTCTCCAAATTCTACACAATAAAGTCATGACCAGGGCTTCAGGAGAAAAGGGGAATTGCCTGGTAGCCTCTTGCATTTGTACGTTTGATTTTCCTCCCTCTGTGAATTATCCTGCACACATCTCTGCTGAGCTATACTCTGTTTACAAGTTCTTCCAACTTGCTATGATGATTTTTGAATTATAAAGCGTCTTACGTTTTCCAGAGCTCTGGCACAGTTTGAAGACACTGACATATTATGCGTCCCTAATGAAAATGAAAACACCATGCTAAAGACTGTTAGCTGGAGAGTATTATTCAGAATCCATTGCCACAAACTTCCAAGATTACCCTAAAATAAGACACTCAGGTTTAAATTTCAATTCTGCCTTCTACTAGTTTCAGAACTTTGGCAAACACTGAACGTTTCTGGGAATAAGGATTCCTACTTCACAGACAGGGTCATCATGAGAAATGAATTGAGTTAATAATGGAAAAACGAGGCAGCACAATACGTGCTCCGTCATAATGCTGATATGCATTCATCACTGTATCTTCTGCGTGGAACAATCATTCTAGCTACTTTTTTTAACTACTTTCACAGCGCAATGGTAAAGGCCAAGAGGGCTTATTCCTCTGCAGAATGAAACTCAGTGTGAAGGATAAAAGGCTGATCAAATAATAAGTCAAAAGATTTAAGTCTCAGCATATACTTCACCATCTGCTGTTTTTAGGCAGGGCAGCAGCAAGGACAGGCAGGACAGGAAGTGAGTGATGGTGCACACATGGTGAGGCCGGGCACACTCAAAAACAGTCCCCTGAGACAAGCAACGCCAGCAAAGGAGCCCGAACTCGGAATTTCACTTTTCCCAGTGCTCGTTGAGCGGTAAGCTAAATGACCTTACTGAGGTACACACTTAGCATTTTGGTTTATAAAATATTAGGTTGTTGTTTTAAAGATAATCAAACTATTAATGCTTTTTTGCTTTCTGTGAAAACAATTTTTATTCTAACATTTCTAAAAGGTATATGACTCAAAGAGGTTACATATTACTATAAAAGAAAAGTAACATGAAAATTTTTCTATTTTTTAAATTATTTAAATGAATTCTGAGTAGACCAGGCCAGCAAATTAATAATGAATTTTCTCTAATGACATTCCTAACATTTGAACTCTTTCTGAGGAATCAATTCTGCTAGGGGAAAACATTTCCTTCAGAGGAGAATGATAAAAACAACTCCCATTTCAAAAAGTCCCTATGGATATGCTTCCAAATGGCTGACTGACAAGAACATAATTCTACCCCTAATTTTAAAAGATTTAGTGATAATGTGGTAAAACCTTCCAATATACATTAGATATAAAACAGCAGACAGAAAGTATGTCTATAGTATGAATACGTAATAAGAACAGCCAGTATACGCTAGGCTCTATACTACATGCTTTATACAGCTTACTTTATTTAACCCTCAGAGCACCCTTACCACAGGAGGGAGGGAATATGAGGACTGGAAGAGCTGAGTCACTGCTCAGGATGACAAACTAAAATTGACATTTCGAAACATCTGCACTGGGGCTGGGGATTTAGCTCAGCGGCAAAGCGCCTGCCTGGCAAGTGCAAGGTCGTGAGTTCGATTCCTGGTACCAGAAGAAAAGACAAAAAAAAAAAAAAAAGAAATATCTGCACCAAGATACAGATCACAACCTAATCCAACTCTGGTCATGAATGCAAGTTAACAGGTTATAATCAACATTTCTTTTAATGGGATTTAATAGAACACAATAAGATAATAAACAGAGTCAAGTTTTTTTAAAAGCCACTACTCTAAACCAGTGTTATACTAGCAGTGACTAATGACCTAAACAGAGAACTTTAAAGTGTTCAACAATATTCAGACATTGCTTGGCCTTACTATTGTATTTCACTTTATAGATGGAGAAACAGAAAGAAAATTTGGGTGACTTTCTTTACCCATATATCTAGTCGGGAGCAGACGCAGAACAAGAACATGGGATGGCTGGAAGTATTATTATTTAAAGATATATTACAAAGCACATTACACTTTTGGAGTGAAAGAAGATGCTTCAGATAATTAGAAACGTAAGCATAAACCTGTATTGTTGTGAGCAGGTCCCATAAGCAGGATGTGGCTTCAGAAACAAACCATCAATGCCTATGCAGTAAGCATACTGGAAAAAAATTCCTGTTGAGTAGAAAGGTTTTTTTCTTTAAAGAAAGTATTTACATAATTGAAACACTAAACTAGTAGAGAAACAGGAGGAAAAGATTACACATTATAAACCAACATGTCAAAGAATTCATCCGGACCTGGCCAATGCTTTGCAAAAGTTTCCCCAGTATTTCCAGTACTGATAAGAAAACCGTCAAGTAGCAACTCCAACTAAATTGCTGATCCTATGAAATAATGCTCACCAGATGCAAGTGATATTTATTGCAAGTTACAGTTTCTATAAATATAACACATAAGAAATATTAATATTCAGAGAACTTCGCAAAGAACTAAAAAAAGAACATGTATTTTCAGAGGTCAGTGACTATTTCAGCGTGATTTATATAAGTATTTCTAACCCCAGCTAAGCATTATGTAGCAATGAATGGACTTTTCAATCAGGGAGAAGATAACTAATATTTTAGCCTATGAAGTCATTATGTAAATTTAACTGTTTTATACTGCAGCCCTTATGACTGGAAACATCTGTTCAATATAAGTTTTTCTGATAATACATGAAGTTTTAAACTGCACATTACAGCATTTTACAGTATATTTATAAAGTGATGGTTTTGTCCTTTACCAGGTATGAAACTTTTAAGGTATGACCTGTAACAAGGTACTGAAGTTACTCCTTCCCTCACCATCTGCTCAAATATATTTCCCCTTGAAATTATACAGCACTCATAACGGTATCAGGAAATCATCTTCACACAATTTGGCACTTAACGGCATGCATTAATATATCACTTACCTAAGGTCACTAATTTAGCATCATGAAAAAAAGGACTATAGGTAAGAATCAGAAGGGAGATAAAACTAAAAAAGTGGTCAAGTTAGGAAAACACGTATCACAAAGCCTAAGCATTGAATTAATGCTTCTGTCTCCATTCTCAAGCTACGGACTCATAGTTTAAACACAATTCAAACAAGTTACAGTTATGGGCTTCCCACTCCACAAAAGATCAGAGTAAGGCAAATGGGAAAGAGTCCTAAGAGTGTCATACAGAAGCATGCTGAGAACAACATAAAATGAAATATGAGATTGGAAGCAAGTGAAAAGGAAAACAACCGTACTGTATAATGAGTCATCAGAAGTCAAAATAAAGGAAATAGAAAACTTTCCTGCGAGTGGGAGTGTAAATGTACGACAGCAATTAGCATACATTTAGGAAAAATATATATATATATTTATGCCTTACCACTCACCCACAGGTACTTTTCCCCATATCCATATGAAGCCATGTATGACATATTTCACTAGCGCTATTTATGCAAGCAAATCTAATTAACAATCACAAAAGGATTGGATAATAAAATGCGGCATATAAACAGATTAACTCTACATGGATCTTATACCTCAATGTAAAGCCTACACCTATAAAACTTCCAGGAGAAACACAGAAGGAAAATTTCAAGACATTTGGATAGGCAAGGATTTATTAGAAAGCACTAACGATGAAGGGGGAAAACAGCCAAATTTAAAATCATCAAAATTAAAAACTTCTCTTCAAAATGCATTTTTAAAAATAAAATAGAATAGCCAGGCAATGGGGGGGAAGATATCTGTAATCCATATATAAGGACTGGTATCTACAAGTAAAGAAGTCTTCCAACTCTATAAGATTAATAAATCAATGAAAAAAAATGGGCACCAAAGGAAAAAATAGACTCTTCACAAGATAATCAATAAATACATGAAAAGAAGCTTAGTAAACCAAAAATTAAAACCTCAGTGAGCACCAGTACATGCCAGTAATATCGTTAAGCTTCAGAGCTGATAATACTGGCCACAGACGTTTCTTCACAAAGGATACACAAACAAGTTAAGCACATCCAAAGATGGTCAACATCATTGATGATTAAGGAAATGCAAATTAAGATCAAAATCAAATTTTTTTTTTTTTTTTTTTAGGTTTTTCTCCGGTACCGGGAACTGAACTCACGACCTTGCGCTTGCTAGGCAGGCGCTTTTTGCCGCTGAGCTAAATCCCCAGCCCCCAAAATCAAATTTTTAAACAACTATTAGAATTGCAAAAAATAAAAACTAATGACAAACGTTGGTACGGATATGCAGAAACAGCATAAATTATACATTTGATGGTAAGGAATATAAAATGTCTCAGCTACTTTGGGAACTAGTTTCACAACTTCTTAGCAAAAGAGGAGATAAGAAAAACAGCAATATGATCCAGTATTTACATTACTGGGCATTTGTCATAGAGAAATGAGAACTTATTCCTACACAAAAGCATATGCACAGATGCTCCTAACAGTTTTATCTAGAATAACCAAAAATGGGAAATGATCCACAGGTCTTTCAGCGGGTGAATGATTAAACGAACTGTGCTCCAGAAGAAGGGAGAAGGAAGGACGGGAAAAAAGAAATGAGAAGGAATCCCCAAAGTACAGAAAACCAAAATATTTACCAGCAGGTGAACAGATAAATTTACGGCGAATTTACACAATGAAAAATTGTAAGAGCAATAAAAAGAAAGCAGTGGCACTAATGAATCTCAAAAGAAAGCTGAATAAAGAAGCCACAGTCTGTAGCCTGGCATAGTGGCCATTCCTATTATCTC
This sequence comes from Chinchilla lanigera, assembly GCF_000276665.1. Taxonomy (NCBI): domain Eukaryota; kingdom Metazoa; phylum Chordata; class Mammalia; order Rodentia; family Chinchillidae; genus Chinchilla; species Chinchilla lanigera. The sequence continues at coordinate 15,161,570 of NW_004955410.1, forward strand.
AGAAAACGGGATCTCAAGTTCAAGCCCAGACTATGCAACTTAAACTCTGTCTCAAAATAAAAACGGGCTGGGGCTGTAGCTCAGTGTGAAAGTTCAATTCCCCGATAGTAGAAACAAACATAAAAAGCCACATTCAAAATAGTTTATACTGTTTGGATGCACCTCAACATCATAACATTAAGTGAAATAAATCACACACGTAAGCTTAAATACATCACAATATCTCTTAAAGGAGAAACTAAACTATACAGAAAGAGCAAAATAAAGTTAGACAATAGGAAGTAGCGAGATAATCTTTCTCAAATGGGAAAAGGATCAAGGGATGGAGAGAGGGGAGAGAGAAGAGAAAGGTGATGAAAAAAAAAAGAATTAAGATGTGTGATGTACATGCACCAACTCCCCACAAAGAATTTAAACATCACGTATGACAAGCATGCACGAGTAAAAAAATTTTCAAACAGTGTTGTATACTGTACGACTGCATTTGTATAAAACCTAGTATAGGAAAAATTAACCAACCATGACAGAAAGATCAATGGTTTCTTTGAACCAGGGGAGAGCTGCATGGGAAGGGATACCAGCACATATCTTGAGGTAAACAAAATGTTCTATCTACTGCCTGTGATGTTATTGGCAGGGATGTATGCATTTGTCACAGCTCAGTAAACTATATACTTAAAAATGAGTTTATTCTTTTGTAGATATACAATTTTATACATACACATTTTGGGTGTATAAAAATAAATTGTATTTATTTCATAAAAATGAAAGTTATTTTTACAAAATGTAGTACATGCACATAACAGAATGTCAACTAAAAATTAGAGATCATGAATTCGCTGTAAAGATGGCAACATGGAAAAATGAGAAAAATTCTACAAGTGGAATTTATGGTAACCCATCTTAAGATCAATGGAGAAGCAGCTTGTCATAGTTTTGAAGGGTGTGGACTGCAGAAACAACCAGCCTAAGGAGAAATCTTGGCTCGATACCTGTGAGCTGTGAACCCTAGACAAGTTACCAACAGGAATAAGAGTACCCACCTCAGGGCTGGGGATATAGCTCAGTGGCATAAGCACCTGCCCGGCAAGTGCAAGTTTGTGAGTTTGATCCCCGGCACAGCAAAAAAAAAAAAAAAAAAAAAAGTAAGGGGAGCCCACAGGAGGAACAAGAATGTTAATACCATGGACCCGAAGAGCAACACCAGAATTTAAAAAAAAAAAAAAAAAAAAAAAAAAGAGAGTACCTGCCTCACAAGGTTATCATAAAGATTCAATGAGTAAATGTTGCTGAATGCTTAACAGTATCTTGACTGTGAAAATGTCAGTGATTTAAAAAAAAAAATATAGTAAACAAAATAGCACAATCCCTTTCTCATATATATACTGAAAAACAAAAATAGAGATATGGATTCAATATCTTGCATAGATAGTTAACAAAGGGAAAGGTGAGAGGATTGTGGGGAGGATGAATAGGAATAGAATACAATAGAATAAAATAAAATAAAATAAAAGGTTAATACTGATCAATGATGAAAGTTTTCCATAACTAAACAAATTCTGTGTACTTGAGGTCATAGGGTAAAAAGCTACATTTAAGAGAACATTAAAAAAGGGAAACTGTTGAGATTAACCTACAGTTCACTATTTGTTTTGTGTTACCAAAATTCTAAATAATGCTAGTCGAACAATGACACTGAGACATAAGGAAGAGGAAGAACTCAGATATAAAACATCAGGCTAATGTACTGTGAAGTATGTACACATGTATACATACATTTACACACAGAGAGAGACGAAATAAGTTTCAGAAAGACTTTGTATCATGAGGGGCTGGGGATTTAGCTCAGCAGCAAAGTGCCTGCCTGGCAAGCGTAAGGTCATGAGTTTGATTCCTGGTATCGGAAGAAAAACAAAAACAAAAACAAAAAAAACCAAGACTTTGCATCATGTTTTTAAATGGGATATTAAGATAACAAGTCTTACATCGCTGTCACTATTTATGTACATCATCACAAAATTGAAAGCTGCACGAAGATGTACCAGGCAAACAGTGCTAGTAATTACCATTGATCATTAAATAGCTGTTAATCTTATTTAATAACCATCACTGAATGCCAACTTATGTGCAAGGTGTTCTAGTGAGCTGTACACAAACCAAATGCTCTTCAATAAGGCAACACAATTAAAATGGCCATTAGAAGACCGAACAAGAGTATGGCATTTTCAGGAACAAATACAAACCTACTATTAATGGGGTTTTGCCAGAAAAATCTTTAAAAGCATAGCTGAAACAGAAGAAAATAAAATGTGAGCTTCTTACTTAGAGAAAGTAGGCCTTTTGAAAAAGATTTAAGCTTATTCATGAGGCACCAGTTCACCAGGATTTCTGATCACAACCAACATGTACTGAAAAGAGGACCCTTCGTAGTTGAATTAAATACTGAGTTTCAAAAATACAGTCCTGCAGCTACTATGTTTAAAGGATGTGTTTTATTTATAAATAGGGTTTTACTGCCCAGCCAGGTTCCATATTAATGAGAAAAGGGTACAAAAGGACTAACAGCAATTCGCAAGCACAAATAAGCTGCATCTTTGCTGACAAAGTTATAGGTAGTACAGGTAAGAAAAGTAATTATTTCAACAGGTATCTGAAATAAAAAAAAAAATGAGTGGAACTTGCGGTGGGGGGTGAACAGTAGAGTAAAATGTACTTCTAAGGAGAAAATATTATGGTATCTTTATACAGATATCTTAACAGTTCTCAGTTGAATGATTCTCAGTTAAACAACACTAGTCCTTCAGGACCGGGTCACAGACTGATCCAGAGTAGAAAGCCTGTACCCAGTATCACAGTCTAAAAATCCTCATGAATAACAGCTTGTGCTTTAAACCCATAGGAATTTGTCTGCAGCTTTGCAGAGAACCTCAATACCCAAAGGTCTTTCTCAAAGTTGAAGACAGGGGCTGGGGATATAACTCAGTGGCACAGCACCTGCATGGAAAGTGCAAGGTCCTGAGTTTGATTTCTGGTACCAAAAAAAAAAAAAAAAAGCCTGCTAAAAGTATGAGACCTAGATCCTACCAGTTAAAGGAGAAGTACCAGGGTTGGAGGCCATACAGTCTCAACTCATCAGCCAAAATTCAAAAAGGGATTTTCTTTCATTACACTTTTAAGTTTTTGATGTATTCATAGACTTCCATGCAACTGCAAGACAGAATCCTATGTACAGACAGGACCCTATGTACTACCTACCAAAACTCCCCTAGCAGTGACATCTTGCTAAACATCAACACAAAATCACATTCAGGATACCCACATCACCACAGTCAATATCAGAACAGATCTCACTTCTTCTCATACAGCAGAGTTTTGTCATATAAAACTGTCCTGTTGTCCTTACATAGACACAACCACCCCTCTCTCCTCCCATCCCCTACTTCTGATCCTGACTCCTACCTATCACAAGTGTTCTTTGTTTCATAATTTTGTCATTTTAAGGATGTCGAATCGTTCAGTATGTGACATTAGAGGACTGATTCCTTTTGATTCAGAATAATTTCCTAGAGATCCATACTCATTATTTAACTATTTACCACTGAAGAACATCTGGGATATTTCCTTTGGGCTTGTTACCAGTAAAGATGCCATGAGTATTCCTGTACAAGTATCTGTGGGAACATAAGTCATCAGATCTCCGGGACAAATAGACCAGCATACAATTGCTGAGTCATATGGTAATCACATGTTTAGTGTTACACAAAACTGTCATACTGTTTTCCATAGTGGCTGCACTGTTTTACATTTCAGCAGTAATGTATGAGTAGTCCAATTTTTCATGTCCTCTCCAACACTAAGTGTTGTTACTTTTTTAGTCATTCTGATAGTTGCATAGTTGTACCTTATTATCCCTTTAATTTACATTTGTTTAATAGCTACCATTAGTGAATATATTTTCAAGGTTCTTGGCATCTGTGTTACCTCTGTAGTGGATGTTTCTTCTTGTTTCTTGCCTATTTTTAATTATGTTGTTTCAATTTTTATACTTTTGAGGGTTATTTTCATATTCTAGATACTATGGGTTTTGGGGGGGGGCTTTGTGGTTTGAAAATATTGTCTCCAAGTCTATAGTTTATCTTTCTGTTTTCCTTCACAGAACAAATTAGGTCAAGTTTATCAATCTTTCTTTCTATGGGTCATGCTTTTGATGTCAATTTGGAAATCTGTGCTGAGCCTTAGGTCCTGGAGATTATATCCTAACTTTTCTCTAAAAATGTTATACTTTTGCATGTGTCTTATTAAATAACCCCTTTTGATCTACATTTTGCAGGTGTGTAGTTTAGGTTAGGTTCATCACTTCACCTGTGAATGTCCAGCTGCTCCAGTACCATTTTTTGAAACGGCTATTCTTCCTCCACTGAACTGCTTTTGCACCTCTGTCAAAATCTGAGTTGGATATAACTCTGTAGGTACATTTCCAGGTTCCTTATTCTGTACACTGATCTATGTATGCACCAACAGTACCACATGGATTCGGTTACTGCTGCTATAAAGCAAGCCTTACTCAAAGAATGTTTTCTTAATGTAAATTGGGTCATGCCAATGACTGAAAACCCTCCAACAGCTCCCTAACACATTAGATGAACATCCCACCTTCTTAGGCAGGCTCACAGAGCCCTACAAGACTAGATCTCTCCAGCATCTTAGGTTGCACCTCCTCATGCCCATAAGTATTACCTGTCTTCTTTTTGTTCTCTGAGCAGATCTTAGAAACTCTCCACTGAAATGCTCTTGCTCCAGATGTTTAAAAGTTTGTTTTTTTGTCATCAGTTATCAATTTAAATAACTTCCTTTAAAAATAATTCCTTGACTACTCAGTCAACCTTGTATAACTTCTCTGCAGCACTACTTCATATTTTTGTCACTTACTTACTTGTTGAATTTTCTCCCTGAGCTCAGAACCAAAATATAAATTTCATATGAACAGAATCCTCATCTGTCTTGCTTATTACCATACATCTAGGACCTAAAATAGTACTTTTCACAAAGTGAAACTATAACTAGTATTTTCTAAATAAAAATGTCTATTTAAGAAGCCTAGCATGAGAAATAACTATAGAAAAAACAAATTACACATGGAATGAAATGTAGTTTTTTTTATCTTTTTGACTTCTGTGATGGAGATTATGACAACTGCCAATATTTTTATAAGCTAGTACTTTTTGTTTAATTACTTCAAGCTCAACCCACAAAAAAATTATGATATTAAGAGTGTGTAGCATAAAATAGATTGGGAGTTTTCTTAGTGTGACTCATTTCTGAGGTAATTACTAGGACTGCAACATACTTAATACTACTCCAGTCTCCACTAGACCAAACTCTTGGTAACATATTCAGTAAATTTTGTCCTTAGACATAATAGTATCATATTAGTCTTAATTTAGCTTATAATATTAATTCCTTCTCACCCTTGAAACTCTAAACATCAAATGATGGCCTTATGTAAATATCATCTGGAATTCTGAAACTGCATGGATTCCAGGAACAAAGTGTATAAAAGCCCAAAAAAATTTCTAAGTGTATGTTTTCTTCGTTTGACTGCCTTGTTCTGCTCCAAATATCCTAAATTCCTTTGTTTCTTTCCTCTAAGGGGACTAAAGAAATCTTAAAAACTTAAAAAGTATTTACTATTTACAAATCACTTCATCATAATATCTACTAACAAAAATTAGCAATTCATAAAATAGGAAATGTTCTCCTTCCTGGAAAAGAAACGAAATTACAGAAAAACTAAAGTAATAAATCTTTGGCTTTTGCATTTGACACATGTCCACAGGTCATTCTTCAAGTGTATTTTTTTAAATTTAAAGACTCCATCTCATAAGTCAAATTTTTATTTATGTACATACATTCAACAGTTTGGAAACACCAATCTCAATTAATTATTTCTGAATGATTTTCATTTTTATAGAGCTTTGCAATTTCATTTCCACAATCATGACCATGCAAAGTGAAGACATCTTGTTTTCTGTTCCATGAAACTACCTTCATATTTGTGAGGGAACAACATAACAGTCACTGTCCTTTTATTTTAAGAGTACACCAGACCTATTTGTCACAAATAATAAGGGCATCACAAGGAAATTTCACAAAACTGAGTAGACAGTTTTTGAATATTAAACATCCCCAAAATATGGGTTTCCTAAATTTCTTTATGAATCTATTAAAAAAGGAAACACAAAAATCAATTGCAGAACATTTACTGGGTTCTCTGGGGATTTCACAAATGTTTTCTTGAGAGATCTCCCCGGTCTTGTGCAGAAAAAGAAACATGATATAAAAAACAGAGTTGGGGGAAAAACTATGTAAAGCCACACCCCCTCTCAAAGAGCTTTGGTATTAACAGAAGAGAATACTCTAGGCAATTCTATAGGAATATAAAAGTAAACATGAAAGTTTAGCTCATCCATTAATGGAAAGGTTATTGCATAGCAAGAAAATGAATTCTCACATACTATTAAGTTTAGACACTAAAATTAACTGAAGAAACTAATTACTTAAAACAAAGAATGGCCTTTGGGAAACACTGCTGTCTAAAAGGATTTAATGGTCAAGGCCTGTCTGGATTATTATCATGAATTAAACTAATGAGAGGAGGAACATGCTATTCACAGAAGAGAATCTCTCCTGAAATGCTAACCTTGCCATTCCTGTCATAAGATGAGAAAAAAAATCAATGTCCAAATAAAACATGCACCTAAAGCTTTCACAGAAAATAAATGCCACAGTACTTATGGAGATGGCTTTCTCCAAAGCAAAAATAAACTGAGATGAGTGCTCCAAGAGCTGCTGGTCCCACAGTTCAAGTCCATGCTTTCCTCACACCACCACTGTTCCCAGTAGAAACTCGCAGAGAGAGCCAGGTATTTCCCATGTACTTCCTGAGGGCAGAGCGGGCAACCCAAGACACCACCGCCATTACAGACTAAGTCTCTGCCCTCCGGGCACCCGTGGAAGACAGGAGGTCCTCACTTAGAAGCCCCAGGGACTTCTCTGGCTGGGGGGGCAGGTGCACGTGTAGCCCCTCCCTGCGTGCCCTGCACCGAGTGAGCAAGTGTTCCAAGAGCTGCTGCTCCTGAGGTTTGAGTCTGTGCTTTACTTTTGCCTAGACCACCGAGGGGGTCGCAGGCACGGGCAGTCTGTGACTGCTACCCATCCGGGCT
>NW_004955410.1:15174259-15278555 GCF_000276665.1 Chinchilla lanigera
ATGAGAAACCACTTTGAAGATATCAATATGTAATACAACAACCATTGTTAATTTCCTACCATTTTGTTTGTAACTCTGTATTTTCTGTACTGTTCTTTTGTTATTTTGTAAAAGGTTGTCTGTCCGTTCATGTTTTCCTCCTTTTATTTTTAAAATAAAAAAAATTAAAAAAAATAAACTGAGATGATAGAATAGAGACAAGAACAATGGTAAATGTTGTGCCCCAAATGAAAAATAAACTAATACCCAGACAATGAATCAGGATAAATAATGACCTCCCAGGTCTTTGTGGAGGTCTTGTGAGCCAATACATATGGATATATAAGTACATATTCACATTATACACACATACAGAGCCTGAAAAGAGGAAAGGGTGTGAACATCAATGTCCAAAGTTAAAAATCACCCACATACTATTTTAAAAAGCATAACCAGAAGGGAAACATGATTGAAGTTTAAATATGACCTTTTCTGGTTTTTTCTCAAAAAAAAAAAGAATGTATCTGCAGAATGATATACAAGACACCTTCCAAAGGAGAGCCACAAAAATAACAATTTGAAAGTAAGGCTAGGAAGGAGGTTTTTCTACTGAGGAAGACTGTTCCTCACTTCACATTAACAACAGAAAGTAGAATGACAGAAGCTCTTTGGCAAATACAATAATAAATAAAACTTTCTGGGTTGCTCTTAGGAGGGAGAGATTTCATTTTCTTTGATTTATTATGAAATGCGATTTCCAGAAGGTTACAAAGGTTAAAGACAGTAGGAAGTCGGGGAGGAGAAGCCATCAGAGAAAAGTATGAACAGATACTCAGGTAGAAGACAATATTATTAGAAAAGGATTGGTATTTTGGCAGGCACTTAAAATTCTAAAATGCAAATTAATAAACTAGTATTCTCATTATATGTTAGTAATATATGTTTCTAACTTGTTTGGTAAACCTATATACCAGAAAAAAAAATAATATACTTGAAGATACTAAAAAATTAGCTTTCAGGAACTGCAAAATTAAGAACCAGATCCTAGTACTTGGTCAGAAATCAACAGGTCCCCTATGAGTCTACCTCACTGTTTTTAAATGAGATTTCAACGTTGTCCTATCCACAGTGTTTTACCAAAAAAAGTGGATGAGAACCAGGTGAAGCAGGTTCTGAGGAAAAGTGGTAGAAGAAAGAGAAGGGCAGGAAAGAGAATCACAGATACCTTCTCGGAACTAACACAAACTTCAGACATATACCTCATAGATCTCTAAATACCATGCAACGTAAGGTAAGAAGGTCCAGCTTCACAGGGATAAGAATAATACCATTATTTAAAGAATATTAAGATTTAGACCAAGATGTTTAGCTGGGCATAGTGGTGCACACCTGTAATCCAAGCTGCTTGGGAATCTGAGATAGGAGGATAGCAACTGAAAGGCTGGCATGGGTAATTTAGCTAGTCTCCCTCTCTCAAAAACATTGTGTATATAATGCCTGTCTGCTCATTTTCTTCTACATTTTCCACAGTGAAGACATATAATTTTGGTAATGAGAAAAAAATTAAATTTGTGAACATTTAAAACAGAATTACCCTATATGATACAATGGGGAATATATGTCTGTCTTGGTCTCTTTCTGGTCCCTGGGGCAAAGTACCAGATAGGTCCAATTTAAAGGAGAAGAGGTTTATTTTGACTCTCAGTTTCAGAAGTCTCAGTCCATGGTACTAGGCTTAAATATAGGAACAGCAGAATGTAAAGGCCTGTGCAGAGGAAAGCCACTCATGTCATCGTGGCCAAGAAAAAGATGAGGAAGCAAGGAGCAGGGAAAGGAGATAGACTCCTCTCGGTCATGCCTCAAGGGACCCACCTTTTCTCACCAGACCCTACCTCCTATTAGTGAGTCAGCTTTAGTGCCCTCATGATGCAGTCACCTTCCAAATGCCTCACCCATTACTGTATGAGACCTTCGGGAGACATTCTTGATCAAAACCACATCACTGTAAAAGTATTCAAACCCATAGAATGCACAACACCAAGAGTGACTCTTGATATAAACTACAGACTTTGAATGATAATGATGCATGAATGTTGTTGATTCATCAGCTGTAACAAATGAATCACTCTGATAAGGAACCTTGATCATGGTGGAGGCTCTCCATGTGTAGAAATGGGGATATGTGATAAATAATCTTTTTGCTTAATTTCAGTGTAAACTGAAAAGTACTCTAAAAAATAAAGCCTATTTAAAAATCTAGCACAGATCTGACATTATTTATCATGTAACTATATCAACACATTCTCAAAAATGTTTAAATGTCTTTTCTTTTTATACATTATATCACATTGATGATTACTGGAATGAAAATATATGTGGGGGTGTATTCTAAATGTAGAGTGGCAGTACTGAAGAGGATGGTGTGATGAGCTCTCCTAATGAAATAATGTGGCATATCCAATCTAAGGGACCTTTCCAATTTGATGATTTGTTTTCTAATTTTTTTTTTCTTAGCCCTTGGGCTGAACCATGGTAACTAAATAAGGTTAACAGTTTACTAATCTCAACAAAATATAGAGGATAAAAATATATATTGTCAGTATTCAGTAGTCTTATTTTTATATTTATGGTTATAGAATTAATCTCTTATTATTAAAAGTGTCTCTAGTATTTAAAGGACCAGTAAATTATAAAAAAAATTGCTAAATATATTCTTAGCTATTAGTTCACGATTTCACTTCATTTCCACATGAAAAAGATAAAAAACAAAAAGGAAAAGATATAGTACTGTGTGTATATATAGTATTGTGTCAATATATATATATATATATATATATATATACACATATATATCAGTTATCTTAAATTATGTTACAAAAATTAACCCCTTATTTTTAACCCTAATAACTCCTCTATTGATTTACTTCACAATTTAAACTTTTAAATTTTTAAACATTTGCTTTAGAGTAGTACTTCAAAAAGGAAACTTAAACATGATAAATATTTGGCCATAAATCCCACTACTAATTTTCTTATCCTCATTTAAATGGCATTTACCATTACCATCAAGTCAATGAGTTTTATTTTTTATTCCATTTCCCTCTAGTTTCACTTCGAGATTTTAGTCCTAAACTTTGCTCTAAGTATGGTTCCTTGTCCTACACTATAATATACAAACAGTCAACAATTATGATTATCTCCCCATATGAGGTAAAAATATAGAAAGTACTAGAATAACCTCACTGCCCAATATTACACATACTATACACAATACGTAAAGTCTAACTTGGGACTGGGGATATAGCTCAGTAGTAGAGAGCTTGCTTAACATGCTTAGGCCCTTGATTTGATCCCCAGCACCACCAAAAATAAAATTTAAATAAGAAATATTAAAATTTAACTTTTAATTAAAATAATGTACCCTTATAAAATACTGTACAAACAAGCAAATAATATTATGTATCAGTTCAATATAATAATTTTCTAGTCCTTAACTTCCTTATGATTTTTAACATATCCATAATTTATAAAATTTGTCTTTATTCTTTCACAGGTTTATATTGTTACTGGGAATTGCTTTCTGTATGTTGCCATTCTATTTCTAACTTCCTTGGAGATGGCTATCTTAGCACAAATTTTCTTGTCATGAGACATAGCTTCATGTTATAAGGCTTAAGTCCAGTAATAAGAAAACCATACAAAAGTTCTGTTAAATAAAAAACAAATCTACCTAAATCAGCCCTCATACTAAGATAATCAGAATAAATATATATATATGACTGAACATTTTAAGAACTCTGCACGTTTAAAAACAGAGATGCTGACTGAATTGTTTCATAGAAGTAAAACTATTACACTGACATTTCAACTAAGTCTCTTAAATTGTAACTACATTACTTGATATCTATAGAGTCTCAGTTTCATTTGTTGTCTACAAGATTATTTGTTTAAAACAGCCACTCGAGGGGGAACAGCCCTATACCAAAAAGCAGATGTAATACACAGCCATGGTAGTGTTCTGCTTCACAGACATATTGTGACAAAATGTTACCATCAGAAAAAAAAGTATATGTTACCAACATATACTTCCTGAACATATGAAAGTTAAATAAATGTAAAAAGGCAAATAAATTTAAAAATCTAAAGATAACATTTTGTTTGACATTAAAAACAAAGAAAGGAAATTGACTCTTATTGTTGATTTAAGCATCTAGGTAAGCACACGGGGATGCAATAGAAATTCTAAAAGAAGCAGGAAATAAAGATCATTTAAACTTTCCATTTTAATGTTACATCTTTTGAAGCAGTCTTTACATCTATACAAGGAAAACATAAAAAAATTGAGGCCAAAAACATTATAAATCGATAATGCAAGAGTGAACTACTATGATTTTAAAAAACATCTGACGTCTCCTGACCAATCTTACTTTAATGGTATCCTCACACAAAGGAAAGAAAATTATATGGAATAAGTGAAAAGAGTACCTTTGTTACAAACTGTAAAATGTCACATTTTAATGAAAAATCTGCAGAAGAATATTGGGGAATAAAAGATGTATTCTTCAATAATAATTGAACTCAGCCTGAATTCATAAGAATATCCTTCAGTATTGCAAATTGCCTCCCATTTGCTAGGAAATATTCTTCTATGCCAGCTTAAAATAAGCAAAGATTACACAAGTACCATGTGCCATCCTAAATAAGGAAAGGGGGAAAAAACAAGTACAATATGGTATTTAAACAGCTGTGTGAAGATACTGGTTAAAACAAGAATCGTTTTTCAGATGAGCTTGTTGTGTTTCATTTTGCTAAATATAAACTAGTGCATCACTAAATTAACCACTGGTTTGTAGACTATGCACAGAGCCCCACATGAAAATAATCCAATCAACACGATAATTTTTCAAATGCTTGTGAAATTGCCATAATTTGGAGTTGAGATTGTAGAAATTTAGTAAAAGTGCAGAAATTATTTTGTAGCTATAGTGGGCAAAATACAATTGTTTTCATTATCTGCAATTTGATTAGAGTGAGCTGACAAATGCACAATAAACAATACATTTACAAATATCCTAGTAAGAATTTTACATCCAGCAATTAATGAAGATTACTGCAGAAAGTCAATCTTTCAGAAATAAACAAAAATGCTAAATGTTATGTGGTCTCCTAACTGACCATTACAAGTAAATGAAGCTGAACTAGTTGTAAAAGTGGAACAGCACAAGTGTATGCTCAAAATAATTTTGCTTCCAAAGATCCACAGGTATCACTGAGTACATTAAATGAGGTAATTTACTATGTAGTATATTCTTAATCAAAGAATTAATGCTTAGTCATATATATGTTCTCAGTTGTTTTTTGTGATTATGTCAGAGGTTTTTATTTTCCCAGAAGGTAAATAAAAGATTGTAGTAAAATATATAATTAAATAAATATGTTCAAAGAAAAATAAATATGCAATTGAAAAAAGCCATTGTGTTATGTACATTCATTTAGGTCATTAGTTCTGTAAACAGAGTTCATAAAATCTGCCTATACTAGAATGCTCAACAGATAGAATTCACCACAGCCCAAGAAACAATGAAGGCATGTGACCATGTACCAAACCCTATAAAACTGTGAACAAAAATAAACCTTCTCTCCTTTTAAAATGAATCTTTTGGGTATTTAGTCACAGTATCAGAAAGCTGACTAATCCAATGTAGAAAACAAATTTGCAAGATCAATAGCTGTACACTAAATATTTAATTAGAGCACTGATTTCCAAAATTCCTATGATTTAATTATTACTTATGGTTTAATTTCTTGAATGGAAGAAAAATTCCAGAGCTTTCCACTTAGCCCCTTCTACCATAACATTCCCATTCCATGACTCAGAAAGCCAATCTACAAGTTCTGCAAGCTATAGATGTCTATCAAAGTAACCATTCAAGAACTGGGATAATGACCAAAAGGTGGATGCATAAACCCTATAACCAAGTGAAACAAACCCAAGTTAAAATGAAAGAAGGAAAAAAAGGAAAGAGAAAAGAAAGGAAAAGGGGAAGTAAGCAGGAAGGGGACTAAGAGGAAAAGAAAGGGAAGAAAAAGGAAGTTAAAGGGAAGGAATCCATCATTTGGTCACCAGAAGGTCCTTGTCTGAAGAAAACTAACAGCAGTGTTTTGGGTCCTTCTAAGAATTAGTCTCACCAAAAGGGAACATCTCATCATCTTTGGAAAACCTGAGAATTCTTTTCACAATGTAAAATTGCCCTGGTAAATGACTGGAATCCCACAAGGGACCACTTAAAGGAAGATTTTCAGTATTAGTAGCAATAGCAATGGTTTATCATCAAAGGGACCCAGCTCCCCTGATTTCAGTTAAAGGGTCTGGATCTGTAAAAAGGTTCAGGGCTAGGAATTGAGTGAGAAATCATAGTGCTCTATAGTGGTGAAGAATATCAGGTTTCTGCTCCCAAGACCCAAAATGTTTCCATACCCTGGAGGCTGTATTTCAGTGATTACGCACTGATGTCCCAAACTTACGATTGTCAGTTGGCCTCTTCTGCCTATTCTAGAATTGCACCCACCCTGACTCCAGCAGTTTCACTGGGACACTCAGCCACTCCAGGATGCTATCATTCCATTGAGATGGAAGTGTCCATTCCAACGCGGCCACATAAGACCACATCCAAGACACTCAGAATGAGCCACCTCAGAATATTTTCAGGACATTGCTGCTCCCTTCACCAATTCATTTCTCACTGCCATAACTCAATGAGGGAAGGAATCTGGGGTTATACGTGATACGCTCACTTCAATGTCTCTCTTCTTAAGCTTTCATATTTGTCCTTGTAAAGTTAAAAACACTGAGGGTTTAACAGCCTTCTCAAGAAGTGGAAATTAATCTCACAGAAAAGAGAAGGGGTTCATTCCACGATAAAGCATTGAGAATAATCCAAATGAGCCACAGAAATTGGGTTTCAAAGGTAACAGTCAAATGAGTCTACCTAAATCTATTGACTTCAATTCTATGTCTTCCAATCCATTCTTATGTTTGATATAAGAAAGCCAGAGAGACTGTAAATTCAATGTGTACTTTAGCTCTATAATTCTCAAGCTTGAGCACTATTTCTTATTTTTGGCTGAACCAGCATGAAATACGACAATAAAAGGTAAGACAGTCTTGGGGTGGGGAGTTCAACATGACTCTGTTTGGCTGACCATCCTCGAACTGAGTTTAAATTTCTGCGCTCATAGTTTCTTCTATAAACTCTCCATTGCAATCAAAAGCAACCATCACAACTCACAGTGCTGAGTCATTATTCCCATCAGAATAGCTCATTATAACTTCTATTTTCCATCCCAAAGCTTTGACTTTAGGAATCTCTCCATTTCCAGTAAAAAAAAAAAAAAAAAAAAAAAAAGAATTTAAATCACTAAGCTATTTCTGCATTCCATGGCAACTTTCCACTGGCAATGAGAGATCCTACTATATTCAATTTCAGTTGCTTCAGATATCTAATCCCAAATTTTCATCTCCTAAATCATATCTTCAAAGACCATTCCTGGTTAATGTGTATACAGAAAGCAGCAACTACTTTAGCTATTTCCACCATAGGGAATTTAATACAGAAAATTATCAGACAGCTGCCGAGGGGGTTAGAAGTAGATATACTTGTAAGCACAAAACAAAACCAGGGTAGCAAACCAAAGACAGCTGCCATGCTAGGCTGAGGGCTGCAGACTGCAGTTATTGTTGAGCTTCTGCAAAGATTTCCAAACCCATGGCACATGCACCGCAGCAGCACACAAATCCCTTTCAACACGTGAGCCAAGTCGCCCCAGCCAAGGCTTGACGCATTATCAGCATGCATACAACAACAGAAATCACATTAACTGTGTGAAAGCATGTCAATGCAAACGTTTACCTTTCAATAAAAAGCTGTTTGTATCACTGAAAGCTCTGCTACTGTATTTTTCTTTTAAGACAAAAGATGTCAATGATGAGTGGCTTTTTCTAAAGTAAAACCTCAGTGTTCAGGTTTAATTGCAGCGTTGGCACTTTGGGATAAATAAGTGAGTTTTAGGTTGCAGTTTGGGCGCTCATCTCTAAACGCTCTGCCATTGCTGGGTTAGTGTGTTTACTTTGTTGTTGAATTGCTTAAGGAGAACTGCCAGTGCTTAAAGAAAATTCTTGAAACATTAATAATCTGATTTTTAACGTTTGTAGTTTTAACATTTTATTACTTTCTGAATCAGTCTGAATTAAATCGAACTTTGAAAATGCACAGAAAGGTTGTATAAAGTTTGTCATAAATTCTACATATTCCCATTTTTTTCTTTTAAGAAAAAAAAACATGTACACAGCTACATTTTAAAAATGTGTACTATTTCCAAACTCACTTTTGATTATCATGGATTATGTTAAATAAGTATTAGTAGAAAATTAACATGTACTTCTAATGCCATTATTAGAGTATACTCATCCAAGCTATGGAAAATAATGGGAATGGAAACCATACTGGATTATCATTTACCAATTATATTTTTCAATACAGGAAAGAATCTAAACAGCTAAGAGTGAAAGAGGACCACTGGTGTCAGCAGAGAGCCTTAAAGAGAAGCAAGTATCAGTGTAATGGAAAGGTAGACTGATTCTGTCCATAGGGCAGTTAACATCCTTTCCCAAAGATGCTGATTAATACAGACACAGAAGCTGAGAAAGAACTCAGGATTCTTACAAACACTAGCATAGAGCTTGAGCTCACAAACAATTCCTAGTGAGTTCAAGGGTGGGTGGTCAAGTCTGATGACTCCAGTCTGCATGTCCATGCAGATATCTAAATGAAACAGAAAGAGGGAAATGTTGGAACTCACCTGTCTGACAGAGTTTACTACAGAAGTCTTCCATATCAGTGAGAATCCTCACACAACAGCCAGTGTGGTGGCACACCCTATAATCCCAGCTACCCAGGAGGATCACCCAGGGCCAGGTTTCCGTGACCTACCTACATACACAGAACGACAGCATCTATCAAAGAATAAAGGAACCTTCAGATGGACGGAACTTTAAACTGGGCTGAACATGACTAAACCCTGATCAAACAATTAATTGCAAAGCACATCTATGGCTCAAACCAAACCAGAAAAGGGTTTTCCAGTTCTGAGGTGCATAGCAAACTATTAGGTCAAAAGATAACTTAGAAGAAATCACTCCTTAAAGATGATACCTTGCCAAGCCTATTGAAGACTAAATCATAATTATGAAAATGTTCACTTACCTATTTCAGTTATTTAACTGAGATATATTAGATAGATGGTGCTATTTACATTCTGAATGTGGAAATAATAATACTTTCAAATCAATTAATAAGCAAATAAATTGTGTATTCTTCATAAAATTCAGCATCTGCTAGAAATCACTGAATAACTTTTAGATTAGACTACAACTTAGTCAGAAGTTACCATCAATATAAATTGTTTCTTTGTAATAATTACCTTAAATTTTGTTCACACATCAAAATGACCAAAGGAGAAAACATCCTTCTCTTACCACTGTGGTAATCAGAAAGTCACCATATGGCTTAAATAAGACTACTTTAGATTTTGATAGTTTAATTAAATCCTATCAAATAATGTCTATAGACAGGGCAAGGCTGAAGACACGCTTACACTTTCAGGACATGGTGGCAAATCGTTCGTAATCATGTCACACCCAACAAAGGGCTAAGAGCATTCCTTTTTCACCCTCACAGAATCCAGAGGACAGTTCAGCAATATCAGATCATGACCCTGATGTTTTACAGCTTGAAGACTACAGTTAAAGTCCTCATAAGCACTAAAAGCCATCTCTGCACAAGAAGTAGCATACCCTTCTACACTAATGTGCTACACATTACAGACTTCCACAATTTGTTCCAAATGTGATGCAATGTTATTTCCGGAACACCCAAAAGAAATCATAGAGCTGTAAAGCAGATCCAAGCAAGACTTTTTCTGGTGAGAAGGCCCGGATTCAGGTAGGAGGTGGAAGAAACAGAGTCAGAAGAGAACGGCAGGCAAAGAAGGACCAACATGCTGATCCTCCCTCAGTGTTCTGTTTGATTGTCCCAAACATCAACCCTCAAAATCATTCTATAATCTGTTTCAACATGCAAGACCATACTCTTCAGAGAAAGGCATTATTTCCTATGCTGGAAATTAAAACCTGCATTTTCCGAGAACGCTAACGCAGCACATAGTATTAGAAAGGAAACAGAAAAGGAAGATTGAGCACTGTCTGCAAAATACTTTCAGGATGCCCTTCCCTGCAATGCTCACGGGCTATGAGAGAAAATGAATGATTAACATTTCAGGTGACATATTCTACAGGAGAAAAAACAACAACTTTCTGTAAAAAATCATTTCTATTTCTCTCCTTTATTTTAAACTTAGTGATATTAAGTGAAACTCTTTTCTCCCTTTTTAACTATGTATTTCTGAGCATTAAGACATCTTTTAATAAATACCCTTCACCTCACATTAACATGCATCCTGGGAAGACCTCTGTTCATTAAGAAAAGACAACTCATAGACGGCCAGGCCTGTATCACAGGCGGCATCACCACCAGATCACGCCTAGGCTGCACACCGTGGGGCAACGGAGAGAACCCGATCAGCCTGTCATTCAGGACAAAGCTAATTCTATAAAGTGAGTATGAATGACTTCAAATACTCAAACTGTGTCTTCTTGTGTTCCTCCATGTACCTCCGTCAGTGGAATCACCACCCATCTACCTTCTCACCCAAGTCAGAAGCTTGGGAGTCAGTAACCCCTCTCCATTCCCACAGTCAGTCCAAATTCTTACTAGCTCTATATTTATTCAGTGCTTTCCAACTGTCTGAGTATTTGCATGAGCCCACATCATTTCTCACTCCAGTTATTTAATGTTTCCTAACTAGTTTCTCTTTTTCTTGTCCTAGGACTCCTAAATTCAGACTCCAAACATAATCTTCCTAAAATCCTTTAGGGGCTCTCTACCAGGTTTAGGTCAGGCACAAAATGCTCAACATAGCTTAGGAAGTCCTCTATAATGTGACTCTGTTTATACGCTCAATCCCTTACCAATGCTACTTTTATAACCAACAACATGAAACTACTTGAAATTATTATTGAATTGGCTGTATTTTCGCAGCACTGTTCCCTGAACAGTCTTCAAGGAAATATTGCCAGACCTTTCCAGTTTGGACAGGTGAACCATCTCTAGGCTCCAAAACATATTCTTCTCTTCTCCTTCTTCATCGTGATATTACATTGAACCGCTTATGTTTTTCTCTCTTCCCATCCCTAGTTAGAAGATCTTGAAAACTGGAAGCAATCTTATTCATACTTACAGTGACTATCATAACATTTGGAGTCAATGAGACTCTCAATAAATGTTTGCTGAATAAATTAACTCTTAAAAATGGGATACAGTAGTACACAACTCCATGCTTTCTTTAATAATAGGCCACGAAAATACAGATGAACGATGAAATAAGAACCCACAAGGTCTGCTCAAAAAAGGAACAGGTGAAAGTTTGTCAGAAATCCCAGGACACTCTTACAAATCCAGGGAAGTCTACAGAACCATGCTGGCTTTCACGCCCGACTCACCCTCCTTCGCCTCTCCATACTACCGACAGCACCTGGCCATACTGTGGAAAAGTTAAAGCAGCACTCAGCTGGCTCAGTGTCAGAAGATTACAACTTCTACTGAAAGAAGAGAATTTTAATCAAAATCCTGTTTCCTTCTATGATGTAATATCGCATGCTGGTTAAATACATGACAGTAATGACAAAGAATGTCTCCCATCCATTCTGAGTGCTCCTGAGAAGCTTAGGTCCACTCAGCTACACCTCTGATTTGAGACAAGGCACTGAACATCCTCAATCAAATGCAAATACTCTCAATGGCTAAAAAAAAAGAAAATCATTGCTCTAAATTATTTATCTTTGAGCCTGAAATTCTCAGATGTTTGTAATGCATCAGAGAATTTTTCTTAGGGTGTGCTTTAAAAAGCTAAAAAACAAAATATTAAGCCTTATCTAAAGTTGGGAGTAATACATAGATAGCTACTGCCTTGAATTTCTAAATTCAGAAACCATTCAATACAGACACGCAAATTTAAGTATCCGTTTACATACTAATTTTCCAAAGTCTAAAACAAAGGAAAAAAATTCATAATTGTCATTTTAATTAAAATATGTAAAACTACAGAGCAATTATTATAGAAACGTTCAGCATGCTTTTTAAAAATCTATAAAATACTAAGATTTTTACTTTATCCTTGCCTTTGTGACAACGTAATATACATTAAAGTATCTTGAGTTATAATACAAATCCTTAAACCTAACTGACTTTAGGTTGAAACACAAAGTATTTTAAATCCCTAAGTATAATATGTTCTAGTTCATTCATAGCAATAAAGTACAGTCCTTTCATTTTTGAACTTTTATGATTTCTGTGGGATAAAACAACCCAAGGATATTTCTCTACAAGAATTAATATAATAGGTTCTAATATGTTGCCATGAGAGCATAATTAGTCTTAAACATGACCATTAAGATATTATGGCTTGGTATTTCCTAAATAATTAATAATAAGTAAGAGGCTGTCCCCAAAATTCCTTTATCCCTAACTAATAGAAATAGTATATGGCAGAAAGTATATTCACAGTATGTTTTGAGGTTGAAATGGCCCCATGATTGGTTAGATATAGAGTTTTAGGTCACATCATAGATACCCCGAAACTGAACTGAACACAGATACAACTTCAGCACATTGTTAAAATGGATTGCACAGAGGGAAGTATTAGTCATTTTCTGCTGCAAATAATGAAATGCAGAAGCAGAAGGAAATAACATAAGAATTTTGGCTTATATATATGTAAGTGTGGAACAAATAGAAAGGAATCTCCAGTTGGCAAAAGTGAAAAGGAACTCAAACTATGTAAGATAGCAGAAACTGAGTCAAAACAATTAGAAATGCACTAATGTTAGTATCAATATACAAGTACAAATATATATTCTCTTCACAATGCACACAATGCAACAACCTCCTCAAAAGCCAAAAACTCTTAAGTAATCACAATCTGAATAACAAAGGGATCTGGTCTCTTACAAATTAAACAGCAAGCTTCTGAACAGCTAATATTTATGGCTCATGGCAAAAGCACTTCTCCAAAAAAAAAACATAACATTAAATATTTATATAATTCTTAGAAAAATTAAATACTTTAAACAGTCATCTACTTAGAAAAAGACTACAGAAAACAAAAGAAGGAAGAAACTTCTAAAAAGATAAGTAAAACAGAAAAATAAATGAATAAATAAAGTTGGTTCCTTGAAATTCTCAACAAGACAGATGCAGAATTAGCTGAACTAATTTTTAAAAGGGAGGAAGTAGGACAAATTAAAAACCCAAAATCACAAACTGAGAAATAATAGAAGAGAAATAATCACCTAGAGATAGAGAAAGAGAATGAAAAAAATTCCTATCATTTTGCTTGGAGGTCATGTATCGTTTTTGTTGTTTTTGTGTTGTTTTGATTTTGCCTTCATTGTTGCTTTGTTAGTTTTTTTAATCTTTAAAATAAAAAAAGAAAAAGAAAAATGGGGTATAAAATGAAATACAGGAAGGAAGTCTATTTTATTTACAAATAAAAGTAAAATATAGATGAAATGAAATTTAACTTGGTAAAACTGGCTTTAGTGGAGACAGAATGCTATGGAGGAAATATCAAAAAGAGGCAAAAAAAAATTCATCGATTATAAATATGTCATAAGTATTTTCTTAAATTAAGACAAGAGAACTTAAAACTTGAACATACAGTTGAAAAAACCACTGGTGTTTTTTATCACATCAGAATCAAAATAATTAAATTCATTCAACATCATGTACAATACAATTTTTATTTACATGTAATTTCCTTAAATAAGAAATTCCAGGGGCTGGGGATCTAGTTCAGCAGCACAGCACCTGCCTGGCAAGTACAAGGTCGTGAGTTCAATTCCCGGTACCAGAAATAAAAAAAAAGAAAGAAATTCCAATTCTATAAGGTCCAAAAAAAAAGATGGAATCATTTTGAATAGCTGAGAAATATTCAGTGTGTACAATAATCTTTCTATTTGTGGACAAAATGTATTTGTATTTTTACATAAGCAGTAAAAGATAAGTAAACTAAAATCCAACTGCCAAACAGTAACACCAAAAGCATGTTTTAGAATCTTGAGAATCCACTTGGAGCCAGAGCTCAACGTTTGCCTTTTTCACAACCTGTTATGTCTTTTGTCAAATATGACTAGGATGAGTCTGTCACATCCACAGAAACATTAACTGAAATTAATATGCAAATTATGGTGCCTGTGTGGGATGCCATTTCATTAATTTCAATTCACTGGCATAATTGTGCTCTTTAAATTTATGAGTTTCTCAAATGCTGAACTACAGAGAACACAAGAGTTAGTGAATATCATTTTACTAACATAAGTCCAACAATAGCTCAGTCCACAGGAAAAAAGTATATGAAAATTTAGTCACAAAAAATTTATATACATTTTAAACTATGTTCCTTAAACAAATTGTCACAGCTGTTTTAAACAATTTTTTTAAACTTTTAAAGAACATCTGCTAATAAAAATCTTGGAAGGTTTAAATGCATATAGAGAGGAAACAGTAAAAGTCTGACATCTTCAAATTTTAGTTATTAATTTTAATTTTAATACTTTATATATTTCCATCATTTTTGTAAGTACATACAGTTTTAAAAACGTAAAACTGTGAAAGCCTGCAAAATCTCCTATTCCATCTTATTAAATACACTCATTTATACTATTGATGTTTTACCATGTCAGTAAATAAATTGCAAAATGTGATGTTAAGTGAATATACAGTATGATAATCATATGAACCAACCAAAATATTTTTAATCATTTCAGTATGCTTTACAGTTTAGGTTTTTAAAAATGTTTTAGCATTTTAAATCTTTTAACAAGAGCTTTTATGTAATTATTTTGAATATTATTAATATTCAAAATATTTTGAAGTAGAATTACTGAATCAGAGGATATAAATCCTAATATACACAAGTTAATATCTTCCAGAAAGATTGAAGCACTTTATTTTCACACTGTGGCTACGACATGCATTTCCTTGAGTCTTGGCCCTACTACATATTATTTTTTAGTACTGTCAATGTGGTAGATCAAATAGCATCTCACTGTTTTTTCATTTGCATTTCTTTATTAGAGAGGTTGAGCACTCATGAAATTTTACTGTAGTAATAATCTGATGGAATTTTAATTTAAATTATAATGTAGTTTTGCCTATAATTGGGAAAGTGAGCAACAGTGCTATTTATAATTTATTATCGCTTGAAGTCACACATGGTAAAATGCTGTGTTTAAATTAGGTACAGTACTGTTGTCTAAGTTATATTTCATAAAATCAGAACGAAATCAGAATAAATTTTTCTCTCCTCACTTGCTATTATTTTTCAGGTCTATAAATACATAAAGAAAAGTATACTTAATAGAATTGTACCTATTTTAAGACTATTGAAACCAATTAGTTCATCATAATACCTAAATTAAAAATACAAATTATCCAAACGTAAGAATGAGATTGTAACAAAAAAGATGCTTAGCAAAAAATACATTTGATGAAAGTTTTTTACAAGTTTCTACAGATTCAGAAACAAATTCTGATGAAGACCAAGGATTAGAATTAAAATATCTCTTCATATCACACATTGATGCTGTAATTATTTAAAGCTGTGGACGTGTACTGAACGTCCTTCCAAAGTTCAGAGGGGGCTCAGTTCTCAGTCGTCTCATACTACCCATTTCACAAATCTCCTTCAATTGCTGCGAATATATTCTCCACTGACATTTTTACTTCTTATACACATTTTTCCAAAGAAGACATACAAATCGCCAACAGGTATATGAAGAGATAGTCAACATCCGTAATCATCGGGAAAATACAGTCAGAATTACAATGAGACATCACCATGCACTTGTTAGGATGGCTACTGCAACAAAGAAAAAAAAGTACCAGGAAGATTATGGAAATTGGAATCCTGGGCAACGTTGGAGAGAGTGTAAAATGACCCTGTAGCTACAGAGACATGATGGAGATTCCTCCCATTAAATTTTTTTTAAAGAATTACTATTTCTGATGGAAACCTCATTTCTAGACAGTCATCAGAAATAAATACTCTCATGCTCACTCCAACATTTTTCACAATACCCAAGGTAAGGAATCAACCAAGTATCTATCAGTGGATAAATAAAGAAAAAAATGTCATATATATTCACTGGAGTATTATTTGGCCTTAGAGTCGAAACAGATTCTGCCACATCCTGGAAGTTACACTAGGTGAAATAAGCCAGGCAGAGAAATAAAAATGCTTCATGACTCCACTTCTATGAGGTATCCAAAAGAGTCAAACTCCTAGAAGCACAAAGTACCTTAAATGCTGGATGCCACGGGCCTGGGGAAATGAAATGGGAGTTGCTATCCATCTGATGTGAAGATTTACATAAGTAAGATGAAAAGTTTTAAAAGAGCTTCTGTACAACATTGTGTTTTGAGTTAACAATCAATTACTAGTTATACAATTAAAAGTTTGCTGATAGCCTAAAAAAGGATATTGACCATGTTAGCACAAATCTTTTCAATGAACTAAGAGAAACTAGCTGTGTTTCAATGAACTAAGAGAAACTACCAATGAACTAAGAGAAACTATCTTGTGTATGTATATACATTTTTCCCTTTTCTCTTCCTTTCTTTCCCCTTTCCCGCACCAGTTTCTTTTTTCTTTTGAACAGTTTCTTCTCAGTTCACAATATCTGTTGTACAGTTTGGACCCTATTTACTCGTTCAGCTTCTCACACTAGCAATACAATACAATGTTTGCACATGTGGGTCTGATATATTTCACTTATAAGTATGGTCTCTAGTGGCATCCATTTACTAATGAAAGCCTCAAGTTTATCTTTATAGCTGAGTAGTACTCCATTGTATAAAACTATCTCAACTTTTTTATCCTATCCTCAGTTGGTGGGCATCTGGGTTGTTTCCAAGATTTAGCTTTTACAAATTGTGCTGCTATAAACATGGGTGCACATGTATCACTGTGGTGCGATGCTTTCAATTCTTCTGGGAAGATACCCAGAGTGGAGTAGACACGTAAATGAGACCTGTAATCCTAGTTTTTTAAGGAATCTCCACACTGATTTCCACAGTGGTTGCACCAGTCTACACTCCCACCAAGAGTGGAGAAGGGTTCTTTTTCCCCACAGTCCTCCAGCATTTGTTATTGGTACAGTTCTTGATAGGAGCCGTTCTTTCTGGAGTGAGATGTAATCTCAGGAATTCTTTTAATTTGCATCTCTCAAATGACCAGTGATGTTGAACATTTTTTCATATATTTATTTGCCATTTGTATTTATTCATCTGAGAAGTACGTATCAATCACAAATACTCATTTTTGGATTGGGTCTTTAAATTTGGAGGACATGATTTGCTTCAAGTCTTTATATGTTTTAGATATAGGTACTTCATCTGAGCGACAACTGGCTATAATTTTTTCCCACTCTGTAGGTTGCCTTTTCACTCTACTGGTGACTTCCTTTGTTGTGCAAAAGTTTCTTAATATGGTGAGATCCCATTACATCATGCCTGTATCTTGGACTCTGAGTAATTACTATGAGATGACAATGCACAATGTATTATTATTATTCTCCTATTACCCCTTGAAACTCTGTTTTATTTCTATTTTTCGTCTTCTCTCTTTTTTTTTTTTTTTTGGTACCAGAAATCAAACTCAGGCCCTTGCATTTGCCAGGCAGGCACTTATGCCGCTCAGCTATATCCCCGGCCCCCTCTGCTTCCTCTCTTTAAAATAAAATTTAAAAATAAAAAAGAAATAGATGTAGGCTGCAGGACTTCCCTGTAGGAAAGATGAATACTCATAACAAACAGAAAAAAAAATTTTTGAAAGCAAAGATATCAATTAAAGCTAAAAGCATAGATGGGATGAACTCAACAGTAAATGATTTTCAAAATGAAGCTGAAACCAATGGAAGCAAATATATGATGCTTAACAGGAAGAAGATGAAACCTGCAGCTCAAAGATGGAAAATAAATAAGACAAAAATACACCAGAAGAAAGAGCCAAAGAAAATGAAAATAAAAATGACTCTATTTATAGGTGATTAAATTGATCTCAGCGAGGTGAACAGGATTGTTTTATTTTTCAAAAGGTCATTTTTAAATTCACAATTTAATCCAAAATTTATATATAGGTGAAAATACAAAAATTAAAAATTTTAAAAAGGATACTGAAGGTTACACATGGTGGTGAGCCCCTCTCTGCTACCCAAGAGGCTAGGGGATGAGGATTACTTGGGCCCAGGAGTTGCTGACTAGCCTGAGCAACACAGCAAGACCTAGTTTTTTAAAAGGCCATTGAAGAAAAAATACTTCGTCATGAAATAAAGTGACAAATTCAACATGACTTTATGAATGTGGAATAGTAGAAGTCAAGGGGAAAAGACAAAGGGAAAAGAGAAGCAAAAGGTGGAAAAGGGAGAAAAAGAAAGGAGCTTGGCCTTGCTGGGTCCTGAAAGGTTGAGCCCATTTGGCTCAACAAAGGAGCCAGCGCAAGGACGCAGCAGTTGTGCCGCTGTGCCTTTGCACGTAACTCCTACGCAACTCACTCATTTTTTTTCCCCCAGAGAACGAATATCCACTGGGAAACGGACACCTCTTTTTCACAATCACAGCCACCACACAAAGCACAGGATTTTATTCAAAGATACGTATGCAGGACACGATAACCTTGTGAACTTTGGCCCCGATACTAGAGGGACAGAAAGCAACAAAAAACGTTTTGGGAGACAACTGCAGGCCACTTAGTAGATGATATGATAGAACTACTATGAATTTTATGAAGTGTGAATAGGTAGTCAGAACTAGATAGGAAAATGTTTATGTCTTTTTCTGGAAGGATAAATATTTTAAGTACTTATCTTTCAATGTTGAATCCCAAACTGCTGTCTTAAACACCAAAATGTAGCAAGGTACACTGATCATATTCGGAGCACTTGAAATGATGAAAATTGCTACTTTATTGAAATTGTGGAGAGACACAGAGACATATGTACTTGTTAGTTAATGTGAACATTAAATACAGTGGAGGAGATACTATGAAATTATATTTAGACAACTACAAACACACTAAGTACGCTGGTCTATAAACATCATTACACCTAAATGGTTAGAACTACAGTTCTTTAATTATTCCAATTAACTGACTCGTGGGAAACTGTGAGTTTTACCTTTTTGTATTTGATGTATGTCTTATATTGTTTCAAAATATTCCAGCATTTATCATGGACATGGTTAAGAAGATCTCTTCCAAATCCAGCATCACTCCTACCATTCTTAGCAGAACGTAACTATTCTTTGTCGAGCAACCACCACAATTTCCGAAAGAGTCACTGGTTCACAGACTCACAGCAGCCCTGAGTAAGACTCCGAGAGCCACAGGATATGTGGCTGCTGCAATTATCATCTTTTTATTAACTTATTTTGTACTTCAGAGCATTTCTCTGCTGTTTTCAAATATCTTTTTTCCACCAATGGGATTGATATATAGCACAATAAAAATGATGCTACTCACATACTGGCCACACATCAATCTTATTCACTTAGTTTTCAGATACATATTTTCACTTTCCACAATTTGTAAATTCATTTTTCTATAACAAATTTTAAAATATAGATCTTTTCATTTTCCTAATACATAAACCCCTCCCCATGCTGAGGATCTAATCCAGGGCTTTGCCTATACAAGGCAAGTGCTCTGCCTCTGAGCTACAGCCCAGCCCAAAAGGTGGCGGTGTGGTGCTGGGGTCATGTTAGATGGGGAGTGTGTGAGTGTGCGTGTGTGTGTACTGATAGACTTCATCAAATATAGTGAGGTGGTGACACAGGACTAACTTTTAATCCATATATAAAAGTTACTTTAATTAAATATTGGAAAATTAAAACAAATAATGTGAATGCTCAATACATACACACACACACACACACACACACACACACACACATACACACACACACAGTCTACCCAAAAAAACATACATCAGGAAAAGAAAAACTTGTATAAATATTTTAATACTGAATCTACTGAGACATCATGAGATTATTACAAGCTAGACTGCTGCAATTATAAGAGGTGTTCAAAGGGGGGGGCCTTACCTTTCAGACATTTATTAGTACAGTGAATTCCTGAAGTGTGTATACACTTTTTGGCAGACAGAGAGAGAGAGAAAGAGAGAGAAAGGGAAGGAAGGAAGGAAGGAAGGAAGGAAGGAAGGAAGGAAGGAAGGAAGGAAGGAAGGAAATATGTAACTGACATAGAAACTTAGGTATGAAACTTACACAAAGCAAACACTAACAATCAGTAAAGAATATAAGACGTCTTAATATTTAGGAATCAAGAAATCCCAAGATGTGGACTGAAAAGAGAATTGGCTGCAAACCTGTATTTTTCAATAGTCTAAAGTTACACAGAGTATGATTTCATTATTTACCAAAAATTAGAGGGATGTCACCCACGTATTTTAATTTAAATAATTATCATATAAATAATATATAATTATTCAAAGGGCAAATAAGCATCTGCACAATGAGGTACCTAATAACAAACTTTAGGGTATATAGATTATAATATGTTAAATAGCATCACTTTAAAAGAGTAAGCTCTCCTAAACCCAAGTCATAAAACATAACCAAATACAAAGGAAAATGCAATACTACTTCTAGGATAATTTATGGAAAAGAAAATATCGAAGGTGGGTGTGGTGACATATGCCTGTTCCAGCACTCTGGAAGGCTGAGTCGGGAATGGAAGTCTGAGTTCAGCCTGGGCAACTTAATGACTTAATGAGACCCTGTCCCTAAGAAATAAAAATAAAAAAGCATTGGGAATATAATGCAAAGGGCCTAAATTCAATCCCTAGTACTAGAAAAAAAATTGAAATACAACGCCATTTAACTTATGCTATGAGTTCACTCAAATTATATGCAAATGATATGCATAAATGTACCTCTATAATAAAATAATTTCTATGCCTTTATTAGCTTGTCTTTCACTCCTTTGGTTGCACGTCACTGTTACAAATATTCTGCAAGGCACTGTGACTAGCACTTCATCTATCTATGTTATCCATAAACACTGAACAATGTCTTTCACAGAACTCAGCACAGAGCAAACGTGTAATTTGTGAATAAGTGAAAGCAAAATAAATACAGGAAAATTTAACCTGTAAACACTATTTCTGGGTAAAGGCAAAATATTTAAACTATTTGCAGAGGTAAATTAGAAGCAAGGATATAAATTTATTGTATCTTAATAATTTAAATGTTGTCATCAAATCTTCTGCCTTGGCCAAAGTAAATGTACAGGTAGAAAAACTAGGCAGAAAAATTACTACGCAGTAATTTTTTTTAGGTCAGAAATGGAAGCTGAGGTACATGAAGTACACAATATGAGAAATTCTGAACTTTCTAGATTTCATATCAAAAAGCTCCTGATTTCAAACTGAAAATGGAAATTTAAATACACACCTGATCAACTGCCTGTTTAGGAGGGAAGAGGATACAGAAAATATATGGAAATAAATATAGAAAGAAAGCATTATTCCCAGTCACATTTCCTCCATCATTCTATCATTAAGGTGAAAAATATCAACGATAATTGCAGTAGGCACTTCATGACCTTTCAGTCATAAAAGAACTAACGAAAGTACAATAATCCAATCTCACTGAGAGAACTTGTTTGATTTTTTAAAAAGATCATCATTGGAACAGATCCCTCAGAGTACTCTCCTACAAGCTCTTAAAAGTCATTTTGAAAACCATCAGTACAGCTAGGGTTCTTCTCAACTCAGTTGCAGGTTCCAACGGAACATTAAAGATGTTCAAAAACTGATATAATTCAAGGAACAAAATTCAAACAATATTACTGCAGCTATGAAACGTTACAGTGAAATCCATGGTACCTAGAAATGAACAGGAACTCATCCAATGATCACTAGAAATGCACTGGTGTGATTATACAGTTTTCCTCAGTAGGAAAGTAACTGTCCCTTCTTGTTCTTTATTGTCACAGAAAAATATTTCAGAGGCCACAGATTTTAAAAGCATTACAAAGTCTGAAGAATATAAAATAAATGGTCACTAGAAAAGAAGGGATTTATATTGGATAAGCCCCACTGAAGCAAGACTCAGACTTAAGTTATATAAGTGAGAGGGGTGCTGTGTCTTCAAGAAGGTGACAACAGCTGGATACTGTGCAGACTAAGTGTGCGTGCCCACGGCTAAGATGCTCATAATGCTGAAGGGCAGGACAGAGATCTATGTCTTGGGAAGTGATGTGGATAATTACTTGTCATTAAACAGCAGAGTGATTGCTGCAGCAGATTCCCACGTAACTATTCCACACGAAACTTCAACATGCCCTTGGACTTACTAAACATACACGGTTGTCTCAGATAATCTTAGCAAAAAGACAGCAGTCAATGATGCATCCCACTTAAAAGGAAGATCACTGTTCTATTATTCAATAACAAAAAATGCATTAGGACTCTGCACATTAATAACAGAGAGACAAAAAGCCATTGATTTTTACATTAGTAAGACCTTGGTAAGAGCTCTAAGAATCTACTTTTCTAACCTGCAGAGACAATATGTCTGATAAAATGTACAATGATTTAAAATATCCTCCCAAGTTTTTATATCCATTCATATATGTCCAGACTTGAATCTCATAATAAGAAATTTTCTTGAAAAAAATTTTGTGTGGCTTCAGGATGTTGGTGATATCAATGGTTCATTGACAGAGAGTATTCCGAATAGCAAAAACAATAGCAGAGGTATTGAGCTCAAAGTTCCCAAATATCTTGGAAAAAGTAAGAAAATAAGGAGGCTGAGGTAGAGGATCATAGCAAGTTTGAGGCCAGCCTGGGATACAAAGTGAGTTCAAGAGCAGCCTGAACTGCATAGTGAGACCCTGTCTCAAAAAGACAAAAAAAAAAAAAAAAGAAAGAAAGAAAGAAAGAAAGCTCTTTCGCTCTCTCTGTCTTTATCTTTTTCTCTCTCTTTCTCTTTCTCTCTCTCTCTCTATATATATATGGTTTATAAGATATCATTTAAAAGATTAAGGATGAGAAAATACATTATATGACATGCTATATATTAAGGACTGAATGTTCTCAAAAGGCAGAAATATTGCAGATAAAGCAATGGGATACAAAATACAGGAAAACAAATGGTAAGCTTTTTACATAGGCATTAGGCAACAATTAAATACACTAGGAGCTAAAAGAACAAATATTAAAGGTTAAATTTTTCATTTGGAGAAAAAGAGACACCAGTAACTACATAAATACAAACATGACCTCTAGATCAAAAGCAAAGCCTCTCTATAAGTAAAACTTTAGAGATAGGCGTGGTGGTGCACACCTGTAACCCCAGCACTAGGGAGGCTGAGGCAGGAGGATTGCCATGGCTACACAGTGAGTGTAAGGTCAGCCTAAACTGCATGGTAAGACCCTGTATCAAAAAATAAAAATAAATAAAATATAAGTAAAACTTTGGGGACAAAAGTCTTTTCAAATCAGTCTTTTCAATAAATGTACAAGCTCATAACCTACCAGTGTAAGAAAATTTTAACTACAAAAAAAACTACTTTATCTGACTCATAAAGCACAATGTATCTATATGCTCTGTATAAGGAAATAGATAAAAGAAATTGAATAAGAACGCCACTATACAAATCAGTATAGAGATTCCTCAAAAGACTCAAAATAGAAATTCCATTTGACCCAGCTATTCGCCTTCTAGGAATCTTCCCTAAAGAGTTGAAGACATCATACCACAGTGAAACTCACAAACCTATGTTTATAGCAACATAAATCATAATAGCTAAATTTTGGAAGTGGTATCAATGTCCACTAACAGAAGAATAGATAAAGAAAATGTGGCATCTACGCACAATGGAGTACTACTCTGCCATAATGATGAATAAAGTAGAGAAAGTTGTGGGAAAATGGATGTACCTTGAGACTACAATGTTAAGTGAAATAAATCAAACACACAAGCTTAACTGTCACAAGTTTTCTCTTACGTGAGAACCCCAAAACATAAATAAAGTGCAAAATGAAGAGGAGACAGTAGGAAAGAGTAACGTGGATCTTTGGCACACAACAAGAGAACCAAAAAATGGAGTCAGGCGGGTGGAAGGGAAGGAAAATGAAATTTAAAAAACAAAAAGAGGGGCAGGAGATTGGGAAGTGCTGTGTACAAGCACCAAGTCCTTAAGAGGAATATGATCATTATGTACTACAGTAATTATATGAAGTGTCCAGGAGATGCAGGGAGAGGGATTAAATGAAAGATTGAGGAAGGTCATGTTCCTGTACCAGCTCTCCACAGTGAATGTAACCAGTGTGTACTATGAACACATGTCAGTGAAAATAGTAATTTAATAATAATTATTATTATTTAAAAAATAAATTGCCCATCTACCTACAACTTTTTAAACTTTTTAAAACAACTCTTAGGTAAAAGGGTAAACACATGCCCAAACTACATATATATATTTTTTCTTGAAAGATAGATATAGATATAGATATATACATACATAATTTTTTTAGAAAGAGCTGGGGATATAGCACAGCATGGAAGTCCACAGGCTCAGTCCCCAGTACCACCAACAAAAAGAAATATACTAGAGATAAGATTCTTAAAGCACTGGTCAGAGGAAAACTCATCGCGCTAAACATTTCTATCGATCAAAGTGAAAGAATAAAAATAAATTAATTATATTTCTAGGTCAGAAAGGCATTCAGAGTAAAAATAATCAGTATAATACCGTGTCTCATATATGTGTGCCAAACAAGCACAGTAACCCAGCACACAGGGACACTGTAGTTTTTTCTACTTGACCCTGACAGTGCAAGAGTTCATGGGACTTTAGCTTTCTGGAGATTTGTGCCATGACTGACCCAGTGTATGAGATACCAAACTACTAAATTTATCATGCTTTTAATCTTTCACATTGATTCCTTGCCTTTCCTTCATTTTTCAATTTTATCTCAGTACACAGGAAAAAGGCATGAGAAAGGTCAGTTTCAGGCATGATCAGTCAAGCAGTAACGGAAACGAAAAGTTTCACACACATCTCTTCCTCTGCAGACATGGCGCTCTTTCCTGGTGGTCACCCCAGACAAAGCTCTGACAAAAAGCTTTCTGGTCTTTGGACTTTGAGGCTGAAGAGGTTGTAGGCCAGGTCCCACAAGCTTAACAGAGATGCACGCTTACTAACTGTTGTACTCTGGGGTTTTGCAAGGGCAAACAATCTAATATGGGACACATTTTATAGGATGACTCATAATAGTCACCCAAGGAATCATATACAAAAGACAGTGCAGGAAATCTGTCCACACAAGAAAGACCAAAGAATGCAGCTGAGGGCCTGGGGCAATGTCCTGCATGAGTCCAGCTGAAGACCTAGAGCCCATAACAATGCTCCCCACGAATCCAACTGGAGGCCTAGAGCCCATGACAATGTCTCATGCAGCTGTTTCACGGATCTGCCCTGGGAAGGCCCAAAGATCAGTGGTGGAATCTAGAAAGTCTGTACCAGTGGGATGGAGGATCTGTGCCAGCAGGCTGAAGGATCTGCACAGGAGCCAGGACGCAATGCTCGAAGTAAGAACCAAAAGTACCACAGCCACCCTCAGCAACAGTGAGATCCGGAGCTACTCCAATGATGAAGAAAGCCGAGTTTCCATCAGCAAAGCTACTGCAGCAAGCTTCTCCAGGAGACTGAGTAGTGCACCATCATCTCCTCCGGAGCCAGGAAGCGATGCTCAGAGTGAGGACCAGAGCTCCCCCAAAGTGAACCGAAGCCATTCTCAGCAACAACAAGGTCCTGAGCACCTTGGAAGGTGAGAAGAGCCGAGCTCATCAGGAAAGCCAGCATGACAAGCTCCTCCTAGAGAACCAACTTTTCCTTACAGCTTCTAACAGCTCCCAACAGCCTCCTTCTTCTCCAGTGCTGCCTCTTATGCTGCTGGCAACAACCCTCAGGTGGACCTCCCACACCCAGCACCATGGTTACTCAGTTCAGCTGGGGATTACAAGTTCACCAGCAGTTGCCAATCTACCACACCAATGCTTTTCTAATTCATAATTTTAATACTCACACAAGAACAACTGAGATAGGAATATTAGCTTCCCTCACCTTCTCTTGTTAAGAAATCCTAAATATTCAAAACCAAGTTTCACTAAACCAAGTACAGTACCTCTACTAGTATGAGTGCAGTACTAAAAAAAACCAACTGGACAACACGAAACATGAAACACCTATGGAGTGTGAATATAAGAAAGCTAAATGGCAAGTGGGAAAAATATTTGCACCACATGCAAGAAGGTTAATGCTTCCTAAACAATGAACTCAAAATAAGAATGAGCAAAAGTTATCAACACTTTACAGGTGAAATAAAAGTAAACATAAGATGTACCTACAACCCACAACGATGAATGTGATCATTACATATTGCAAACATGTACTAATAAAAAAGTAAAATATTTATAAAGGCCATGAAGAAAAATTCCAGCATCACTAACAATTTTAACAATGTGAATAAAATCAAGATATTTGTCCCATAAAATTATAAACTTTAAATAGCTTCATAATTTCTAATACTATTGAGATTGTGAGGAAACCGTCATTCTAAAAAACTGTTGATGTGAATGCAAAACAGTACAAATTTATTGGAGGGCAATATTACCAGTACTGATCAAAATTAAAAATTAGCCTATAATTTTATCTCCACTTCTAATCATTTATTCCAGAGAAACACATGATTACAAAGAAACACATTCAAGCAGTATTTACTGAAATGCTGCTGATAGCAGCAATAATTGAAAAGATTCTAAATGCCCATCAATAAGAAAAATAGTTAAAAAGACTAGGCAATACATACAGCACAAATTAACTCACAGTAGTTTGAAAGAATAAATTTGAGCTCCACAACACAGAAAGTTCTATAAATATACTGTAACACAGTAACATATATTGTGAACTTTTAAAAGGTATACAATAATATGAACAATTTCCTCCCTCATAAAAATCATAAAATTACATATCTCTACATATACACACATACTTTTATACAAATACATAGGAATAAAGGCTCAGAATGTCACAAACCAAATAGGTAATGGTTACCTATGGAGTATGAGCTATGGTGGCTAAAAAGGAGGTAATTGTACTGTTAAATCAATATAAAATTATTTCACATTTGAGTTTTTGTCAGGAATGATTTCAAACATAGTTCCATAATTTCATCTCAAGTTATTGTAAGTGAACAGTAGATAAAGAAATAAAGATGCAATGTGTTTAAAATGTTTTAGATACTTTTAACTATGATGGCACAACCCATTTTTTCAGTCTCAACTATATTTTTATGTCTTTCATCTATCTTTGATTTGGGGCAAGATTCTTCAATGCTGTCTTTCAACTCAAAAATTCTCTAACAGTAAATTTTCTGCAACAAGTTTCTACTGAAAATAGAACATTTTTCTATTTTGTCTATAGTGGTGCTTTGATTTCATTGAAATGGCAGCATTTTTCAATTTCAAATATTAAATTAGTCTTCTTTGTACCTGTGTATTCACATTTGAGCCTACCTGTTTTGTTATATAATTTCTCCTTTTTCAATGAAAGCTACTTCCTACTTATCCCCATGAAAATTAAAGACGCTTGTTTTAATTATCAGGTCTTTCTTTTATTTTATCAAAAATGAATTCATGTTCAAATTAATGATTGACCAAGTTGTCTTTCCCTAAAGTAGATTTCTTCACTGTTTTAGAATGTTGGTATCCGTGTTCTGTCTTTACTGGGCAAGGTAAAGTGGCCCAACAAAAATTAGTCTTGTCTGGTAGAGCAAATAAACAAAAATAATGGAAAATACAGAATAGTAAGCATCTTATATATTAAATATTGGTTCTCCCATTATTTTAGTTTGAATATTTGGCCTTCAGAAATTCTTCAGCACTTTCTGACTCAGTGAGATTTTTTTTCAATAAAATGAAAATCCCATCTAATGCAACAAAGACCAGCAGTTGTTCTATAAGGAAAATATCAGAGTCTTCTTAAAGCTGAAAATCCTAAAAAATACTACATCATATTTAGCGGTTTATTTCAACTTAGACAAACACATAAATATTGATTTGGCCGTCCTCTGAAGTTATTCAAAGAAAACAATTATTTAGGAATAGCCAATAACCATGATCACAGGGTCATTCCCTGATGATATTTTTCCCATTTCTCATGGCCCCTAGAAAATGTTGTGTATTATCTAAATGACAGTATTAAATAAATACTTTGCATGAACAGACAGAGGGACAAATGGATGCAGAAAATGAATCAATCATTCATCAGAAACAACTAAGTCTGCCTTCAAAGTAGTCAAACCTCAAGTTTCTGAATTACCCCAAGGTGCTCAGGGGAAAGAC
Organism: Chinchilla lanigera; assembly: GCF_000276665.1. Taxonomy (NCBI): domain Eukaryota; kingdom Metazoa; phylum Chordata; class Mammalia; order Rodentia; family Chinchillidae; genus Chinchilla; species Chinchilla lanigera. The sequence continues at coordinate 15,202,843 of NW_004955410.1, forward strand.
ACAAGCAACTACCATACATCTGGGAGCAGATTTTCGTTCTTTTCGTCAAATCAGCAAGAGCAGAAGCAAAGAGACTAACGAACATTCAGTAAAAGTCTGCCTTGAGGGACTGTGAGGTTCACCAAAGACACAAAAAGCAAAACTGACTGCTTCTATATGCAATCTACTGGGAGCGTTAGAACCCAGAAATGGATATGTGACAATACAGGGCAGCTCGTGCTCAGTGGCAAGTAGGTGAGACAGAGAACAAGGCGAGATAAAGAAAGAAGGCCAGGGAAGGAGCATAGAAAAGTGCTTCCGGGAGCAGGCAGGACCTCAGCTCTGGCAGAGAAGAGAATGTTCTACAATCAGCTGTATAGCCACAAAGACGACAGCTGTTAGCAACGACAAGATCAGTTGGGAGAGCAAAGGGTTTATACGAACAACGTGTGGAAGTTACACATTTTGATTAAGGAATAGAAGCAAAAGGGAAAGAAATGCTATTTTTTCTTCTTAGCACACTTCTTTTTACTATGACTGTCAGTATTTTAGACGAGCATGTAAGACTAAAGTTCAACCATCCATCCCTACTCCTGTCATTCTAGGTATAATAAACTGTTACCACACATAAATGGGGAGTAGGCATTCTGAGTGATCAATTACGCTGGTAGAAAGAATTCATGGATATGCCATGAATCAAATGATCAGATGTGAAAAATAAAACTAATAGTAAAAAGCGGCAAGGAATAATTTAAATTAATTATAAGAACTCAAAAGTCATTTTAGGATCTTGTAGCACACATGTGAAGGAAAGAAAATCGATGATCTCTTACCACTGACTCAAGCACTATACTTTATAGTTCTGGCTATAATTTTACTAATACTATACTCTGAAATATTATTATTCTTGTTTTATAGATAAGGAAATCAAGGTTTGAACTGGTGCTTATCCTTTGAGAGACAATTAGCAATATGCCTGACCTTACATTCTTGTCCCTTTGTCACCCAATCACATGTGTGTGCATACATGGATGTGCTTAAGAAAGACTGTTCAAATATAAATTCAGTCAATGTGAGTATATATTTGGACTCTCAAGAATACTGTCCCAGAAGTCAATAACTACCTTTTTTCTCTTGATCCTGGTATAGTACAGGTGAGTTTCTCTAGATTTGATTTGTATAAACGATTCTTCCTTCAAACTAAATTACTGTAAAAAACACTTACCACAAAGGAAATTGCTAACAAAATCATTATGTACCTCAGTACAAACTAATGTTATTACTTTCAGGAAACAGAAGCAACTAAATTATATAATAGAAATATTAGTTTAAAAGGTCACTGGATGTCAGAATGTATCATTTTTCAGAAGTCTCCTGAGACACTATTCATCAGAAATTGTAATGCTTAGAACACCAAGTTCAATGCCATGATTCAGCAGGTCTCTCTTCCCCGGTTCATGTAGCACCAGTCATCCAGCTCTAGCAGAGAACGATGGCTATTCTTTCTCTAAAATATTTCTTTCCACTTGCAAAGAAGAAAAATATCAGAGGGGCCTCTTTATCAAGTTTCTCTTGATTAACACAAATAAGCATCTCTTTATTAAACATATCTGATCCCCTACATTAATACACAAAAACATACATGCACACTTGCTCTAGAAGGGACTAGCTTGGCTCTTCAACCTCATTTGACAGATAAAGAAACTAAGACCCAGTCAAGTAAAGGGTGTACCCAATTGAGGTTGCAGAAACAATATGGGAAAAAACTATAAGACAGGCAATCAAACCATAACATTGCTTTAGTTAGCCAGTACAACTGAACATAAAAGAAAGATAAGGAAAACAGTGAGATATTCATTCCTTTATCTCATTGAAATATACCCTTTAACTCAACTCCGCCTTTCCTTTTAGACACACACTTACACCGTGAAGGTTTTTTGGTGAAAACTGAACTGCTAGCTTTCTGCACTATAGAATACTTTCCAAACACTATAGTAAGTGGGACTGGGGATCAAACAGCAGTCTCAAATCAGGGTACCTACGTTAAAAAAAAAGAATAGAAGGAACTAAATGTATCCCCAAAACCTAATTTGGAATAATCCTTATTTATGTTTATCCAGCAATTTTAAATCGCAAAGAGATACAAATCCTATCCAGACCACTAATACTACCATTTTGTATCCAGAACACTGAATGCACAGTTCATTGTAACATGCCAAACATAACCAAGTAACTCTAGCAAATGGGTAAAAACTTACTGGATGTTAAACGAACTGAAACATTAAAAGTTTTCTTTTCCTGACGTAAGCACAAGAGTACCATTTCTGCAGTGCACAGAGGCCAAAAAGAATCACTGCTATTGGGCAACAAATATAGCTACAGTAATTTAATATGTTCTCTGAACATTTGAATTTTTTGTTCTGTTACAGAACTCTCTGTACTTCAAGATGAGAGCTGCAGATAATACACTAATCTATTCAACTTGTTCCTATATCAAAAGAAAAGGCTGGGATAAAAAGAAAATTATAAAAGACATTATTCTAGGTTTTTTATATAAAACAAAATAATTATATCATTTTAGATTTCTTAGGATTTAAAACTATGTTTCGGCCAATATGACCCTTACTTCTTTAAAGCATATCCCTTATGTTCACCATATTTTAAAATATGTAATATAATACAGTTCTTCAGAAAACTCTCTAACTGTGTCTCCTACAGCTGAGCATACATACCCTGAAACAATTCAAGAAAAATTCAGAAAGTTCAGGCTTCATTTGCAGTAGCCAGTAACTTGAGGCAACCCAAAAGTCTATCACCAAAAGAATGGACACATAAATTAAGGAATAGCTTACAAAGGAATATGACATAACAATTATATTAAACATCTGCTACATACAGCAGGAATAAATCTCACCTGCATAATGGTGAGTGAAAAAAGCCAGACACAAAAAGCCCACTTACAATATAATACAATTTATGCTCATTTTAAACACAGGCACAACAATCTATGGAGAGAAACATCATCTGGCTGATATAATGGCAGGAAGAGAACATAAAGAAGGTAATGTTCATCTTGATCAATGTGATAGTTAGAGGGATCATCATCTTGGAAGAGTTCAACAAGCTGCACTATTAAGATGTGTACATGTTTCTGTTTCCATATTACACCTCAATTCAAAACCATTAACTAAAATGGAAGTATTAGAATTTTTCTTAAGATTAGATCTTCAACTAAAGCATGAGGTATCTGAATTTTTCTTGAGATTAGGTCCTCAAGTAATGCATAGCAGTATTCAGAATAAGTGAATTCTAGCGATGACTCTCCTATTATGTGATCTTTAACATAATTTAACCTCTCTGATAATTCTAGCATCCAATAAATGTCAGAGAAGTTCTGAAGAATTTTTAAGATGATATTAATGCTCAAGGCCCTGAGTTTGATCCCAGCACCACCAAAATGAAGATATTAAATCATTTTATTCATATAACAAATATTGTGATCCTGCTATATACAGGACATTCTTCTAGGCACATGTCACTATAATATTCAAACAGCCAGGTGGGGTGGCACATGCCTGTAAATTCAGCACTTGGGAGGCTAAGGCAGAAGGATCGATGCCAGCCTGGCCTACATAGTGAGTTCAAATCTAACCTGACCTACATAGTGAGATCTTATCTCAAAAAAAATCAATAAACATAGTGATTTAATTAATAGGAAAATGAGGTAAGTAGTGTTTGAAAAAATCATGTTTACATACACACACCCCTATAAACCAACTGAGATTTTCAATGTAGTCTGAACATACTTTGAGCACACAAATATAGTTGGGAAACACGTTCGAAATAACTGTTGCAAACCCATGCATGGTGGTGCATGTCTATAATGCCAGCACTCAAGAGGCTGAAGCAGGAGGATTGTTGCGAGTTTGATGCCAGACTGGGCTACATAGTGAGTTCAAGTCCAGCCTGAAATATAACACGACACCCTGTCTCAAAAAGATAAGAAAAAAAAAACTGTTTCATTATGATCAGAAATAAAACTGTTCCTAGGGTTAAGACTCCTGAATAAATCTTCATGAATAAGTCTTGATGACATATGAAATATTTAAACATGTCCTGAAGAAAACACAAGCTAGAGCTTAAATCCAAACCAAGTATTTTTCAAAGAAAAATGATTACTGTGGTATTTAAGAAAGAATCTGAAGTAACCAAAACATTTTTTTAAAAACTGTTAAGAGAGACTTGATACTGTTACAGAGAAGTAAATTTTGTGTTTGGGACAAAGGTGGGGTTTGAATTATAACACATCTCTAGAATTTAATTTTATGAACTGAAATTAGTAATTGTAAGTTATATTAATCATATTAAATATATTAAAATACTGTTTAAAACTTATTGATTTCACATATTCAACAATAAAAACAAAATAAAGGTCATACACAATCTTACACTAACAATAAACCAACATTTGAATTTCTATACTATCTTTTAGGTCTTAAAATGCTCCTATAATTATCCATAAATGCAACAGATAAAATGTAAGATCCTCTTCACTGAGCATGCCACATAAATATGTTTTAAATGTGTTAATTTTTGCTGTAATTCCAGCTGTGTTAGAATTTTTGCATCAAGAAATATTTATTGAACACAAAAAGATACACAAATATCTAAAAATTATCTAATTTGGTTTCAATTTAACACCCCTCCAGCATTAAAAATTGTTCAAAAACCCAGCCACTACACCTAAAAACCTAAACTCAAACTGCCTAAAAATTTAAAGAACAGAACAGAATAGCAATAATCCTCACTGAGGCCTTGTTTCTAACACTCTCTAATGGTTTCAAATTGTGCTTCATTGTTTAAGCCCAACCGAGGTAAAAAATCCATGTAACTACCTATTATAAATACCAGATATTTATAGAATATTATCAACAAATATTTATTTGGTGCTTATCTCCATTTTTAATTCATTTTTCACACTGTAATTACAGTGCTTTTTCTAAAGGGACAGTTATATCAATCCATGTTGTTTCTAAAAATCATACCTGGCTCCTTCTACCACAACATCAAGGCCAATTTCCTTAAAATGATCTTGAGGTAAACTTACCCTTCATGTGGCACAACATCCACTTTACTGATCAGACCTTCTGTCCTCTGTCTTTATACTACTACTTTCAATTCAACCAAAAAACTACATGTGCAGCTCCAAAGAGATATTTCAATACATCTGTTCTCTCCTTTTATTCTGTCACCACAGTATTTACTTTCCCTTCTAAACTTTTTTTCTTTTTCGGTACTGGGAATCAAACTCAGGACCTTGCACTTACCAGGGAGGTGCTTGTACTGCTGAGCTATATCCCCAGCTCTCTCCTAAAGTTCTGTTATGTATCTAGATGTTCCCCAAAGCCCCCTGCATTCATAGGTGGGGCTTTTCAGAGCTGACTGAATTGAGGGCCATGGCGGTGAACCCATGGTACGTATGCTGAAGCAGGCTGTTTGTGTCACTGAAAGCTTTAACAGGTCCCCATCCCTGATCTAGGACATGTGCTACTGGGATTCAGGGTGTGTGGCACTAACTTAGTCCACTGACTGGGATGAGCACAGCTCTAGGTGTACACAAGGGAAGCCCACCCTGGGTGTGGTGGCACCGATCAATATCCCGGATGGAGTGCAAAGACAGAGGGAAGGTGGGCTTGCTGCTCATTGTTCCTTGCTCCTGCTGACTTCTGCCTGCCACACTATGAACTGTTTGCTCTCTGCTATGGAACCCTGCCTTAGCTCCAGCCAACTATGGACTGAAGCCTCTACAAACTGTAAGCCAAAGTAACCCTTTCCTCCTTGATCCTGTGGGTGTCAGGTATTTTGTCTCAGCACTGAGAAAGTAACAAAGACCACTTCTAAGTGAATGACTTCACTTCTTGCCTCAATCTAATTTATTTGGCCAGAGAGGGATCATGCTGTACATAGAACCATCACTCTGTTTAAAATCTCCCTTAATGACTTGCTACTGTGCTGTGAATGACCTAGCTCTACCATCCAACCCCACCTCCTTGGCTTTGCCCTGATAAAGGTCCAGTCACACGTCCCTCCAGGTCCGGCAACATGCCAAGCACTTTACATTTTTGTGTTGTTCTTTTTGTGCTGTTCACTCTGTCTCCACACTCTTCCCTGCGCTTTCTGTAAGGCTGCCTCCTTCAGTTTCAATGTACTAGCTTTGCTTTTCCTTTTCTATTACTGAACCCAGGGCTTCACTCATGCAGAGCATGTGCTCTGCCACTGAGCTCCATGCCTGGCCTTTAATTTTATTTTGAGACAGGATCTCACTAAGTTGCTCAGACTGTTCTCAAACTGGCAATTCTCCTGCCTCAGCCTCCCATATAGCTGGGACCACAGGTATGTGTCACTGCACCCAGCTGTAACAGTCTTTGATAAAGGCTTTTCCCAAACACCAGAACTAAACTGAACCCTCAATCTGCTTTCCTGTTATTCTCTATCGCCGTACACAGATCTTTCCCTCGTTGCTTTTCGGCATATCCCAAATGTGTAAAACCATTCCTGGCACACACCAAACAAATTCGCAGTCTTCCTGGAAGGAAGCAGGAAGAGAAGGTATATATAACCTAACATAACTAATGTTATAAAGCATAACATATGCACACTATTTTGATGTGAATACAGTTTCCTTATTTTCCTAAATTTCACCTTCAATAGCTGACACTCATAGCAGTCAGAAAAATGCCATCTGTTCTGAAGCCTATTGTTGATATGTTACCACAATGTAAATCATGGATTGATATAACTAAAAGTTTAGAAAAGTAGATAGTTATTGTCTTAGGGAGAACAACAGGAGCATAGAGGAGGAGAAAAAAATAACATTTTTAATAACAAAGGTCTGGAAACGAAATACCACATAAAGACAAGGGTTTTCATTTGAGTAAAAAAGGGAGAGAGAGAGAGAGAGAGAGAGAGAGAGAGAGAGAGAGAGAGGAGGGAAAGACTCAATTTAGGGCTGGAATAGAAACAAACAAACTGAACTAAACCAGGTATGGCAGTAGCAGCAAAAACAAACCTTGATTTTTTTTTTTGAGATATAGTATTCCCTAGTACTTCCCTGAACAAGAATAGTGAGCGTGAAAACTGGATATTGCACACAGGCTCACTCAGCATGTAAACATATTTTAAGATCCGTTCAACTCCTGTGCAATCCCTAGAAAAGCCTAATATTCCTAAATGTGTAACATCACTAATTTGAAGTCAGGTAAAGATGCCGACTAGGTGGACATTTAGAGCAAGCTGTTTCAGTTGTGCTTCATTAGAAAGCTCAGCGCATCAGGTCCCTTTTATGTTGGTCACCTGAGGCACAATCTGCTCCCCGCCACTCTACAATAAGCAGCTGTTTGCAATAAGCCCCATGCTGCCGACAACATTAGGCCGTCTCCTGGGGTTTACAGGATGTTGATTCCTAAAGGCCAGACTTAACACTTGGGGGAAATATACAAGACAGCAAGCAACTACACAGGGAGGAATAATGCATGGCATTTGATTATTTAAGGACTGCAACCTATTACAAGAATCAGTTACCACAGAAACTGATCTGTAAATGGCCCAGATGGAATATACTAGAAAATAACATGTTGTGCAAAAATTGAACTGACTCAGAGAACATCAGAAAGGGTTGGCACCGTGAAGATTCCTGGTGAAGCTCTGGCTAGTGGTTAACAGATCTAAGTGTTCAAAGCACTAATGTCCCAACTGACAACCCTGATTGTAGACATCAGGTCTTCCCTGGAATACCTACTGTCCCGGACAGGTCATTTTGAGGTAGCTTTGTTATAGAATTTGTTTATTTAGTGAAAATCTGCGAGGAGCAACAGAGCTGGAGATCAACCACACATTTAGGGCTAGAGCAAGGCCAGGGGCAAGCCACATGAACAAGGTATTGGGAGCACAGCAAGGCCAGTCCCACAGGTATTCTGCCTTGGTGTTCCTCCCTGTTAACTATAGCACAGACAGTGCTGAGAATGTTTTGCTTTCAGTGTTCTCAGCAAAACACTGGGACCTTGCACCTTCAGGCCAATCGTGGGCTTCCCCCGCTTTCACTGTGTATAAATAAAGACACAGACCATGCTGGGTTGTTGCTGCCTCTCCATCAGAGAGGTCAGGTCCCACCCGGTCCCAGCTTTTTTCTATGTGTCATAAAAATAGAAATACTCTCTAGAGACTATACTGTTAGTGACAGTTTATTATTAATCTCCAGTCACCCCCTCTCAGGACTCCACTGGCTTCACAGTCACAGCAGAAATCACAACTCTTTAATTTTATACCCATTATGATCTCTAGAAACAACAGAATACATCAAATTCATCTTCTGCATCCCCACGAATATGTGGAAATATCTACTACATGCCTCTGTTTTCTCGTAATCAAAGACAGAGCTCATTTGATTGTAGCTTTTATTATAACACATAGTGTGACATCATTTCAATCACCTGGCCACTCTGTGCCTTCTGCAGACACTGCTCTATTTCAATATTCAATGTTAGCTGCAGGAATCTAAAAAAGGAACCAAAATATCATCTGAGTGCTCTGTACATCTTATTTCCCTGAATCTTAATACTGCAGAATTATAATCTCCATCTTATAATGAAGATACTGAGAGTCATAAAAATAGAAATACTCTCTAGAGACTATACTGTTAGTGACAAGGTTAGTAACTGAACTTGCAATAGCAAGCAGAAACTCCAAAACGACACCCAGGATTTGGAGGCAGATTTATTTATGTCGATGGGCACTGATAGGGATCATTCCCAAAATATCAGGCCCCAAAGGCTCAGTGAGGGAAGCTTCTATGGGATAACAAAGGGGAAGTACAGAGGGAGAGTACTTGGCTGTTTGATTGGATCTTACAATAGGCATCACAGTGACCAGCTATGCATCATAGTGACTAGCCATTTCTAGGAGACAGAAGCAACTGGAACTGCAACAGGAACTATTACTTGGGCAACTAACAAACTGGCTGGGAAGCATTTTCTGCTACAAACTAGGGTCAACTCCAAAGCCTATGCCCTAACCTCTGTTGTAGACTACTTCAGGGAAGACTTAACCAGAATCGAGGAGCAAATGCAGATAAGAGAGGCTGCTGAACATCTGTCATCTCTAAATTCTACTATTTAATATAAAAACTGAACCATATATTTGAACTATGTATGTAATCAGCATGCAAGCTACATTTTCTCCAAACTGAAAAAAGTTAAATAAACCAAGTTTGAGACTGAACCATTCCAAATACTACAGAAAGAAAGATGAAAGTTAAGAAATTATTCTTAAGCTAAGGTAATTTTTCTTTGTTTTGTTTGTTTGTTTTTCTTCCAGTACCAGGAATCGAACTCACGACCTTGCGCTTGCCAGGCAGGCACTTTGCCGCTGAGCTAAATCCCCAGCCCCAAGCTAAGGTAATTTTTAAAAGACCCCTCTAAACATAAATATGGATAGGCAGAAAGTGATACTGGAGACAGAAGTAATATAGCTCTGACAACAGTGAAGTAGACCTTGACAAAAGTCTGGCTAGACTGGAGGTGGGGGATGAAACAGTGTATGGATTCAAAAGATACTTAAGAAGCATAATTGATGATACTTGGTGATGCTTAGATACTCTTATGGTTTGTGTCTGGATGTCCCCCCAAAGCCTCATGCAGTCATGGGGCAGGCTTTTAGTTTATGATTGATCCATGATCCAATGCTGGGATTATTGGTATGAGTGCTATACCTGCCTTGGGGTAGATAGTTTGCATATGTAAGGGAGAGGAAGAGGCTGCTTGCCCACCACTGCTCCTCCCTTTTGCTCTTGTTGTTTTTGCCATCTTCCGCAGCCATGAACTGTTGCTCTCTGCCATGTGCCACTCTGCCTTGGAGCCAGTTGAGCATGGACTGAAACCTCCACAGACTGTGAGCTAAATAAACCTTTCCTTCCTTAATTCTAGATGTCAGGTATTTTGTCTCAGCAACGAGAGAAAAGTAACTAAGACAGACATGTAATCTGTATAGTAAGGTAGTGGTTTAGAATGTGGCTATGGTAATACCGTAGGGTTTGAATTCTAGCTCCACCTCTTCCATATGTAAGAATGAGGCTATTAGTCTCTGTGACTATAAAATAGACACATTAGAATGTAACTGTAGTGGATTGACAATTGGTGGTCAGTTTGTAAAACCCAGATGAACTGAGTAAACATGGTGCTGGGTGTGGGAAGCCCCCCTGAGGCTTGTGGCCAGCACCATAAGAGGCAGAACTGCAGAAGAAAAAGAGAGGTTTTGGGTAACTAAAGAGGCTATTGGGAGCTGAGAGAGGCTGTTGGGAGCAGAGAAAGGCTGTTGAGAGCTGGTGGAACTGTAAGGAGCTGTTGGTTATTTTGGAGGAGCTTGTCACGCTGGCTTTCCTGATGAACTTGGCTGTTTTCATCCTCTGAGGAGCTCAGGATCTCACTGGCACTGAGAATAGCTTTGGTTCACTTTGGGGGAGCTCTGGTCCTCACTTGCACATCACTTCCTGGCTCCAGAGGGGAAGATGGTACACTGCCAGTCTCCTGGGGAAGCTTGCTGTGTTGGCATCCCTGATGGGAACTTGGCCATCTTGATCATCAGAGGAGCGTGGGATCTCACTGTTGCTGAGGATGGCTGTGGTACCTATCAGGGGAGCTCTGGTTCTTTTGAGCATCGCTTCCTGGCTACACTTCCAGGCTGAGATTCCTCAGCCTGCTAGCACAGATCTTGCATCCTCCATCCAGACTTTCTGGATTCCACCACTGACCTTTGGGCCTTCCCAGTGCAGATCCATGAAACAGGCCTGCATGAGATATTGTTGTGGGCTCTGGGCTTCCAGTTGGATTCATGGGAGGCATTGTTATGAGCTCTAGGCCTTCAGCTGGACTCAGGCAGGACAGTTCCATGGCATCCAGGCCTTCAGCTAGATTTCTTGGTCTATATTATGTGGATGGATTTCCTGCATTCTTATATCATTCTTTGGGTGACTATTAAAAATAATCTTATATGTGTCCTGTATTATATTGTTTCACCTTGCAAAAATATCCCCCAAACCAACACAGAAACTCAAGGAGATGCTGGTAAAATTAGCTGTGATAATACAGGTAGAGAGTTCATAAAGTCCCTGTGACATAAGAAATATTCACTAATATCAGTGATGAAGCTGAGAAGGAAGCACAGGAAGAAGAGAGAAAAACTCTTGCAATGACTGTCAGGTTTCTGTTTTTAGGGATTAATAAAAATTAAAGAAGGGAGGAACACAGGCAGAAAGGCAAGCTGGAGAGGGAAGACACGAGCAGTTCTGGATGTGATAAGCTGGAACTGGCGCAGCTGGAATTTAGGTAATAATGGATTGAAGAGTCTGTGCTATTGTTTGAATGTCTCTACGTCTCTGCCAAAGTCCACGTGTAGGAAACTCAATCTCCAGCGCCTAGGTGTTGGGAGGTAGGGCCTGTAAGAGGTGTTAGAGGATGAGCGCCCTGCTCTCAGAAGTGTATTAATGCCATTATTGCAGGAGGGGATTCATTATCTCAGGAATGAGTTCCTTATAAGAGAAGGAACTCGGCTCCCTCTTGTACACACGCTCAGGTGTGCCCATGCTCTCTCACGCGTGCACAGGCTCCCTCTCTGTCTCTCCCTCTTTGTGCTTCCATGACAGGTGCAGGGAGGAGGCCCCCAGAAGATGCCAATCCAATGATCTTGAACCTCCATATACAAACACTGGAGCCTTCATAACTGTAAGATACAAATTCCTGCTCTTCATGAGCTCTCCACTCTCAAGTATTCTGTTACAGCAGCATAAAAGAGCCTGAGAGTTTGGAAGTGTGAGCAGTGTATCCTAGCCTTTTATAGGAGATTGGGCATGAAGCAAAGTGGAAAGGACGTAGGGATGGGGCAGGGAAGAAAATCACTTTGATGGGTGCAGAAGCATTATCAGAGTCTGAAAGAGAAAAACTTGACCCCTCAAAAGCTCATGTATTCTCAGATGGGACTTTGGGAAGGTGATTACTTCTCCTTGGATCCACTGAAGAGTCTGAAGCTATGTGTGGTGTTAAGGTGGGGCCTGGTTAGAGGGAGTAGATCCCTGTGGACATTCCTTGAGGGTATATTCTGTCCCCAGCCTATCTCTCCCCTCCCCCTCCCCCTCTCCTTCCCCACCCTCCTCTCTTCTTTCGCGATGTTTCTGCCTCAGAGCTGGCCTACAATGTACTGAAGCCTGTGAAACTGTGAGCCAAAATAAACCCTTTCTCCTTCAAGTAAGTGTGAATGTGAGGCATCTCAGAGAATGAAAGCTGGCCAATACACTGCAGTATTTGAGTAAAGTAAATGGAACAGGAAACCCTTGCACATTGTTTGTACTTGCAAACAGTTAATATACATCTGCCCTAAGGATTAAGGCCATTGCTTCCATAGATTCTTAAAATGTGGCCCAATAGCAGTATCAGGACATTAACCAAAACGGCCTTGTGACATGGTCTGTAGGAACTAAAGAACTGTAACTACATCTCAGAGGTCCCTACCTGTTCTCCTTCTAGAAAAAGAACCCCTTTCATTTATTATATGTAGTTGACTATGCCATCCAAGTCTTTCAGTACATAAACGCAAAGGATATTTTGTCTTCGGTCCCTTTTATGTATGCATGTCATAAAACTCCTAAGGACTTTCCAAGAATGAATTTAAACTAGCAATGAAATATTTTCTTCATCAAGAGTCCTTTCAAGTATTTATTTACTTCCCAAGTAGACTGACCTCTGTGTGTAGTGGTTAATTCTTTATAAGCATGGGCCTGCATGCCAAACATGTCAGAGACTGTTTTATTTTCAAATATAGTTTTCCGGCAATTTTACTTGTTTGCTGTAAGGAAAAAAATGATATCTGAGCTTAAAAAGCTCCTTATCAAAACAAAAGAGCCTCCCAGAGCTTTAATTACCAGACTCAAAACATGGGATTAGTACTTCAATTCCATTTTTCTCTAAAATTTTGGCAAAGCAACAATAAAGTAAATGTATTGCTACTATCAATAACAGTAAGTCATGTGACAAATATGAACGAGCACCTATGTAGGGCATTTGTTGTGTGGGGTACTGGGATGGTAACCAAATCACACAAAATATTATTTCCAACCCCCAGGAATATTCTAGGCAAGTCAGATAGAACATTCATGGAAGAAAAAAGTTTAAAGAGTTTTGAGCAAAAAGGTAACAAATCTAGCTAATCAAGGTCCTTTCTCTTTAAGTTTCAAATGTCAGCTTTCCTCTCTAAACTCTAGGAAAGCAAATAAATATTTCTGGATTTTCATTTATCCCTAAGAGCCTTGGCTGTGTAGGTGTTAAACTATTAACAGATCATCCTCGGCAACAGGAAGAACGTCTAGAGAAGAAGCGGGGCTGAGGGAGGGAATAGAATGAAGTCGCTGGCTTGAGGATGGAAAGGAAAGTCAACAGTCACCGGAGGGATGCCCGGGGGGAGTGCAGGGCCTTGGTCCAGGCCAGCGCGCCCCACCTCGACCTCCTCCCTCCTCATTTCTCCCAGCAGCCCTCCCCTTGTTCTACTCAAAACGAAAGTGTCTTGCCGGATGCAGAAGAGTAAGAGTCCCTGTGTCCACCTCCTCAAATCCTAGCTCTCATCTATACCATGTGAGCGCGCCAAGTGATTTATCAGAAGTACTTAAAAGGAACCCTAACGCAACTGCTAAAACGAGACGATCTATTACATATCGTTCAACTGGCATATATACTTATATTGTTCAACTAACCTCTGTTTTTTAACTATAAATGTATTGCATTATTACAAATTACCCGTCTATGAGCTCCTGGAGAACAGGGTCATCTTAGTGTCCCCAGAAACTAGAGCAGCACCCTAGGGATTCAATACATTATAACTAGGTAATATTCCTTCCTCAGATATACGGGTCTATTATCTGAGTCTAACACAATTATTTCTCAGAAACAATCATGACCAGAGTATCCCATTTTATCTGAAGCAACTCATTGATTAAAGAGAGACTTCAGCTTGGTCTCCCGTTTAACAGTTACTATCTCACCACCTTTCTAAGAGATATTTTATAGTATATGAAAACATACTCTATGGGCTGGGGATGTAACTCAATTTACAGAACACTTGCCTAACATTTACAAAGCCTTGAGTTTGATCCCATGCACTGAGGAAGGAAAAAAAAACTAGTATGTTTTCCAAAAATAATCTAAACTATTAAATCATAGTCACCACAAAGACATTCATTACTCATACTTCTGATCTATTTTGAATGTTGTTAGAGTTCACACCACATTATTTCTTCAGAGCTTTCATCCTGTTAGACCAGAACAATGAGTTCTGTAATTGTGGGGAATGACACAAAATGTGAAAATGTAAAAAAACAGACTATGCAGTTTCACTCATTACATTTAATATTATTAGGTTATACTGCCAACTCTTACACTGTAAGAAGTGAAAGAACCACCAAAATTGATGAGGAAATCATAATCTTAACATTTTCAACAACCAGCTGGTATTGATTTTTGAAGTAAAACTAAAAAAATTTACATAAAATATACATTTTTGTTCCCATTCACTACTGCATAGACACTGGGGAAATGGTATTTTATATTCTCTACCAGCCCATTAAATCAAAATGAATAAAGGGGCATCTTTTTTCTCATACTGCACTGTAGATAACTCCCAATTCAAGAAGATAACCAGAAACAGGAGCAATTCATCACCAACATTGTTTTATCATCAAGTTCTACTTTCATTCCTGATAAAACCTATTCCTTTTTGACACATGTAAATTTCAAATGAGCGCTACAGATAAAACTTGTTAAATGAGTGGCTGCAGTAATGTGGGGCTGCAAAAAGAAAGGGCATCCACTCCCTGCTCCTTATTATCTAATTACCTAATTATTATGTTAAACTTCAAGCTGTGCATTTGAAATAAGTGAGATGCAGACATACTGTCCATCTCAATTTCATACATGTTGCACCCTATATTTAATGTATACCACTTTCGATTTTTTTTTGGACAGGTGTATTTCCAGATAGCTGCTACAAAGGGCCTCAATATTTCCTGTTTGATTTATTAATATAAAACTGAATCTGATTACACTACAAGTTCTCAGTGAAATGATGTTCATCTACGGAAACATCAGTTTTATTTCAATAAAATGGTTGTTGACAGGGAATGTTCCTGTTTTCTGTACTATTTTTTACAGTAGTATTTTATATCAGCCTTTTTCACATTAAGACAACAAATATACCCATAATACCAAGCCACACGAGTAAAAGTTATAAAAGCAGTCAATCAGTCAGATGTTCGGAGTCATGGACACAAATATCAGATGCATGATAAAGCCTGCCAGAATGGTAAGGCTTTACAGAGTGCAGGAAAATGTTATAAAACCCTGTACCTAAAAATATTTTTAAAACACTTGTCACCTAAATAGATAAAGGTGACAGAGACATAAACATGCATGTTAGCAGAGAAAGTACAGAAAAAATAAGCAATTCACAATAGATGGCATAGGGAAAACAATACTTGATGAACGACTAGCTCAAAATGGGTAGGAAAAGACAGGCTCGTATATCTATCTCCATGTGTACGTATCTATTAGTAGAAATTTGTTCATTTTATCTTGAGAAAGAAAACTAATAATCTCAAACTTAAACTCTTACATGAGCTTCAGAGACAGAGCAAGGAAAAAAGAAAACTATATGCTATCTTCCCACAGATGTCCCATCCATATCTGGAACAAAACTAAAACCCATCTATTCATCTAATCACCCATCCATATGGTAAGTATCAAGTACTTAGTATGGACTATATTATAATAGACAAGCACAAACTTTATCTCTAATCCTCACAAATTCTTTCAAATTAAACACTTTTCAAATTAGTACGAAATGGAAAATCAATATTATGCAAAGAAAAGTCAGATTCCAATTTCTACATTTAACCTCCATTCTCCAATCCAAAGGAAGTCAATCATTCTCAAACTCTGTGGATATAGGAACTCCCGACATTTTAAAAATTGACAATACCTAGCATTTTATATTGCAATGTAAGCTAAAACAGATAAACTAAAATATTAATTATTTCAAAATAATAATAAACCCATGACATGTTAACATAAAAATGTGAGATCCCACATTGGCCAAATTCAGAAAATTAGATACATATACACATTCCATATATAACATATAAAACTATATAATGAATAAAACACAACCAGCTATAAAGTGAATTAGTACACTCAGATTTCTTCTTAGAGGAGTTAATAGATTCAACATGTTCAAACACCACCTTATTTGCATTGAATTGAAATTTTTCAGAATTCCCATATAAGCAATGCTATTTATGACAAAATTAGTTAAATTTCTATTAGCTGGAATAAAACTACTGATTTGAAAAAAAAGAGGAGAAAAAGAATAGTCATTTCTATAGATGCCTTACTTGAAAGATTTCTGAATCATATATGTACATACCGGAAAAGTCCCACCCACCGATAACCTACTTCATGAACTGCAAACTCATCCCTGTCTTGGGATTAACCAGCAGCCACCACTGGATAAGAAAATGATGTGGACATACACTGGCCCACTGTGGTATTTAACATTTTTTGCTTAAATTCACACATCTGTCAAGATATAAGACACGTTTAAAATCTTTCTTTAAATACTACACAGCAATGATCCCTTAAAGGCAACAACTTTAGATGGTGCTTAAATGATGAATTTTTTTCAACAATAACAATTTTCTTTTAAATTCATTGACAAAACCTCACCACACAGCATGAGGCCTAATTTCCTAATAAGTAACTACAAAGTAGAATTAACTATCTTCAAATGACTAGGAAATTAAATCTGCTATATCATATTAAGATGAACATAAACACAGTTGAAAACATGCTAATTTACAAAGCCCCCTAACCATGTTTACTTGTGACATCAAAAATCCTAAATGCATTCCCTTTTGACACTGGCCTACCCTTTGCAACTCAAAATAGCATCAACTGAATTAACCTGTTTTGCCTAAATGTTGCACTTGGTTTTTTCATTTATACTACTAGAGCATCATGAGCTCTAGTTATTATGTCTAAATATTTTTATTAAACAAATTAATGTAATTAAACTCATCAAACTGATTTCACAAGGTGGTAATGCATAAAAAATAGCCTTAAGCAACATGAGTCATGGAGAAGAATTTATTGAATATATAGAAGGAGTGTTTACAAAATACAGTGAGTGTACTGAATTTAAAAATATTACAAGAAGATACACATTGCCATTAATCCCCCTCCAAATACTTCCCCTCACTGCAGACACACTCATCCCACCATTCTTGCCTCTTGTGAAAGCAGTTCTAGAAGTCATCTTCTGTGAGAGTTGTTAGCCGTGCTGCCATGTATGCTTCAAGGTACACAATCAAGTCAAAATGTTTACCTCTTGTGATCATTTTGACTTTAGAGATGAGCCAGAAGTGACACGCACTAGACCCAGTGGATAAGGAAGGTGAGGACCTACACAATGTTTCTATGAGCCTGTCTTTCCATCGGGTGGCACTCAGCAGCAGCACTGACCGCACATCATAAATACCATATTTTTTTTAGCAGCCTTTGGATTTCATCTTTGTTCTTTTTTCTTCTCCATATGTATAGATCGATCCCCTCAATGCCATGTCTGTTACAATAGTTAATGCATGGTTACTTAGAAGGCAAAGCCAAAAGTTTATTTCTTTGAGACTTTGGTGTGAGATCCAGCTCTTGCCAAGCAGATGCATCAGTGTGACTTTGGAAGGCAGAGGAACCACGCTGAGGCAGAGGCTGGCTGTTCCCTCTACTGTTCTTTACTTGCAAAATCATTCATAAAGAAATTTGGCCAGACATGGTGGTGCATGCCTGTAATCCCAGCACTTGGGAGGCTGAGGCAGGAGGATCGTTGTGAGTTTGAAACCAGCCTGGGCTACAAAGTGAGCTCAAGGCCAGCCTGAACTGCACAGCGAGACCCTGTCTCAAAAAGACAAAAAAAAAAAAATTTTTTTTTTTATTTTTCTGCACCATAGATCCTAAAGTCCAATCCAGGGCAGGTTCATTTTACATGAACCATGGTAGAGATATGAACCTACAGCCAGCAGTTCTGAGGTGGCCTCCTCACCCTCTAGGTTCCTAAACATAGCAGAAGCTGCAGATTAGTGGCTGGCCATCTCTGCAGCAGCCCCCCTGCCAGAGAGAAATATGTTTATTGGATAGAGCAGGAAATAAACTTTAACTGCATTTAAACCATTATATAATTGGAAAATCTCCATAAGATGAACTAATGCTCATCCAAGCTGATAGTGTCAAAAATATTTATGGTGCGAATGTTGAAGAGGGCATCACTGTAAAACAGGAGGGAGGGAAAGTGGGAATGAAGGAGAAAAATGAGCAGACAACCACCGAGGATGTTGGTTTTTCTTACATAAAGTATAGAAGTCTTTGATACTGTCACAGCCACCAAATTAATAAGAATGTGTTTTAATTTCTTTTCTATTGATTTCTGTATGAGTAAAATATCTTTTCTCAAGTGCCATCTTGTTGAAACTTATAGACTAATACACTCCATAATTTTTAATGTTTACAAGTTCTGATTATAACTCTGCCATAAATGTAATTACGCATCAAAAAGTTTAAAAAATGCTCAGCAAAATATATGATTCTACAATCAAATGCAGATATTGAAATAGCACATACGCAAAAGCCGCAGTCCCATTATATTACACTGCATACAGCCTATGAAGGGGTAATACATTGTTGTGACAATATTTTAAAACATCAGTTTTCCTTCTGTGGCACAAAGACTTCTGACGGTCCCTAAGAACATTGCAGGAAGTCCAGGAGGTCTCCCTTTCCGAATCACCTGTCTGTATAAGAGCAGACTGTCTTCATACCCTTTTTTTTTTATTTTACAGAGAATTTTTTTAAAAATAAGAATGATACAGAATTTCAAAACAAGATGCTCAGAAATTAACAGTAGTTATTATATTGCATACTGTTATCGTCAAAGCAGTTGCTCAGATTACCAGACACAGGCATGTAAAGGTGCTCAAATAATACAAGCACTGTTCCTTTCAGTGAGCACTTTTAACCAAAACAGCCGATCACAACAGATTGAATGCACAAACAAACAAGAGAATCCAGCTGCTTCTAATGAAAGAGATTTACAAAAATCTCTTCTTACTAAACATTTTGTCTGTACTTTTCATTGAATCTTATTTATATTCATAAAAATGGGCTTATTATTCTCATCTTTAAATTATTTCATGCAGACATTTTTATATTTTGTCTATCTGAATTTCTAATATGCTAAATATTGATAATCCATGTAAACCAACACTCTTAGGGTCTTCAGTCTTTTGATAGTTTTTTATTTTGTTTGTTTGTTTCTTAAGGCAGTTTGTTTGTTTCTTAAGGCAGCATTATGTAGTTAATGCTGACCTTGACTTCACAAAGTAGGTCACACTGGCCTGGAACACACAGTGATCCTCCTGTCTCAGCCTTCCCAGGGTTAAGATTACAGGTGTGTGCTACCACACCCAGGCTCTCAATTTTTAAGAGTTTTAAAACCATAAGCAAATCAGCAATATCCTGTAATACAATACTGCCAGTATTTCTTTTAATAAACAATAAACCACATTTAAATAGAACTGGCTTTCTATACATATAAAATACTAGGCAACTTTTCTAATTGCTATAGTAGAATGAACATGGTATTCAATAAATGTGCTTAAATACCAGTTTTACAACTTATTAGCTGTGTGGGCATCTGGTCCCTATTATTCTCATTACTACCAATATATAATCTCAACAGTAAGAATATCAAAACTAAAATCACTGCATTTTGCGAGCATTCAGCAACATTTAATTACCCAAGATTATATAGAGTGGTTTCTGTGTAATTATATACACGTATTAATTCAATTATTGGGGTTATATTTTACAGCTAACTCGTTACTCAGAGTTCCACATTCTGTAGTAGCAGTCACAGCATAACCAAGCAGGACTAATCAAGCAATTGAAACCCATCACAAAATTCTTCCTGACCAAAATCATATCTGTAAGGCTGTTACGGAAACCCAACAAAATACTTCCTTGTTCAAATGCCTGTATTGATCCTCGAATTTCTTACTCAGGAAAAATATGAGATTCTCCAGGGATACTCTTTTCATTAAATGAAAAAGTGTTCATCTAAGAGAGCTGTCTGCACCAATCATCTCTGATAACAGAAGATAACCTCCATCCCAACCTTTATGTCAGAAATCTAAAACTTAGGAATTGACTCACTACTAACAAAATAATAAGCTCTCAATGATCATAATCCAGTTATATTTCTTAGCTAAATTTTACAAAAAGGTATGTTAAGCGAAGGTTTTACAAAAAGATTTTTTGTTTGTTTTTTTTTCTGGTACCAGGAATTGAACTCACGACCTTGAGCTTGCCAGGCAGGCACTGTGCCACTGAGCTAAATCCCCAGCCCCTACAAAAAGATTTAATGCATAGCTTTCAGAGTTTTTCTCCCATTATATATATATATATATATAGTAAAACACTACAGTGTAAAATGTATTCATATAAAATGTTGCATCACAAATTTAAATAATTATAAAAGATATAATTCTAAGAAATGCATTTGTAATGTTGCTATTTTAAAATAAAATGGTTACATTACTCATTTAAAAAGTACTCAGGGAAGGGGCTGGGGATTTAGCTCAGGGGCAAAAGTGCCTGCCTGGCAAGCGCAAAGTTGTGAGTTCAGTTCCCGGTACTGGAGAAAAACTAAAAAATAAATAAATAAATAAAAAGTACTCAGGGAATCTAAAATCCATAGTAATCTGATAAACACCAACATCCATTATTAAAAAATAATGAGTTAGAAAGTTCACATTTTCACTTTTTTTGCTTGAACTCATTTCCACTCACTTTCTCATAAAATTTATCCTAACGCAACAGTTTTTAATCCTGAAAGCCTTTAATTGATCACCATATCGTATTTCTCTACAATAAATATATTTATCTGAAATCCTTAAGCCTGAATTTAAAAATTTTGTCTTATTTCCTAAAACTACAATGTTCAAACCAAAAAGTATGTTAGAAATGCAATTCTTAATCAAATGGTTAGGGATACCTTTTTCTTTTTAAAAATAGTTCATAGGCTTCTAAATATTATTTATTCCTAGTATGAGACAAGATTTCACATCAATTTTCTATTTTTTATTTTCTCTTTTTTGATAAAAGCAGTAAAAAAAACCTTATTCACTGAAGTAAGTAGATGACATGGGAGTTTCATTATAGCAACACTACTCAATTCTTCAGAATTGAGCTGGTTTTCAAAAATCAAATGTTCTCAGAATCTGTCCGCTGGTAATTACGTTTCCCTTCAAATTTGTTGAAAGCAAAGAATGGCACACCATGTGAGTTGCAGAAGGATTTGTTACTGAGTGTTTAGGTCATTCGCTTTTTCAATAATGGCAGGAATATTTCTAATGTATCTGCTGCTTCATACAAGGGAAGTTTTCCACCCGGGAGAAATGCACCATACGTAATAAGCGTAGGGTTGGTTGGAAAGTTTGCCTTTCTGTTTGTAACATGAGAAAAGAGAAAGGAGTGGCACAAAAGAAAAGTGAAATTTTGCGTTTTTTGGTGGTGGCATTGGGGATGGAACTCAGGGTTTCACACATATTAGGCAAGTGCTCCACCACTGAGTTACATCCCGTTTTCATTAGCTTATGCTGAGACAGGGTCTCTCTAAGTTGACCAAGCTGTCCTTGAACTTCCCATCCAGCTGCCTCAGGGTTCCAAGTAGCTGAGATTACAGGCATGCACCATAACACCCATATTGGTGGACAAATGTTAGGAAAGATTATAAAAACTGAAGACTGAAATTATTGAAGACTGACTGAAAAATTGAGTTCTTCAAAATCAATTGTGGGCCCCTCAAAAAGTAAACCTGTATCACTTTGAAGACCCTTTAGGACATACTATCCTTTCCTCAGTTTCTCTCTCTTTCTCTGTCTGTCTCTGTCTCTGTCTGTCTCTCTGTCTCTCTCTCTCTCTGTCTCTCTCTCTCTCTCTCTCTCTCTCTCACACACACACACACACACCAAAGCCCTATTCATAGAAAGCAAACAAAAGATCACCCCTATATGTATAAAACTCTGACTGATGTTGCAATCATTACAATACTTAAAATAAGCTGTCAATCTTCACTACTTGTATTAGCTAGAGTTCTCTAGAGAAACAGAATCAATAGAGAACACCTGCGTATTTATGCAGGGGATTTACTGGGCAAGCAAGCAGGATCAAGGCAGGAGACCTCACAGTGATCACTGCATGCTGGACAGCTGGAGGATCCAGGAGCTGCTCAGCCCAAGAAGCTGGAAGCTGCAGAACAGCAGAGATCAAGGATGCAGTGGCAGTTCAAGGTGGAAGGCCTGGAAATTCACTGGAGAACCCTGGGTACCCGTCTGTACTAGAAAGCTTGAGAAACTAGAGATCTGGAGTCCAATGTCCAAAGCAATGGCAGCAGAAGACATTTTTCTCTTCAAAACAGGGACAAGTGCTCTTCACAGTAGGGACACTTCCTTCTTTCCCTTTTTAGTCCACCTGAGCTACAAGCCTATTGGTTAGTGCCACCAACTAGCTAGGTGAGTGTCCCACCTCAGTTTGCTGGCCTACATGTGTCAGTTATGCAACACACACCACAAGTGTGCTTTACTTACCGAGTAGGCATTTCTTAGTCCATTTAAATTCACATTTAATGATTAAGAGACACACAAAGTCTGATCCTTGGGACAACAGAAGAAAGTATTATCTGTAATCTTGTCAGAAATGTGAAATTTAGGATCCCACCCTAAACCCAATGAATCAGAATCTGAATTTAACAAAATCCCCAGGTGATTTGATCCTTATGCAGATAAAAGTATGACAATCACTGAACTAAGAAGGGGAGAGATAATTTTGAAAATCTAACCTAAAAAATTTCTGTCTCATGAAGAAATAACATTTTCTCCTTTTCTGATCTTAAAAATTGGGCAACTCTACGCTCCCACTTTGTCCATCTTACTAGCACTGGCTAGTTTATTTCCTAAGACCTTAAGGCTGGAACTAAAATTCATACATCTCTTCCTCATTATCCTGGACTTAAGGAGTGTTAGTCTAATGGTCCTATGCACCTACATTATTTCCACCCACCAATCCATCCTCTTAACCACTGCAAGAGTAGAATGTATGTAACAAAGCTGATTATGGCACTCCCCTGTTCAAAGCCTTCAAGATATCTCTAACTTCAAAATAAGATATAAGCATGTGCAGAAATGTTTACCTGTTCCCTATTTACCTTTCTAGTCTCATCTAACCACCCCCCATTTCCTCACCTAATTGTCTTTTCCTAGTTCCCTGCACACCCTGTGGTTTTATGTTTCTATTAACTGTCCATCATGCTGTCCCTTCCAGGATACCCTTGCCCTACTTCTCACGCAGCTAATTCTTACCTATCCTTCAAGGTTCAGCTCAATCATCTTTTCTTCAGGAAACTGTCGTTTATGACTCCCCACCTATCTCCCCCAGTCCATCCACAGGCACAGTGAAAAAGTTTATTGTCATTATAATCCCAAGCACTTACATTCAAGTATTTTTTATATTTCTGTCTTCCTATGTACACAGTAATCTCCCGAGACTAACAAAACTAACAACACAAATCAGATGAATGATACTAAGGTTCAGCTTGCCAGGTATGAGGGTGCATGCCAGTAATCTCAGCACTGTCGGAAGCCTTACAGAAGGAGTACAAGTTTAAGCTCAGTCTGTGCAATTTAGTAACTTAGCAAGACAATATTTTAAAATCCTTTTTTTAATTGACTTTATTGCTACATTGTAGATATACATAATGATCATATTCACCATTGGGAATGTGTACGTGAAGTTAAAATATGTCTTGATTATTCTTGTTTTCCCCAATCCCCTGCCCTCCTTCAACCCCTCTTCCCCTCTTTAGTCACAAAAACTGTTTCCATTTTTAATTTTCTACTTTTTTCCTTTTCCCTTCCTTCCTTTCCCTCTCCCCTCTCCCTTGTTCTCCTTCTCATTTAAACATTTTCTTCTTATTTTCCAGTATCTACACTTTGGTCCTTATTTGGATTATACATATTGGATATAGACACTGGATCTTATTTTGGCCCTTATCTACCCTTTCAATTTCTCACACCTCACATTTAAAAATTCTTAAAATGGATAGGCATGTAGTCAGTGCAAAGACACGGGGGTCAACCTCCAGGAGCAAGGAAAAAGTCAAATTGAATAAAATGAAATTTAATTCCTTATCACAGAACTGTAATAGCATTTATAACTAGTATAACTGATTCTTCACTGTTCATATGCTTTGGGTAGTCTTATGTTATCTGATAACTTTTATGTTTCCATATTGCTTCTGATTTTAAAGTAATCTACCATAATTCATTTTTGTGAAATTAGACAGAGTATACATGGAGAGCACAGCTCTGTGCCTAATCTGTCTCACTGTCTATATTAATGAAACAGTAACTTCAGAATCACAGTAGATATGTGCGATCAAATTAGGGATATAGTGAAATATGATATATAAAGTATAAACATATATAGTAATTACTCATTTTTATTCAAACTATGTCCATTATAGCAAAAACTCTAGTGGTTAAAACTCTAAAACATAGGAAATCTCATAAGAAATATGAAAAACTTTAAATGAGGAGGTCTTAACCTTTCTGCTGCTAAACTTTTAAAGTTTTATTCAGTATAACCTTAATATCCTGGAATAGCCTTTGCACAATCCTATATTTCCTTAGTTTCCTGTACTTTATGAAAGACATAGAAGATATAAGTGGTTTTCTCAAACTCTTCAGGTTCTAAAACATAATCTACCAACATGAATATTTCATTGCTTGAAAAATATTTCCACACTTATCCTTTTCAATGATGCCACATCATCATGCTTTATTTCATCTGCCTGTGACAGGCGTGGTTCCAAATCTCATACAGCTGCTTGTTTCATGCCACACTAGAGCAGTTATTGGATTTACTACAACATGGCAGCCAACCCTGACATTCACATAAGGAACACCAGGATAAATACGCAAAAGACTGTGTATAAGGCAAAGAGAATTAAACACAGATTCTGAAGTAGGCATTTTGACTTGAGAGAGAAACTCAGTAAGTAATGAAAACTCCTCTCAGGATGAAAAAACATTCACCAACTGTTTAAAAATCACAGTATAGTGAACCCCCAGGGACAATAAACACAGCACCCAGATCTTGGTATTTAGTGTCACTCTTTCTAAAAAGAACTGAAGAAATAGCTGATTCTAGGGCTGGGCACAGTAGGGACATCCTCGGCCTGGAGCAGCTTGTTATGTCACAAAGTGAGGAAATGCTCAGAGAGTGATAATGTGTGTCACATGCACTCGGTATTATAAACAACTGGCGGGAAAACAGAGCAAACAAATAGAAAAGGGAAGTTCTAGAGCATCGAATACTGAGAATTGGCTGTTATATGTGGAGAAGATGCTGGCAGTGGTACTTCGTGATTTTGCAACCCGGTCCCAAACTGCATCATTTTGGACAAAGACGCCTGAACCAGACAAGAATTATTAACAGACAAAAAGTCAAGAGGGGAAATTTCTCCTAAGAGCAGAATGTACACACAGTCTCAGAATGTCTCCCCACAGATCTGTCACTAATACTGAGGGGTAAGCAGTACCTATGAAATGGAAAAGCAGGACCAACTTCAACCAGGAGTAGATTCAGTACATTCAGCTTACAGATACAACAGCTGGAAAACATCACTTATGTATACAGTACCCCGGTGGGACATGCAAAATTTTAATCTAAATCATGAGGAATCAGACATCAAATAAATAGTCTATTTTAAAATCTGAGGGAACCCATATTCCTCAAATATATTGATGTTATAAGAGACGAAAAAGCAGGCTGAAGAAGTGTTACAGATTAGAGATTTCAAAAGACTAAGCAGCCACACAATATATGATACTACACAGGACCTTCTACTGGGAAGAGTGAAATAAATTTTATAAAGTACACATTAGATGCACTGACAAAAATTCAAATATAAATGGCAAGTTAGATAATACCATTAAACATTATTAAATTTACTGGTTGCTACTTTGATTATGTAAAAATAAATGCTTTCCTCTTAGGAAACTGCATAGAAATAGTCAGATGTAAAGGAAAGCAATAGTAACTGTAACATACTTTCGGGGTTGGGGATTTAGCTCAGCGGCAAAAGCGCCTACCTGGCAAGTGCAAGGTCATGAGTTCGGTTCCCGGTACCGGAGAAAAACCAAAAAAAAACCTGTAACATACTTTCAAAAGTGTAAATAAAGGGCCAGGGGATATAGCTCAGTGGCACCAGCACCTGCCTGGCAAGCACAAGGTCCCAAGTTGGATTCCTGTATGAAATAAAAAGAGTAAATAAAATATGTATTCATGTTTTCTCTGTCTATACTTCTTTATTCTCAATATTCATACTCTCTCTTATTCACTTATAAATATAACCATTCTCTAAGCATACATATACACATACACATACACATAAATAGGTGGAGAGAAAGCGGAAACAAATGGAACAAAACATCAACACTAGACAGGCCTTGCTGTAAAAATTACATAGATATTCTTTCCAAATAGAAAGCTTAAGGAAGAAAAAAGCAGGGGTGGGGATGAACAATAAACACAAAATTCAGCCTCTCTGGGAGAGGAGGGTCGCACAGATGCCATATAGTGTCCACACTAGGTGACAGACTCCTGGCTTCCTATCTGACTATGTGTTATAACTGTCCGTGTGTTGTACACATCCTGTGTGTATTCACATTACATTAGAAAAGAAAAGAAAGGAAATAACAATGCCCTGTAAATTATTTTAACAACAACTTCAAAATTACTATAAGAATACGAAAAACCCTCACAATGCAAGCACAACAGGACACAGAGCTAATAAGTATTTCTGGAGTAATAGTCATCAATTTGTTTTTATTCTACTGGGTTTAAAGCATACTGTTGTTTTGAGGCCCACTTATGTAGTAATTAGGTATCTTCTTCTATTTAGTAGTACTTTTTCCCTCAACAAAAAGTCTCTTAAAAAAACAAAAAGAAAGGGGACTATAGTTAACAACACTTGTTACAAATAATTATCGAAAATATTTTTTACTTAGTAAAGACCAGGCATCATGTTGAAAAAAACTCTTGCTATATATTATGTCTCTTAATTTTCTTAGTCACTCTTATGAAATAGATATTATTTCCACTGTTTCTGGATGAAGAAAACCCAGAAACAGATAGATTTACCTGCACAAACTCACAGAGTTAGCAAGTATCAGATTCAAAATTTGCACCCATGAACTCTCTCTACACCCCACACTACTGGTAAACACCATGCTCCACTACACCTTAATTACCTCCCTGAACCTAAAATTCTGACCTCAAACATTCCACACCCACATGTTACTTTAAATCCAATACTTGAAACCAGTAGGTAAGCAACAAATCATAGCTATTACATATTTCTATTCACTGTGGGCAGCAAATGCTGTACACAAAATGTAGAAAGAAACATTATCTTAGGTTTGAATTCTCCTGTTCCTTTTTCCTCTAACCATTCATGGGCAGTGACGGGTACTACTGACCACTCATGGGGAATGAGTAATGAAAATGCTACCAGAGACAAAGCATTAATGTTAAACAGAAAAATTTAAAATATTCTTAACTTATACACTTGATAATCCACAGTTTTAAAATATTGACTATGTTTTATAAAAAAAGAGCTGATTATACTGGATGCAGAAGAAAGGGAGCTTTCTGGCACAATACAATCTTTATCATTATGAGATGTGTTAATGGATATACATGGCAAATGGATATACAATCCAAACACACCGTCTCTGGCTGTGGAAACCAGTGGGCTCCCACGAAGATTACTCAGAGAAAACCCAGTGTGCTGCTGATACACTGAGATGGCCATTTAACCAAGTGTTAGTCAAATCAGTCAGACACATTTTCTCAGGATATAGCATAATAGGCAGAATCTAATCACATATCAGAGACATGCTTGAACTTGATTCATGCCACTAAAGAGCCATGGCTTTTTAAAAATCGTTCCTGCTACCAAATTTAAAAATTGTTCCTGCTACCAAAGCCTTCCAGATATGCCCAGTTCTTATCTATTGTAAGTATAACTCTACAAGCTTCAAGCCTGTGAGCTCTCCTCATCCCATTTCTAATTCTTCTACTGCCTTAAAAAAAAAAAACAAAAAAAAAACATTCTTTTGCTGGACCCAATAGCAACAACAAATGTGTAGAATAAAACATAAAGATGTAAGATGTTGACATTACATCATTTTATTTAGCATCTCTTTTGGTGACTGTTATTCTTTTCTATAGGTTTCGTATATTAGAAAATATTTGATACTGGCCAAAGTATTTAAAGATCCAGAATACAGTGCTGGCTTCCCATCGCCACTTTCAACATCTAAAGTCTGAATTTACGCTGGTTCTGCTTTTGTATTTGTATTTTTATCTATAAAGGAAGATGATAAAGTTTTTTATATTTATAAAAAGTTTAATGTGTAGTAAACTTTTTGTATTTATAAAATATTCTATTTTACAGAAATGACAAGTTTCTTAAATAACAGTACCAATAATAATAGTAATGAGACCTCATTCAAGAAATTACCAAATCGATGACTTTTTAATGTACTAATATCCCTTTTTAAAAACATCAGTTTATACCCAGAAAAAATGTTATAGCAGTTTCTAGCATGATAAATAAACAGAAATCAAATAGTATCAGACTATGTCCCTAAAGAAATTATACTGTATATCTCAGAAGATTTAGCCATAAGAAATAAATTGGTTTGAAATATTATTACTCTATAAATACATAATTGTAAAATCCACAGGTAAAACAATGCCTCTTCGAAAGGCTTTTACATCTTACAATGCCACAACACGCTCCTAAAATGTGCTTTCCTACCTCTTTTTAAACACTGTATAAATACCAGCCCTATATAAAATTTTAAAGTCCAAAGAAATAGATAATTCCTTTTAAAAAATCATGGATGACTTGACAGGCATATTTTACTACATGTGTATAAAATTAACTAGAGTACATTGTAAGAAATATATTCACAAGAATACTAAGATTTCAACTTTTCCTAAGAGGTCTGAAACTACTAGTGTCAAAGTCAGCCAAGAGTGTCTAAACTGGCATTAGCCATGGATTGATGAGAGTATGGAAAACCAGTGTGAGGTCAACACATAGGACCAAGGAGTTTTAAGACCGAAACCACAACATCTCTCAGAGAATACCACTATTCGTTCCTTAAAAATTAAAAAGTGAAGCCAGTCTCAAAAAATTATTCAAATCAAAAGAGTAATATCATTAAATCACATCTCCCAGAATGATGATTCTTTAATATTAGCATTTATCAAGCACTAACTACATTTGAAAGGCTATGAGATTTCACTCCTCATGAAAATTTTATCTCCCTAGACCTGAGATTGGATATACTGTTTGTTACAAATAGTTACTCAAAGCAATGCAGATTCACAGTAAACTCCATCTATCATGAAATTTGTATGTTAAATTCTGTGCTGGCAAAAGGACTATGAAAGGGTGTATGGCTTAAGGAGCTCCTAGCCATAAAAAACTGACACAATATAATGTGATATATGCAAGAAAAGGGTGATCTAGTCCTATCTGTTAAGGATATAACAAATTTTATTTGAAAGCAGAGGAAAAGGCAGATGTTATGGTTTGTGTGAATGTCCCTGCAAGCCTCATGCAGTCATGGGGCAGCCTTCTACAGTTATGACTCATTCATGATCCAATGCTGGAATTATGGATGTGAGAGCTACACTTGCCCTGGGGCGGGTAGTTCGTATACAATGTAAAGGAGGGAAAGAGGCTTGCTCTTCCAGCTGCCTCTTCTCCCTTTTGCTCTTCTTGCCTTTGCTATCTTCAGCCACCATGAACTGTTGCCCTCTGCCATGTGCCACTCTGCCTTGGAGCCAGCCAAGTATGGACTGAAACCTCCACAAACCGTGAGCTAAATAAACCTTTCCTTTCTTAATTCTGGGCATCAGGTATTTTGTTTCCACAAAGAGAGAAAAATAAGCAAGACAGCAGAGAAAAGATGACACATTAAGCCTTTATAAAAGTATCAAAAATATGAAGAGTAAAACACATCTAAATAATGAACTTCACAGCCAGACCTGAGTTTAGCCTCCAG
The DNA here is from genome assembly GCF_000276665.1 of Chinchilla lanigera. NCBI lineage: Eukaryota > Metazoa > Chordata > Mammalia > Rodentia > Chinchillidae > Chinchilla > Chinchilla lanigera. The sequence goes on from NW_004955410.1 coordinate 15,233,162, forward strand.
CTGTATCCTCTGTGGGCCAGCTGACACTCAATATGTTGTCTGGAAATCCGGATCTAGCCCTGGTTCTGCCACTTACTACCCCAGACCTTTGGCAACATTGAGCCCCTCTGGCTTCCATTTCCTAATCTGTGAAGGGAATCGTGGGTTCTTACTGGATGACCTTTAATTTCCCCTCTAGCTCTAACAAGTCTACATTGTATACCAAATTATGGAAACTTCTGCCACCATCAGAAATTTTCACTTAGAAAATATTTATAGAACACCTTCTGTATTTCAGGCACCATTTTCTAGGCTTGAAGGATATATCAGCGACAAACATCAGCAAAAATATCTGTCTGCATGGAGATTACACAGAAAATACCTACTGAAACACTGTTGTCTCCATTTTAAATAGCAGTGTAATCGGTGAGATTTACACACGTATTTAAAATAGTCAACCCTGGAACATTTGCAACTAACTATAAATATTAATGTACAGAGAAATCTTGAAGATGAAGTGTACCTGGTAATGCCATCCTCAAAACTGTTTTTCTCGAAATTCACACTGAATCAGCGAAGCCGAGAAGCTTGACAAAAAGACAGCATGTTAATGAGATCCACCCAAACCAATTTAGTAGATATCCATCTAGGCTTCCTCCTTTAAACTAATTACATAGTTTCTTGAGAACTGTGACATAACCAGGTTAAGCTTTGTCTAAAGATGAATAAATTCTATACATAGCAAGAAAATATAAACACAAAAACCTATAATTTCACTTCTTTTCAGACATCTCCTATCTGGTATTTCTGTTTTAGGCTATTTTATTGTACAAAGACTTTGAGAATTACATACCATCACTGTTTGAAAACCATGTTTTTATTCAATAGGTAATGGTGCAATCTCAGCTCTTACAGGCACACCCAAAATAGAAACACACTGAAAGTCTACCAGGGATGGAGTGGAGTAGGCGTTGGAGAGGTTACTGAAAGAAGACTTGATGAGCTAAGAAGAGGATCTACCTGCCCTTGGAAAACAGCACTCTGAGGAGACACACAGCAAGTCTGACAGGCCTTCACAGCTGCACTCTTCTCAGTCTGCTTCTCTCCCTTACTCACTCTCTCATCCCTCTGCATGCCCTTGCCCACTGCTGCATGGCAATGTCTTCTTCCTGGTTGATTCAGTCTTCTGGAATCTGCAGCCTGCCTTCCCTCAGAATATCTGCAAACTTGCAGGTCATTCTAGGACTCGCAACCTTCTCTGTAAAAGGGAAGATCTTAGCAGGGCTATGCACCTTCTCCTGTGGAGCAGCACTGTCAGGCAAAACCCCACCAGTGACTGTTGCCCTGACTGCCTTCCTGTACTGAGTGTTGGAAATGGGGTCCCAAGGTTCTTAAAAAAAAAAACAAAATTTTAGTAGCAGATATATAACACATCCTTCACAGAGGACTGTGGTGAAATATGCACCATGAAGCTTCGAAGAAAGAACTGCCATAATTGGGAGGCACTTTCTGTGGACTGTTCAGAGCAGAATGACACAGGGCCACCGTAGAACTGTATTTACAGAAAATGAGCTCTCAAGTCACAAGCACAGTAATTTCTTTCCAGACACAGAAGTCAAGCAAAGAATGGTAAATATGCATGCATATACTAAAATTTAAAATTCAACAAGGTGTGAAAAGGTGTGCTTATCTGCTTTAGAATAAACCAAGTTCAGTTTGATAATTGCTTTGTAAAGCCAAACAAAACAAACCACACTGTAAAAAATACCATGTTCAAAGCTGAGCCTATTGGCATTGAAGACGCTCTGTAAAGTAGCCTGTCTTAAACTTCAGCCAGCCAGCCATAATTAGTACATGCCAAGCTGTGAAAATCAGAGTATATTAAGAAATGGTCATAATTCTGGGTGAGGGACACACGGCTCTAGCAAATATTTCCGAAAGCGTCAGCATTCCAGTTTTACACAATTGCCAGTCGGAGGTTCTGTTCAGGCTTCACATACTGAAACTGCAAGCAACTACCAAACAAGAAACAAAATAACACAACAAACTGTGGAATAAATCTGGTTTTTTTCAAATGCTTGGATGAAAACACGGAGCCCTATGAAAGGACAGGAGATTTGCCGCTGTTCTCTTTGTATCTGATGGTGTGCAAGAGATAATGTATATTTCCCCTCCCCTCTACCCTACAGCTGCTATAGGCCACAGAATGAGTCATTTTAGAGGGGGCACAGTCAAGATATCACTTGAGCCTCACCTTTAGCCTGCCCCAGTTCTGGTCTTTTGAAATATATCTGTCCCTCAAAAGGTGCCTTGTACTTTTCCTAATTTAGAGAAGACATCATCTCCCCCCAACTTCTGGGCTCCTATCTGCACAAATCATGGTAGAGCTCAGGACTCAAGCAGAGAGGGTCAAATCTTCCCAGCACCTACACAGCCATTTCCAAGAATAAAACCTGAGAGCACTGGTTTCCCTCTCCCACTGCAACACTCGCAGTCTTCCCATGTTCGCCTTCCTTGAGATCATCAGAACTAGTATTATGCCTTTTCTCTTTTTTCATCAGTCCCCCAGAGAAGACCAGGGCACCCACTAATGCCCATACTGCTCTATGGGCAGTGGGGTGACCCCCAAATGCACCAGGGACTCCTGAGCACTCATATCTGTTGTATTCTTTCTGTCACTACTTGGAAATACCTAATGCCCTACAAAGTCTACTTTTCGTTTTACCTTCATTAAAATGTAAGTCCTAGGAGGGCAGAGGATTTTTGTTTTGCTAACTCTATAAGCCAGTACAGGAAGAGCAGTCATTCATTATTTATTCAAAGAAAAAAAATATCCAAAAGAGTTTAAAATGAGTGAGGTATCTTATGTTGTTTTTCCTAGATTTGGTTAAGTTTTAATCTTTTGGGATAAAGTAGTCATCCCATTATTGGACTCACATGGAAGTAATATATTCAACACATATAAACATTACCAAAAACTGTCTATAAACCCTGGAACTCTTCTCTGAAAAGAGTTATTTTGGCCTTTGTGCATGAGAAAACTTTCCATTTAAAATATAAACACACATTCTAAATTCCATAAATTTCAAAATTAATTGCTTGCTAATTATTACCAAGTGGTTTCCATGGTTCACAAAGCATTTTTCAGAATCAAACATCACACTCAAAGACTATGATTTTTCTCTTGAATAAACTGTTTTAAAACTCTAAAACATAAGCATTCAAATTGTCTAAAGTGTTAAAAAAAAAAAAAAAGTAGAACACTCCTTCCAGTAGCCCAAATGAGTTGAAGGCATCTGTCCATAAAAATCTGCACACAAGTGTTTATATCAGTTGTACTCATGATTGCCAAAACTTAGAAGCAACGAAGTATTTCTCTGTTAAGTAAATAAACTGGGGTACCACTATACAATGGAATATTATTGAATAATAAAAAATGAGTCCTCAAACTACAAAATGGTACACAAGAATTTCAAGTGTATACTGTTAAGGATAAATGCCAGTCTAAAATGCTACATACTGTGGCCAACTATATGATATTTTGGAAAAGGCAACACCATAGATACAGTAACAATATTAGTGATTAGTAAAAGACTCAGGAAGGTGGACAAGAGGGGGGAAAATGAACAGATGATGCCTAGGGGACTCTTAGGGCAGTGACACTCTTCTGCATGATACCGTCACAGTGGACGGTATCAGAACTTCTAAGTTTACAACACCAAGAATGAAGACAAAGGCGTGGGGTACAGGAATTCTCTCTATACTTCCTGCTCAAATGTTTCTGTAAAACTAACACCTCTCATAAAAAATGAAGCCCATCAACTGCAAATAAAGGTACAGACAGCCTCTCAATGATGACTGGCATTTCATCTCTTCTGTGAGCTCGCTCTCTCTCTCTCTCTCTCTCTGTCTCTTTTTAATATAAGCAAGTTCTGTTTCACAGAAAATGGTAAATGTGGGGCAGGGTGACACATAAAGAAATTTAAGCTATAGCCAGGTGTGATGGTGCATGCCTGTAATACCAGCACTTGGGAGGCTGAGGCAGGAAAAATGCCTAGAGTTCAAGGCCAGCCTACATGACACAAGGAGACCCTGTCTCAAAAAAAAAAAAGCTATAAAGGTTATCTCCTTTCTGTCCAAAGGATCACAGACACACTACATGAAAAAGGATAGTCAAAAACACTAGTTTGAGTACTACTACAACAAAACAGGCCTAGAATAACATAGCTAGTCAGAATTCCTCATCAGTTTCACATTCCCGTTTCAAATGCTGTAAGTTACAGGTTATAGTTTTGCAAATACCCATAAATGGACAGGTTTAAGGTGAACTATCACCCTGGATAAAAGTGAATATAAAGTACACATTTAATCTGCTGTGCACCATTGAGGGAAGGCACTACAGAGCTACCTAGTCCACTGACTGCAGAGAATTGAACAACTCCCCCCATTACTTAAAAGTGGCATAAATGATGAGAAAACGTCACGTGTCCCACAGGGTAGTTGTTAAAGGAATATTTCTTAAATTCATCTAAAAATGTTTTAAGGGAAAAGAAAATTAAATATCTCCAATGAAAAGAAAGATTAGAGCTGGTCATAGAGGTTACGATACTAGTAGGTGAACAGAGCAGGACACTAGAATGAGGGCTTGTAGCACCTACTGGGCAAATTGGAGGACACGTCTGTAAGTATACTCAACAAGTCCCACACAGTGAAAATATTGAAATGGGGAAAAACCAACGAATAAAGAAAACTGCCTTCAGTGCTGCAAGAAAAATGAAGTAGCAAAGAGACCGTGCGGTAAAGCTTCTGTTTCTGGATGCTTTGAAGTCTCAGGAGCCGTCACTGGTAAAGCATCTTGGGGTAGAGATTTTAATATGTCTGTTTTTCTTGACAACTTTGGTCATAAGCTTTGCTAAGTCCCTGTAAAAGACAAACTGGTGGGGCTGGGGATTTAGCTCAGCGGCAAAGCGCCTGCCTGGCAAGCGCAAGGTCGTGAGTTCGGTTCCCGGAACCAGAGAAAAAAAACAAAAAAAAAAAAAAAAAAAAAAAAAAAAAAAAAAAAAAAAGACAAACTGGTTAGCAAGGATTAGACATTAAAGGAAAACGGCTCTAAGGATGGGGTACCGAGGGTAGAATAAATTCTGACACCACACACACACACACACACACAGCATTAAGATTTGATTCTACACATTGTATGCTACATTCACTGCTCCTCTGCTGAGTACAAAAGCTCATAAATCCTGCTCACTCTGACCCCTCAAGTATGAATGGAAAATACATGTAAATAGATCAAAGGTTTAAATGACTGCATTTTTTAAGGAACTCTTATAAGACAAGAATAGCTTAGAAAACATTGTTTTGAATCTAATCAAAGGTACAAAGTGCTTTTTGTAATAATGGAAGGAAAAAATGCCAAACTCTAATTTCCGATGCTAGATTTGCTCTGACCCTTAATATTTTATCTTTAGTAAAGAGTCCATTCAGTTGGTGAAAAAAGCCAAGCATAATCATAATGATTTCAAATTACTTAACAGGAGCTGCTTTGAACTATCCAAGCACAAAGCAGGCCTTTAAAAATGCTCACATACTAGAGTTTGACAGTGTCGTAAGTGTCTATAAATGAATACTGAACAATGCAAATCGGTAACCTGTTGACAATGTATTTGCATAAATCAAATGAATGCTTCTGTAATAAATTCACATCTGACCCTTTTACCTTGCCTAGTATTGATCATTACATGGCCAGCCAGGTCCTGGACTAAGCTGATGACAGTAAAGTGAAAAGGAAAGAATGCCATCTGAAGAGAATGACTGGGGAAAAAACCCTACAGAACAATGGTAATAAAAAAATCAGGTTTTCAGCCCAAACAAAATCCAAAATTAGAAGAAATAACAGGACTTAATTCTACGAAGTGAGTTTTACCCAATTCAATCTATTCTCACAGTATTATCCTCCTATCTAATTAGCATGCTACTGAAGCACTTATTATAGGGCTCCTTGCATATTTCATAAGCATTAAGGCAAGAAAGCCTTCCACACTGTTCTAATCAAGTTAGAACCAAAGGAAAGTCAGATCCTGAGAGTCAAACAAATAAATTCATAAGGAAAATAGCTTTGCTCAAAACCCAAAAGTGAACAGCGCCTGACCACAAAAGTCTGACCCTTCAATAATATTCTCTCTTAGCATGACAACTCAAGTGAGAAAACAATGACCCACGCAAAGATACTGGATGCTCTAACAGATATTGGCTAAAGCTATCATGTTATTAAAAAAAAGTTCTCACATGAAATCAGGTAAAACTATTATCACCAAGACCAGACTTGTGTTTTCAGAATAAAGAGTCTAGAAAATTCCCATAGCATATATATTGAGATGATATCATGACTTATCAAGAAGGCTTAAATATTTTTGGTAAATGCTCATAATTTCTAGCAAAATTTTGGGTCTTTCATAGCAGAGATCACACACTTTAAGTGTGCTGTCTCCTATCGAATTAGGAGGTTCTCAGTAAGAGAATCTTAATGATTAGCTCAGGAGAACTCCCAGGATGGAAACTTAGACTAAATTTCTCTCTGTCTTTACAGCAGTACCATACTTGCCAAGCACAAAGAGGGACAGGCTTGTTGAAGTGTTGCCGCAGATCAAATAGCAAAAGAGGCCAACCAAGTCAGAAAAGACACTAGGAAACCAATGGGGAAAAAAGTCAGCAAAAAGTAGTAATAATACTCCTGTGAGGTACACATCTGACAGCAAGAGGTGGATCTCACCCTGCATCCAACATTTTTATCCCTGGGCCTGGTGCTCAATAGGCTCTTTCATGAAATCTGGGGTAGGCAACCTGGAAATATGGGTTTCCAATAATTCAGTTAATCCTCATGTATACAGCATACAATCCTTAACAAACTTGTGGACATATTTCCTATATTTTGTAAAAGTGGTATTGGATGAATGATAAGGTCCCTTGAATATGAGATCATGCAATCAGATAAAAATGAAATAATAACCCCAGCAAGGAAAAAATAAGAAGAAACTTAAAAACATGTATGACTTGAGATACATTCTAGTGTCATCCTTAGTAAGTCATCAGACTCTTGGTTTAAATGGCCTGGGTTCAAATCCTACCCCATTTACAAGCTCTGCACCCTTGAGCAAATTCCTTTGTAATGGATATAATACTTAGCTCTCAGGTTATGAAGAATGTGTAAGAAACAATAAGCACAAAACCTTAAGGAATGAGGAGTAATGGCAGGAACATATGGTCAAATATGACTTCAAAAACAACTCATGAAAATAAAAATGCCTCATACTCATTCATTTAAAATATATATGTGGCCAATAAAGAGACAAAATGATGTTCACTATCACCAGCCATCAGCAAATGGCAATTCAAAACCACAACGAGACACCATTTCATATCTACTGGGATGATGATAATCAAAGATAGAGGACAAGCATATTGACGAGACTATGGGGAAATTAAAACTCCATACACTGCTGGTGAGAATAGGAAATGGTATAGTTGCTTTGCAAACAGGTTGGCAGTTCCTAAATGCTTAAACTGATCTAGCAATTATTATATGATCTAACAATCCCACTCTTACCTATATTCCCAAAAGAAATGAAAGCAGGTATTAAAAAAAAACACTTGTATATGAATGTTCGGGGCAGCATTATTCATAATAGTCAAAAAGTGCCCAAAACGCAAATGTCTATCAACTGATGATATGCTGATATCGTATATCTATACAATGTAATATTATGAAGACGTAAAGATGAGTAAAATACTGATACACAGCATAACAGGATGAATCTTGAAAATTCTATGCTAAAAGATAGAAGCCAGTTATGAAAGTGCACACACTACATGGCTCCATTTATATGAAATGTTCAGAACAGAGAAATCTACAGAAAGCAGGTTAAGGCAGGAGGGGATGATAGTGGTCTGGTGATGACATCAAAAGAACATGGTGCTTCCTTTGGGGACAAAAAAACGTTCTAAAATTGTTCTAACAAATGTACAGCTCTGTAGATATTAATAGGCATTGAACTGCACACTTTGAACTGGTGAATCACATGCTATGTGAATTAAATCTGTTTTAACACAGATAGACTGACACATGTACACATACAGAAAATATCCCTCCATTGTAAAGCTCTGTGATGCATTTCATGTCACCCACCTTTATCACTGGTCAACTGCCATTTCCTCCACTACGTCATTCTACTAGGGCTGTCAGTGACAGGAAGTCTCCAAACCTCACTCCTGCAGTAGAAGCTGCTCAGAAATTGTTCCCACTAAACTGCCTCAGCTGTTTATATTTCCATGTGTCTGAAGCCTACTTATTCAGCTGCACTTTTGATTCTGTGATGCATCCACATGTTATCCAATACATCCTCTTCCTCCTCTGTTCTTTTCTTCTGCACTTTTTGCTTAATATCTTCATTTAGGTTACTTAGAATTATGAAAAGATGTTTCATATACTGTTCCAACCGCTTCTCCAGAACCAATTCTATGAACAATATGCTAAGAATCCCACCAGTTATTTCTATGCATATACAATTCTGTACACACACACACACACACATAAATATGCCTTGTCAAAGACTATACACCATACTAGATTTACCATAATAGACTTTACCATTCTTCTATTAATCGCTGTGATATTTATCCAGGTTTCATTGACTTGTTTTTCTTTTAAAACCAAGAAAGTATGGAGTATCCATTAAAAAGATATCAGGTTAAAGTCTAATAGATATTTACTGAAAAGACTTGATGGTTGAACTTTTCAACATCTTCAGAGAGATAAGAGGAAGCTGAAAACTAATCTCTAATCAACCTTTGTTTACAATATAGGTTGGCATAAAACATCAAGAGATAAACAAAATTCCACAACAACCTCACAAATTGAAGTTATGCAGATTAAATTTTATTAAATGTCAACTGCATAATATTTTTCACTGTGCTGATTATACTGGCACTCAAGTCACACACCAAATTTACGGCTCAGTATACTTACAGTATTTTTTTTTTATTTTATCCACTTGGTCAACATTTTTAATTGTCATGAATATAAAAATTAATAAACAAGTTTCCAAGCAAAATTAAATATATTTAAGACAAAATGTCATGCCTTTTATTATGATAATATTACTTAATAATTTTAGTGCTTACTAAGTCCAGTCATCTTAATTATTTTTCAAGATCGTCCTATAAGGCAGATATATAATTATAATGACCCAAGGGTATGGCAGTGGTCATTACTGACAGATCTCAGAGGTGAAGTCAGTTCTTTCCACCTCTTATGCACCTTCCTTCGCCAATCCCTTTGCAATATCTAGCAATTATTTCAATAACTTGCTGAAAAGATGAACTGAACAGTTTTTATAATATTGAACAATATTATCAGATCAATAGTTATAAAAATCCGATTAAAAACAAATCTATTTTCTGAATCAGCACAAACAGCTATTACATTGAATTCTTTCTTCTTGGTACATGAGAACCTACAACCACATCACCGTTAGCACTGCAATCAAATTAATCTAAGCCACCTGGCTGATAGATTTTTGATCTTTACAAATATAAAAAAAGTTAGTATACACTACTAACTATATTCTGTATGAAAAATAGATACACAATTCCATAAAATACAAAATAATATAAAATAAATCACACATTGCTATACTGCTACACAATAGATCTTTCCATACTTATGCATTTTTAATTGAAGTGATATTTATCAAAAGGCTAATGAGACTATTTTGAAACATATGTACTGGAAAGCTAATGAGACAGTACAATACAATCTGTTTATTAACTGAAAAATAAGATATATATCATTTGTACACAATATGATCAGAATTACCAGTAAAATATCACTGAAAGGTATATCTTTAAAGTATATCTCATTAAGGTATCACTTTAAGGTATATCTCATATACCTTACATTAAAAATTCTTACTAGTGACGAGAAGAACTATGTACAATATCAATTTGTCACATTTATAGCAGAATTCAAGCTTAAACTGACAGCAAATGAAACTTTATATTCTACTCCAAGAAATTACCTAATGAGAGTACATAAATTACATATTCATTACACAGGATTATAGTTGTTATAAGTACTTAATGCAAGCCATTTTTAAATTACAAAATAGTTCAGGATGCTTACATGGTGCAATAATAGTTCATAGCATTGTACCTGAAAAAAAAAATCTCACATTAGATTACCATAACTCAGAAAACATTGTTGATAATTCACTGAGCCAAAACCAATTCATGTATGAAGTGAGTACTGTGGAAAGGAACCATGCTGAAAGCAAGCGGAAATGCCAGTACTTTTCTCTAATCATGATGATAATATTAATAATAACAATATGCCTTAAGGCTTTTAGCTTAAAGATCAGAAAATTCCAGACATATCAAGACAGTACATAACGTCAAATTCCAGATAACAAAATTGTCAACATGTAATTGCCAATTACTTTCTCAGCAAAAATACAGGAACTCATTTTAGGATTAAGAAAACTCCCAAGCAGTTCAGATCTGGAATTTTTATATGAAATAACATTCATAAACAACTTTCTCAACTAGAATCATTGTTAAATGTTTACTAACACACACACACATATATATATGCACATATATATAAAGTTTATATGTAAGTATATATATATATAAGATTAGAAAAAAGTTAAGGTATAGGCACAACACAATATATATATGACAAATGGAAACTCCTCTCTAGTACTGTGAATTATCTAAATAAAAATCAAGAGAATTACCAGAAAACAGTAAAAATACCTCCATTAAAACATCTGTTTTTCTCAACATAAGTTAACAGAGAATAATTAAATCGTAATTTATGAGAATAAATATGATACCTTATTATAACATCTAAATAATTTGAAGACAATTGACATTATTATATCTTTTTTAACACTTACCAGATGATGTTCTTATTACTTGTCATATGAAGGCCCTGCCATAACAGGTTTAAACATTTATCAAGAAGCATTTTCTACATTCAATATGAGATTATATTTGATATATTTAAAGAACCTGCAGTGGCAGATTATATATATATAGACTCCTACTACATGCTCCAGCCAGAAATGATCTTTTGTCAAAATATGAGCAGTCTAATTATGTAGACCTCCTCATGCAGACTGACAGCCAACTCCAAATGTAATACAGCAAAACGATTCACCTAAGTGGAAATGAAAGAACTAGTTGTACTGCTCAGCTTTTTATTTTTCCTTCAAAATTTTAGTCCCTTGAAATTTAACTTCTTGAGTTAATACACGGCTATTTAAAAACAGCAGACTTATAATCAATACTTTTACTAACAGCTATTCCCCAGGCTCTCTTAAATATAAGTACCAGAGTTATGCAAGATGGAAAATACCCAATTAGGTTTTCCTGGACCAATTTAGCTTGTCCAGCTATTGAATATTTTGACAATAAATATATTCATGCTCTTGAGTTTGAGAGGGAAAAATCAGCCCTTTAATTAGCAGTAAAACTGGCCTAGACATTAGCCATCTGGCTGATGTCTGAGATACTCTGAGATTGTATCATGTTATCAGGAGTAACAAAATATCAGGAATAAATTGCTAACCTCAGAGTATAAACTTTCTTTGACTCCCTTCACAAAAATTAACAGAACCTGTCTCTCTAAAGTACTTCAGTTAATTCTAAGTGAAAAACATCAAGTGGTGCTCACTACTATTCATTTTCCATGTTGTCAGAATGAAAGAACAAACTAAAGCTTCAGGTCTAAGTAGATGTGGGAATAAAGAAAACCACATTATCATTGAGGTGCTCGTATTGGTGTCAACCACTCACCAGTTATCTGTTGTCAGATAACACTGTACAAACTGTTTGTAGCTGATTAACCTGTATGGTTAAGATACTGCCCTTGAACCCATGTGATTAGCTTTTCTGCACTTGAGTCATTCAACAGATAAATACTGATCATCCATGCTATGCCAGGCACTGAACTTGACACTGGAAACATAAAGGTTAAAAAAAAGTTTAGGGGCTGGGGATTTAGCTCAGCGGCAAAGCGCCTGCCTGGCAAGCGCAAGGTAGTGAGTTCAATTCCTGGTACCAGAAAAAAAAAAAAAAAAAAAAAAAAAAGTTTAGAGTCTAGTGGAGACAGACACCTGGTAAATACAATAGCAGACACATATAAGATTGTTTCCAGTGCAAATTTATATTTTTCGAACTGTGGATGCTAACTGGTGAGCCACAGAATCAGTGCAGAGTCACAACCAGCATTTTAAATGAAATTTAATATAGAATATAAAACTAGCGTACCACACGAAACAAAACATCATTGCAGTCTGGCACAGGTACACATTTTAGATACAGACACAGATTTCAGTATACCTATAAACATTAATATAGCCGTATGTATGTGTGTGTGTGTATGTTTACTAAGCAACATTATAAAACATACTTCTGACCAAGGGTGGTCAAACAACTTTATGACCTAGAGGGAGAAAAACATTCCCTAAGTAAGTCCAAGTTGTATTCAAGAAGGAAACAGCAAGGATAGGTGGCTTCCAGGCAAAGGGGTCAGAGTGTTTGCAGGTTAACTAAGCATCCAGCATACCTGTGAGAACTAGATTAGCTTAGGATCAGAGAATGGAGTGCAGAAAGGCAGAGGACAAAGTGCAGGGCCATGGAGGGAAGTAAGGAAGGACCATGTTGTATCAGACTCTACAAGACATAAGACCAAGTTGAGATATTTGTTCTATTAGACATGGGACGTTATTTTAAAAGTTGAGGCAGAGGAGGGATGCCTGCAGAAGATGGATGATACCTTTATTCTCAAAGCAGTGTAGAGCTCATTAGCCTATATGCTATCCCTTAACCATACATTCCTATGGAACATGTAAATGTGGCTTGGGTCATGCATTGAGATAATATTTTGGATAGGGTGGGTCAAATAAAATATACCATAGTCAACACCCCTTTTTTAATGTGGCTACTAGAAAATATGAAACCATGTATATAGGCTTGCAGAATAAATTTCAATTGGACATCAGTAGCACGGATGATGAATTTGAGGGAGGAAATAATGAGACCATGTTAGGCTGTTGAAATGCCCAAGGTTAGAGAAGGTGACAGCTTGATCTAGAACAGACAGACTGGAGAGAAAAAGAGAAAAAATACAAGAGCAGAAAGCAGAAACAGCAAGACTTGGCTACTGCCTGGATATAACAGAGGAGAGCGATATGATGGTTTGTTTATTCATTCATTCTTTTCATTCAAATAGATGACACACATAGGATATGCCAGGTTTTGTGCTAGCTATGCTATAGTGAGCAAAAATGGAAATAACAGATGTTTATCAGCTACCTGGTTTAAGAAAAAAAGGGGAAACATTTTTGTAATCAACAGATCATGTATGAAATGCTTGTAGTTTACAGAAGGAAATGTCTGGAAAGTAATGAGATGCCAGGGTCTTAAATGCAAGAAAGAGGTTTCAAGAAAAACTAGGGAACCTGGAGTTGCAGTATCAAATTGGCAACGGATGTTAAGGAGGGGATGGTCGTGACTGCTCAGGAGAGGCTGTAGATAAGAACCCGCAGTCCAAGGAAGAATGTACTTAAGGCCATGAGGAAGCGGAGACAGCAAGTCCGCTAACAATGAGCAGCCAGCTGAAGTGAGAAAAAAATCCATGAAGGGAAAATCGCAGAAACCAAACGAGCAAAACGTTTGACGGAAATAACATTCCAAAGGATCAGACACAGAAGAAGAGTAACCACGCAGGAGCACTAAAAAGCATACAAAATGTAAATACAAAGAAGCAGTTGGCGAGTGATACATCACGGGTGATGTTCACGAAGGTGACACCAGGGATAAGAAGGAGAAAGGTTGCGGAAAGCTAAGGAACAAAGGAGAGGCGAGGAAACAGAGGGCAACTATACGCAACTGTTTATGATCCCCAACAGTCCACAAAGAATAATGAAGAGAAAATGCAGGCGAGAGTGCCTCAGAACAGGGAACATGTATGTCCCTCCGAAGGGTCTACCTAGGTACACGTGGACTGGAGAGTGCAGGAAAGATTTCCATTCCTCTCTCTATCACCCCTAACTCCTTCCCAGGGAAAAAGTCCCACGGAACTGTCATTTGGAGCCAGAGTTTAAACCTTCTGGGTGGTGTCATGGATCATATCTACATGATCCAGCCCTGAGTCTCGCGGGCTCACGGGCAGGTCTTGAAAGAGGACTGTACCCTCCCCTTGGAGCACTATGAGAAAGTGGGGCCCGCTGGAAAACGCGGGTCACTGGGCTTGACCTGGGAGGGTGTGTCTGTCCACCCCGTCTCCCCTCCCGCTCTGCTTCCTGGACGCCACAACTCAAGCAGCTTTTCCTCCACTGTGTTCTTCTGCTGTGGAGCCAGCCGACTATGGACTAAAGATGTGGGCCAGCATACACGCCTCTGCACGTCGTGGGCGTAGGTGCTGTGTCCCAGCAGCGAGAGAGTGACTAAGATGAAAGAAGTTGCTGTGCCTTTCAAACAGAAATGTAGATTCCTTCTCCCTGCAGCCCTCCTGTTTCTGGTACTGGCGTGCTAAGCGTGCAAGATCCAGTCCCCTAAGCAGAACAGTTATGATGATTTTGTGTGATTTATACACATGGGAGAGGCTGAGGAACAGTTCAGTGACGGAGTGCTCGCCTACCATGTGCAAAGCCCTGAGTTCAATCCCTACCATGGGCGGGGAGGGGTAACAAAGCCCCAGTCGGCTTCATCTCCTCTCTGCTCCAACCTCTCCGCCTATGACTAGGTTGCTGAGTGGGACAGTCGGGGCGAGGGAGCTCAGCTAAGCCTCCACATCAAGTCTCCGGGCTCAGTGGCCCTCACTGCAGATGCCTCACATTGAGAGCTATCAAGCATTTGACCAGATTAAGCAGCATTTGACTTCCTTACTGGCTTTCTTATCTTTTTATAAAAGATTCTTCAGTGGAGAACCCCACAAGGGAAGAAGGGTAAGTGAAGGACTCAAACATCAAAATTCCACCTTGAAATTCTCTTCTCCAAAAAGTCTTTAGCAACAAACTTCACACCAAGTTCTCCTGACTTTATTTTTGACTTTCCCTTTTCTCAGTCTAGCTTTCCTGAAGCCCTTCCTCCTTCCACTTTCACACGCTCAGTCTGTCAGTATCCAGATTACACGCTGCCTCCTCAGGCCTTCCTGACTGTCCAGTTCCATTTCAGTATCACCGTTCCATCTGTGCTCTCACATGCCTTATTTGTATTTCTATTAAGCTGTGCTGGAATGATTTATTTCATTGTGTCTCCCCAGCTCAGCTGTGTCTCCAGAGTAAAGCTCAGTGCCAAGGTTGGTGCCTGCTCCAAGTCACAATTCACCTGTCCTTCTCCCAAGCTCCCATGGTGTTTTCTAGGGCAGCCGTGCAGCCGAGTAGCACTGATCAGCAAAGAGCCCTCTGCATCGTGGATAAGCAATGCAAACTAAGCTGACTGCCCAGAGTAGAACAAACCAAGGGGAAACCTTCCGACTCTTCAGCCAATCACTGTCTCATTTGGCCTGGAAATAAGGAATCTCTTAAGCATCCGGCAAAAAAGAGGGTCCACAGACTGGTCAAAAATGAGTCACGAGGGGCTGGGGATTTAGCTCAGCAGCACAGAGCCTGCCTGGCAAGCGTGAGGTTGTGAGTTTAATTCCCGATACCTGAAAAAAAAAAAAATGAGTCACGAGGAAGTAGATGGGAAAGAGGTCAGGAAAAGAGCACACAGTTAGAGTGATCCCCCTTCATTTCGGAAAGAATATTTACATGCAGTTGCAAACTGAATAAAGGTAAGAAATATAGAATGTCTAACTTTATTAATAATGACAAAGGGGCGTATAAAGTACACTGCTTCAGAGTGGGATATAGCTCACGGGCATAAGTGTCATCCGGCAAGCACAAGGTCCTGAGTTCAAGTCCCAGTCTAAAAAAAAAAGTACACTGCATCACACAAAGTATTTCCAAGACAGGTGTGTGGTGGTGCACACCTACACCTGTAATTCCAGCATTCTGGGAGGCTGAGGCAGGAGGATGGTAAGTTTCAACCTAGCCATGGCAACTTAGTAAAAACAAGTTAGAACAAAAATAAATTAAATAAATAAATGAATAAGATTTTAAAAGCCTGGAGAGATAGCTCAATGCAAAGGCACTAGGTTCAACCTCAGTAAAAAGAATAAAGTAAAATAAATTTTAAAAAAGTACTTCCAAATAGGTACTGCTAATTTCCACCTGAAGAAACAAAGTCACAGAAAAATTAGGTGAGTTCTATGAGACCTCATTCATCACTAAACACTGAACAAACACCTGCTGTGTGCAGTGCCCTAGGATTGCAGCAGTCCTGCCTCCCTGGACCTTTTCATCTGGTGAGACTGATAATAAATAAATAAAATGTGCATGTCCAACAGTGCTACTGAGAAAATAAGAAAGGCTGAGAGGTGAGGGCTCTGCGTAAGATGGACAAAGAAGGCTTCCCTGACAAGACATTTGGGGAGAAGGAAGAGTGTGAGGTGCTTGGTACTGCCTGCCGCATCACCTGTACCCCACACCTTAGATTTCCACGGCTTACTTATGCTCTTTACAGTACGGCAATTTGCCCAGAAAAGAGGAACTTTCTGAAATTCAGAAAAGTAGCAAGGGAAGCAGTACACCATTCCTAGCACTTCAAGAATATTAGGAAATAGTTCAGAAAATTTCAAACTGGACACAAAGCACTATCCCAGGCCCAAGTGAGTCCCCAATCACAAATTTAGACACTGCAAAGAGACGCCGAGCAGAAACTTTCATTGACAGGACTAGCAGCACCACTGCAAACTGTAAAATGTTAAAGCTATAATCAGAGACTATTTGATCTTTCTATTGTTGACTGCCAAGGCAAATGTCCCAAGTATTTTGACATAGTTTCATTGTACTTAACTACTTGGCTATCACCAGACCAAGTATTCAGCAGTAAAAAGAACTTAAGAATCAATTATCTGATTGCCCATCCCAGTCACTATCTTTATCCCCGCATGATTAATATTTTCCAGTGAAGTATGTGTCAGCCTCAATTATCAACTTGCCCCTGCCCAATCAGAAGATTGGTAAGATCTGATTCAGAAATATGGGGTACAAAACACTGATATGATGAACCAGCCATTCCATATGATTAGTAAATAATCTAAGGAACCTTCTAGAAAAAAAGTACATTTTTGCTGAATAAATGACCTCTCTAGGAATAATCCTCCCCTATATGCAGTTTTCCCAGTCTTTAATAGTATTTCTCTTTTTAAACTTACATATTCATTCATTCACTAAACAAGCATTAATCAACTATCCAATAAGACAAGAGCTGTGATTCCCTCCTTGAAAATGGCAGGGGGCGGTGCACATAAATACACACATAAACACACACCAGTTATACACCGCACCTGGAAATATTTTCAGCATATCAACTATTTAATTTCATGTGTGTTTACATGTGTCAGTGAATGTACACATGAAAAGGAAGCAGAGAGGGAACTGTACAAGGAGCAGCTAAAATTACATTAAACAGAACAGGAAGAAAATCACAAATGACTCACGAGTAAATGTAAACACTTAAACAAAAAGAATAGCACCAGCCTTCACTCCTCAGCCAGTGCTTTGTCCAAATCCCATGTGCTCTATGAAGTCCTCATGGGCTGTGTGTAAGCTCCACGTTTAAAGCTACTGGTAAAAATATCAGTGCCATAAGCTTTTAACTGACAAGCAATTACATTTCACCTTGGAAAAGAAAATTAGACATAAAGAACCCCCCAAAAATTGATAACCTTATTTCATAAAAATGACAAAAGGGATTTAAGCAAGATAACACCATTTCTGTGTCACATCCATTAAATTTAAATTTGCTTTTGCTTTTTATATCACATAGTGTATACTCAAAAATAGATGAACAATCCCTGTATTTAAACATTGTCCTGCAAAAAAAAAAAAGGAAGAAAGACTATTATTTGTATTTCTCATTCAAACGTTCTAAGAATAAAAGAATTGTTTTCAGAAATGATGAGGCTCCTGCGGATAACATTTACCCGCCGGATTTGAGGCTTTCTTGTGACATAAAGTGCAGAGCACTTTGAGGGTGGTTACAGATGCAATGGCACAGAAAAGGCTTTTAACTTTGGCTCATTTCCTCTGACCACCATGCCTCCGTTCTAAATTATAACCTCTCAAAGCTACGGATCCTTTAAAACTGGCTTTTAAACTAGCTTTCTGTGGTATCATCTCAAAATAAGAACACTTTGTTACTTGAAAATAAAAGCACAGAATCATTGGGCTCAATAACTGTTCTCATTATTGCAAACCAATAAATAAACCTCAACGAAAACTGTTTTATCCTAACAACTCTTGCTTATCGAGCTGCCAAGAAACACATCCAAAAGAAAGTAAAAGAAACTGGCCTTAACAATATAGGTGGACTCTTATTCAGAAGCTAAGTATCAGAAATGGCTAGCATATGTCCTAGTGTTGTATTATCTTCCACAAAAGAATCTTAAGCTAAATATGAAAATTCTGTTATTCATATCTGGAATGATCATAATTTTTTAAAAAAACCTAAAATACTAAAGAAAGCTCATTTTAACCTAAGTATTTCTTTTAGAATATTTCTCATATCAAACGCTACCCGCTAAACCAAATCACTTTTCAAATGGGTGAAGGGCTTTATAGCCAAAGGAAAATGATAGTTGGGCTAGGACACACAGGAAATATAGCCCCTTCTCCTTGGTTGAGGAATTAAGCAAGGTCAGGACCAAATACTCAACCAGTTGCTTGGAGAAGTGCAGGGAAATAACCAACACTGGAGTGAGACTGGTTACACACACAGGAAGGGAACAAACAAGTGAGTATACTGAAGATAACAGGGGGCATGTTGTTCCACTGTTGGAGAAATAAAGTACAAGTGTACAAGAATGATAGACGAACAAAGCCTACCCTTTGGGACTGGAATGGTAAATGCGAGTGGGAACACATTTTAGACACATGGCTGGAGATGTACGCTTACATGGGTATGTACATACAAACCTATATTTCTTAGTTTTGTTCACTGAGAAAATCTAGAGGAAAAAGCCAGTAGAATGAGCATCCCTAGAACTCAGATCTTGCTTTCTCAGTATCATTCTCCATTAAAGGGAAGCCTAAGTCCCAAAACTGGAGCAAGAGAACTAAAAGAAGCAAAAGAGAAGATCTTACAAACCAATAAACCAGCCACAAGAAAAGCTGTTTTATCTTAATAGCTGTTGTTTACCAAGCTTCCAAGTGACCTGGGAACACGGCATCACTTCTTGGGTCATCTTGCCTAAAATATGTTATCTCAATTTATTCATGAGGAAACATCAGCTAAACCAGAGAAACATAATTTGACTGTACTTTTCACAAGTGTCAAGGTCGTAAAGGCAGGGCAAGACTAGGGAACAGTTCCATACTGAATGAAGTGAAAGACCAAAAGCAATGAAGTATCAGGCATGAATTCTGGACCAATTAAGAACACTTGGGAACTATGATTTGAATCTGAGAGTAGTGATAATATTCCATCAGCATTAATTTCATATCTTGGAGTTCTATTGAAGTGATACAGTAAAACATTCTTATTTCTAGAACATAGCCACTGAAGTACTAAGTACTGAGGCACTATGTCTGCAACCTACTCTCAAGGAAAGAAAAAACAATCTTCAAAACAAAAATCTGTGGAAGTAAATGAAGAAGACTGAAGCGAGGAAAAGAGGGAGAAAATAAGGCAACTATAATAAACGTTAATAATAGAAACACTAGTGGAAAACATTTGTGAGCTATTTGTTTTATTCAGTTTTTATAAGCTTAAAACCACTGTAAAACCAAAAGTTTAAAACAGAAATATCTGGCCTTAAATGCTCATACACTATTGAGACAAAGCTTAACTTTCTACGATGGTCCATAAGCTCCTACAAATTTTATAAAACACAACAAAAAGTAACAACAAAAAAGGGACAGTTGCAGTTAGAGGCAAAATACAGCCCACATATAATTCTAAAAGCATGCAAATAAGGGTGAAAAGGGTTTATGTCTAAAAAATCTAAACACTTGGTTGATTAAAGGTGATGTGTACTGGAGAATAATAAACATTATAAGGAGAAAATTACAGAAAATCCCTCACAATCATGAGCTAAAGTCCATATAGAGAAAGAGATGTGTTGTCTCTTTCAATGCATCTGGTCACTGCCACATGCGAGCAGCGTGGTCAGCAGACAGCCCGCAGGGCACAAGGTTTCAATGTCTCCCTTGTCTCCCCACTTCCTCTCCCGAGGTGTGACCCTAATATACACCTTGTAGTCCAAACTTCAAGCCAGCCTCTGCTTCTTTGTGTTTTAATAAAACATAGCTTGATACAGGCACATTGTATAATTTTGCCTCGTAAGATGTAAGTTTATTTCCAACTTACAAGACAGTTATACATTTTTTGCAGGTGAATCCTATCTGTAACTCTGATCCATTTACCTTCTCATGCTGTGTGACAGAGGAATTGTACTTTCCCCTGTTCATGTTAGCCAAATATAGAAGATAATCATTATTTAAACAGCAAATTTCCCTCTTATGGTCCATTAGCTCCTGCTGCTTGTTCCTGGAGGGAAATTGAAATATAACAAAACGATTTCCATGGCGATAGACAATAACCTAGTAAATGTGAATGTCTGATTTAGCGACGGAATAAAACAAAAGGAAATTATGGGACTGGAGTAGGGCTAAATTTCAATTTCTATGTGTGTATTTTTTATATCACATTTCAAAACAAAGAAAGCACAAACAAATGCAGACACACATAACAATCAGCTATGAAGAGTAGAACTCTAATTACAGTATGACCTTAAAAGAGTCTTCAATAACCAACTTATACTAATACTGCCTATTTCACTACCAAAATATATTCAACTAATGTATGCCACATGTTATAAACTTGAGAATTCTTACAGTTTTTAATTGGAAGTGTATTATCTACTATAATATTGGTCCTTATCAATAATCATTAACCTATTCATTTCCTTTTTCCCAGTAAGATGGCTTAAAAGCAATACACAGGTGAAAGATCATTGAAGGACTAAAGAATCTCTAGAAAGCATACAAAAAGAGGAACTGGAGAGTGTGCAAGCCTAGGCAGCAGATCTCTTGAGGGATACCCATTTCAGTAACACTCTGCCTCTATCACCCATGAAACACAGGTGGCACCCTTGCACAGCACTGGCTCTGTGAATGGCTCTGTGAGCCACTCTCTGTTACACAGGTGTCTTCTCCAGCCCCTGACCCAGTGGTGGCAAATCCATGGCACACGTGCCACAGCCAGCTGCTTCTTACCCTTCAAGCTCTAAAAACGTTTGCCATCACTGCTATGCTATACACTCACCAAGAGTTGTTTTGTGCCCACAATTATTTCCAGTTGTTCTCATTATAGAATTGTGTAATTTAACAAAGTTGTCCAGAAACTGATGAAATGTGAGTGCAAAAGGGACCAATAGCTGCATCTAAGAAAAATAAATACAATGCTTTGAGCAGGTTTGATCAAGACTAACCAGTCAACATAGAAACTGGCTATGAGCAGCACTAAACTGCAGTCTATTCAAGGAAAAAATTCAAATCTAGAAGGATTCTACATGCAGATTGCTTTGTAAACACCTTAAAACTTTGATCATTTTAATAAGCCAAATACTGTGGGTGCCTTCTACAAAAATGAAACTGTAAAGCTTTAATCTTTTTAAAATAAAAGGCTTTGGTTTTACCAAAAATAATAGCAAAGAGACAAGCAAGAAGAAAAGATTGTCAGTTCAAGGAGGCCTGGAGAGGATTACCTAATACATGGTAATACAACCAGGCCTCTCTTATACATCCCTACCCTCTTGGTGGGATCTCTGCCCTCTGTTCTTTCGAAGACACTGATTGGCCATTGCTTCCCTGTTCTTGACCCCACAAAAGCACTTTTGCAACCTCAGGTTAATTCTTCTTGGAAGGCAGTGAAGGCTCAGAAATTGTTCTTTCTGAGTTAAAGACATCATACTACAGTGATACATGCACGCTCATGTTTATAGCAACACAACTCACAATAGCCAAATCTTGGAAGTGGACTATATGTCCATCAACAGATGAACAAATAAAGAAAACGTGGTATTTCTATACAGTGGAATAATACTCAGGCATAAAGCAGAATAATTCCAGTCATGTTAGGAAAACCAATGCACCATGATACCGTGTTACTAAGTGAAATACACCAGACACACAGGCTTAAATATTGCGCAATTTCTCTTATATGGGAAACACAAAGAATAATGTAGAGAGCAAAATAAAAGACAAGAGACAACAAGGAGACATTCTGAAAATGGAAAGAGAAAGGGGACCTAGGGATAGAGGGAAGACGACAAGGGAAATAAAAAGAATTAAGGTGAGTTATGTTCATGTAACTACTCCCCATGGTGAGTTGAATGATGATGTACTGCAAAGAAGTAATAAATGTAATTTTTTAATTTTTATTTTAAAGAAAAAAATAAAATAACAACAAAGACAAAAATGAAACAACACAAATGTTATTCCCTTGCTTGCTTACAGCCTTCTTACTTTTCGTATACAGATTCTTCCTTACCAGTACAAGCGCATTTGTATCCAGAATACCACATCTGTAAGCTGTACGTGCGGGTTAGTCATCTACTACCCAACGTAAGCCTCAGATAAGAAGTTTTTCTTGGACCCAAGGTCACATGTACAATTATTTAATTCACCATTTTTCCAATAGTTTTAGCATTCTTCCCAAAGAGAACCAGAATCAGTCAAGTTTCTTTCTCGTATTCTGGCTACCTTTTAGTATTCAATGACCTGGTCCAGTGAAAATATAGAGGATCAGCTACAAAAAGAACTTCTTGCTGAAGGCCCAGCATTTGTAGACTTATATCCTAAAGGTCCTGATCTGACTACTTTTTACTCTATTGTCTTCACTTCCTTAGCTATTACTTCATTTTCTGTCAGTTCATTATGTCCTCACCTCTTTCCTCCAATTTTCTTGGCCTTACCTCAGTGCTTCTCCTAATCATACCTGAGCTGTTTTTATTCGTACTGCTTCTCACATCAAATGAGATGTGTTTCCTTCCTGACACAAATTCTCACACCAAATGGGTGTCCCAGAACTCAATTCAATTTTGACACTAACAACATTAGCATCAGACTCCTCAGGCTTAAGGCTCAGTCTTACAAGACTTCATCCACACTACCAGATCCCAAGTTTACCCACCCTGTCCGACCTGGCTAGAAGGTATAATGGTTGTCTTGACAACCCATACCTCTCAGTTTAATAACCTGCTAGAAAGACCACAAAACTCAGAATATTTTTTCTTACTAGCTTGTTACAAAGGACAAAAATGAACAGCCAGATGAAGAGGTATATAGGGTGAGATCCAGAATGTCTCATGCACAATTACTTTTCTCCCTGTGGATTGGGGACTACCACCCTCCCAAGATATACATGTGCTCACCAACTGTGAAGCTGTCCCAGCCCTATAGTTTAATTTTTCTAGAGGTATCATACACAGACACAACTGATTAATTCACTGACAACCTGGGGATTAACTCAATCTCCAGCTCCATTTCCATCCCCAGAAATTGGGGGAGGTAGCTGAGTGTTCCCATATTCTAAGCAACGACCAGTCCTCTGGTAACCAGCCTCCATCCTTAAGCTTTGAAAGGGTCCACCAAGAATGGCCTAAGAACAAAGGACACCCCTAAAATTCAGAAAATCTCAAGGATCTTATAAATTCAGTGCCAGGAACACAATAACATTACAGAAGACAAAGAGCAAGTCTATGATACCAAGATGATTTATTCTTTTTGCCTTTTTTCTTTGTTTCTACAGATATCCATATATATAACCTTATTATTTGTGATCTATCCCCTACTATGGTCTCCTGCTATTACCTCTTGTGAAAAACTCCTCCCATTTCTTCTGCACGCTAGGAAAAATTTCTCAAACTCATTCTATGTAAGAAAACCTTCCCTAAGAAACAATAAAACTTTTTCTCAAAGCTCATTTTCTGTTTCACTTTTTAAATCCTCCCTACCACTATCACCTCTGCCAAGAATATAACTTTTCATTCCATTGCCTAAAACTAGCAAAAATTAAGTCTTCGCCAGATGAAAAGTGACCCAGTATGTGTTATTACTGAATATGTCATTCAATAAGTGCTCAACAAATTTTAATTATTGCCATCATCATCACCAACTTTCTAAGTAAGTAACATCAATTTCAAAAATAGAGATAAATTAGATGAGATTGGGCATGTTCAGGATGGTATGGCCATAGGCCAAAAAATAGACCAATCAAGTAAAGCTTCTGATGCATTCACCTTATACTTTTTCTCTGAGTATTTCTTTTTCTGCCCTAATTTGCTGAACTTCTCATTTACCTCCATGTGAGAAAACACTAAACATTCTGAAGGAATTGCTGCAGATTATGCTAAATGACTTAGTTCAGAGTATTCAAGCCCAAACAGGTAAGGATCTTTTCATCACAAAGGACTTTAAACTTAAGATCCTATCCTATTCTACCAAATCCACTAGAAATCTCATTGGATAATAGTCTAAGACAATTTCTATGGTTAAGGTGGTTTGAAATGACTTTTTTCTAAGCCAAAGTATCAAACCATCATTTCACATGATGTAAGCTATTCTTCTTCCACATCACTCTTCTACCTTCTGTTATTTATTCCTATCTCCATAAACGTCAACCTGAAGTGCATTTCTGCTTCAATTAGAAAGTAAACACCAAAGAATTTTGGCCAAATTTATTTTCCAAACCACACTTCCCTACTTGTACTCAGTTCTACTTTATACTCTGTCATATAGTCATTTGAGAATTATTTTACTTCTTGTCATGAATGTGCTAGTATAAAAAATAACCACATTAAATTAAAAATATAATTCAGCTATTTCTAAAAGTGAGAAAATAATGCAAAAACAATACAGCTTTTGCTATTTTTTATTCAACAATCTTTGCTTATTCTGGAAGCACAGTGTAACTGCACCTCTTTTGTATTAAAAAATACAAGTAATGGCAAAAATACTATTATTTTGCAATATTCTCAAAGAAAACCATAGGCACTGGTTCAAACCGAACCCTCACCTGAACAAAGTCTCTGAGGTATCATATTGCCTTGGGAGCACAGATATTCATTTAGCTGGGCCCGGTGGCACACATCTATCATCCCCGCTACTTGGGAGGCTGGAGAAGGAGGGTCACAAGTTCAAAGGAGCCTGGGCAATTTAGCAAGACTGTCTTAAAATACTACAAAATAGGAAGGTACTGTGTGGGTAGCTCAGTAGTCAAGTGGTGGCCTAGCATGTTCCAGGCCTTGAGTTCAACCCCCAGTTTTTTTTAAAAAAAGGTATTTAGTTATCAAATTATTTGCTTAAGCAGAAAATGATTATAATTTAATATATACCTCTAGTCTGCAATTTTTAGGGTTTTTTCCTTCATTAAGATGAATGAGACTTTTGAAATCATTTCAAAAATGAAAATATTTTTAAATCATAAGAAAATAAAAATCACATGATAGAGAGATAGACAGATAGGTTTAAAATATTTAAATAGCTCTTCTAGTTCTCTAGTTCCTCTAGTTTTCCGTTTATCTATTTTTCAAATAGTGGGATAATAGTGCTTATCATTTTATGAGGCAGTTCCCCCTATTCAAAAGGGGTAAGTTTTAAGACCTCTGGTAGACACCTAGAATTTGTAGTTGGAATGAAACCCCATATATACTGTTTCTTCCTCTATATGTTTATAAAGTTTAATTTATGAATTATTACAATAAGAGATTAACAATAACTTTCCACAGATTTTAGCAACCTCAACATACAAATATTTTTCTCCCCTAATTAGGTAACCTTCTCACTTAAAGGTAAAACTTTGTGTTACTCTTTGGCATGACTGAACTGCCAACATCACTTCTCTTGTACTTTGGGAAGTAGAATAAGCGTTACCTAAACACGATCGCTGTGACAATGCAACAGTTGATCTCATAACCAAGATGAGAACCAAGTTACTAAGGAGCAGGTAGCATAGACTGCGTGGATACCCTGCACAAAGATAAACTCCTGTCCTTGGTGGGACAGAATGGGACTGCCTGAGATTTCATCTCACTATACAGCATGGCATGAAATGGAAATTTGGAACGTAGGAATAATTTATTTCTCTAATAGCCCTTTGATATCTTTGGACCAAGGTTAATCCTGGATAACTGAAACTGCAGAAAGCAAAGACATGGATAAGGAGGGACTATTGTAACTTGCCTTTTTTCATCTGACAACAGAACTTCTAGCATCCTTAAATAATCTTCAGGAACATGACTTCTGAATGGCTGCACAACATTCCATCACTTCACTACACCTTAATGCACTTGGCTGGCTCACAAATGTTGGACGTTGGACACTTACTATCACAGTAATGCGGCAAGTAATGTCTATCTATCTTTCATCTGATATCCAAATTGTTTCTTATGAAAAATTTTCTAAGATTTAAAACACCAATGAAAGTCATATAAACATTTTTAAGAATTTTGATGCTCATTACCAAACTCCAACAATATGGAAGAGTACAGTTATAAAGCCAGGCGTGGTGGCACACACATGTAATCCCAGCACTCAGGAGGTTGAGGCTGAGGCAGGAGGATCGCTGTGAGTTCCATAATGAGTTCAAGGTCACCCTGAACTACACAGCAAGACCCTATCGCGAAAAAAAAAAAGTACAGTTATATTAGACATTTCATCAATATAAATGTTACCAGTATAGTGGATGAAAGGATATGCCTCATTTGATTTCATACTATTTTAATTACAAGGTTAATTACTTTACTACACTCATTTTCCATTTGCCTTTTTTCTTTTTTAAACTGTTTATGATCTTTACCTATTTTACTTCAAAGGCACTGCTTTTCATTACTATTTTTTGGCTCTTCTTTATATATGAGTGATATATTAGACACTGCAAATATTTTCCTAGGTTCTCATTTGCTTTTAAATGTAAAATGTTTTACATAAAAAGATTTCATTTTACATAATCAAATTTGCCAAACTGCTCCTTCATTGTATCTTCCTTTTGTTTTAAATAGCAGAATCCCTTCCTCAACCTAATATTAAATGATTCATCTATACTTTTAGATATTTTATGGTTTCCAAATTTAGTGTTTATTTTTTAACAAATCTGAAATGCATTTTGCATATAAGATATGTAGGAATTTAATCATTTTTAGAGTATTCTAACACATCAAGTTCAAACAATGAACACTTTCAGATTTAATGCATTATTGTTGTCCTTTTATATTTAGCTTATTTTTAAAAAAAATATGAAATATAAACATACATTAGCTTAGCCACTTTCTGCAGTACAGAATCAATATCCTCTTTCATTCTTGCATTTCATGCTACCAGAACTATAAAATAAGAACATCAATAGGATGTCATATACGGTATTATAAAGAGTAGTTTGATCAGTTTAGCGTGGAACTCACCACGTATATCTGTAATGAAATACTTTTAAAAGTGGGCTCAAGTCTTCTAGCTGTTGAATACAATGTAAAATTTAAAGCATTGGATGAAGTTACATGAGTTCCATTTGAAACTATCATTAAAATGTCTGTGCATCTCTCACTTACCACCACAATATAGCCTGTCTTTACTTAAAACACCAAAAGGGCCCCAGATCCTTTCTTACACCCCTGAGTTCCAATCCCCAGCTGGACTGGTCCATCTCCTGCACTTTCCAAGTCATCCACCTTTAACTTGCTCAGAATCCTTATCACTCTGTATTTATTTTCTGACTTAAATGAGTCTCCCCGCTAAACCATATGGATCTCAAAAATTTAAAAAAAAAAATCTCAGATATCATTTTATCCTTATCACCCAGTAAGCACTTGGTAATATCTGTTGACCAAATGAATGACTGCCAGATTACAAGAAAAGACATCTAATTTCTTTCAGGCCTTCTAATTACTAGTTATTGCAACAGTGAACAATTCATTTAATCTTCCTTAGGCCATGGTGTCCAATTTAGAAATGAATATTTTCATTAAAATGATCTATTAAGTTGGCTGAATCTCACCACTCTATGACGCTATGATCTCCCTTCCCAGAACTTAATTGTACATACCCTGCCTCTTGCTGTACCTCTTACTGATTATATTCCCCTGCTTCTACCATTTTGGGCCTTCCAGACTTTGCTGGCATTTTTATCATAAACTACTACCCATTTAAAATATACTCACCTTGTTCTCCTTGAGGCCTTTCTGTAAGATCAATCACCTACATCTGCAGTCTGAATGACACCTTTTAATGCGCCTTCCCCATGCTACCTCTGCATGCAGCTGCTGAGTTGAAGGGGAAGACAACAGTGGTGTGTGAGAAGGCACACAGACTAAGATGCTGTCGGCCATTCTGCTCACCCAACAGACCCCTCTTTGGAAAAGCACGCAGCGTGAGATAGGACTGCATTTCTACTCTTAAATAAAATGTCTCTGTAGTAAAAAATTTTAGTATCATTTTTCAGTTTTACAACATTTATTGTTTCTGTAACAACCAAAAGAAATAACACAATTTTTGTAGTCACACTGAAGATCTCTTCAGTGTGACAAAGGAGAAAGAACAGACTGGTAAGTCCTTCTCAAAAAAATTCTGATAAAAAAAGGTTTATTTTGTTTTATTTTTTCCAATTTTCTTCCTCTAGCCTAGATTCTTTCAGATTTTTTTTGAAATTTTTTGTAAAAACTTTACTTTGAATTGACATATTTGTTTTTATTCTTTCAGAACTTGATACCGTGTGGTAAGATTATTTATTGAGAAAGCTCAACAATTTAGCCTGTTGTCCCCAATATAATCTACGAAGTTATAATACAAGTTAAAAAGAAGTCTGTAAATAACACACAACTCCAATTTGCTAGGGACTATTCATACACAAACACTAAGGATAGTTTTTTAACTCAACCATCGTTTTCTAACTGCCAAGCTGTAAGACGGACACTGGACGAACAGCAGCAATTGAAATCAATTTTCAGTCACTGACAATGTAAATTTTGGAAGGATTGAAACCTGTACTCTATTAAAAGCAATAGGCAGAATAAAATGGTTCTTTAAAAAATAAACTCTGTAGTATCATAAAAGAGTGACAGTATGAAAATGTAGGTAAGCAAAAATGACTAAAACTGTAACTAACATCCTTTCAAACTTCAATATACGTATTTGAGTGATTAATTTTTAAAAAGCACCCAGACATGTCCTTTCCAAAGATACACTACAGACGACAATTCCTGTAGCAATTCTGGAAATACAGGCTCTGCCAGATGATGGAGCAATGTTTAGAATTTGTGAGATTTCTCCAATATCGAGACTAAGAAAAATGTTAGGCAAGTCATGGTCACGTCAAGCAGTTCACATGGATAACCACGCACTGGCGCACTATGTGCAAGCTCCGGTGGAAGAAATAACCAAGAGATACAAGAAATAATAGAATTAGGAAGAACACAGGTTCATTATCTAACCAACATAAGATCTTTGAATATTATATAGCTCAACATTGTAATAGTGAATAAAATGAAGGAAAAATATTTTCTTGGATATTCTCTCCTGGATTAAACAATGATGGTTTGTGTGTGTGTGTGTGTGTGTGTGTTTCTTTTTGAAGATAACAATATGTCATATAACAACCACTGTTAATCCCTATCATTTGTCCTAAACAATGATCATTTTAAAAACTACTACTAATAAATCCAAAAACCAATCCTTAATTCACTCACCCTCTATAAATCCTATGTGTTTAAAATAAGATTAACCAGAAGCCTTCTGTTTTAGAAATATTTATGACATTTCAGCTGGCATTTCTGGTCCCCAGTATCAAGTTCCCTTATTCACATCTGTAAATTACCCATACAATAAAATGAATTATCCCTTTTTCTTAAAAATCATAGAAGCTTCAACTTACAACAAAGCCAAATTGAAACTCAGGATGGCACTCAGGATGCTCCATAGCTACATAGCCAACCGGTTGCCTACTGTTATTGCCTTCTCAATAGGAAATTATCCTCCACAACAGGAAATGCCTCAAACCTTTCCACACAGATAGTTCCACAAACATATTACATTTATTTATGCCTACTTGTAGCTGTTCTTCCAATGGTCATCCCCACATGGCAAATCCTCTTCTTCTTACCCAAACATTTCCCAGCTTATGTGAAACGATATTCCCTCCAGAAAGTCCTGCCAGATGATCCAAATTCACGATATTTACTAACTTATAGTGTATATGTATAATGTTGATGCTGTCAGTCTTACATGATTTTAAATTACTCTCAGCTGTTTTAATGTCAACCAGGTAACAATTACTAAAGTTAGATGGTTTGCTTATTTGTACTCTCTACAATCAAATGGTGAATAGTATTCAAATTATATAAGCTGTTTAGAGATGACAATAAAATTATATCAGCCAGCTTTGTTTGCACATAAAGAAACTCAAGCCAAAAATGTATCAGATACTGCAAAATTATGTATGGTCGAACCCCATCTTAAAACTCAAACTCTGGTTTTCTCAGATTGTAAAGAACCCTGCAGATGGTTGCAAAAGGGTAGGAGAGAGGACCCCCTTCTTGTGTAATATTATTAGTAATATTAAAGTTGGGCACCTTTGATTTAAAAGGTACCCTGAGTACTAAATATAGAATTGTCATCACAATTAAATATAAAATATTTCAGCAAAATTAGCAATGACACTGAAATTTTTTGAGAGATTTGTATTTATTTTTTAACCAAGTATTGTTCCATTCTTGGAACAATTCCAAACATATGTATAATTAATTAATATCAGTGGCAGTATAATATACAAGAGGTTTTATAATAAAGACCTGAATGTCCACCATATTTAATATTTCCCCAGCTCACAGTACTTTACCTGCTTGGCTGGAAAATACAGTAAGTCACCACATAAACTCGTGCAAGACAACCTATTTGCTAAAATATTGTGGAGCACAAAAAATATAAATTCATCTGGGAAGGTAACTAGCATCCAGAGGAATGTAGTTTAGTGCAACACAATTAAAAATGGTCAACATTAAGAGCTGAAATATGAGAGAATTCAGAGGAATTACCAACAGTTTTTAGCAAAAAAGGTTTGCCCAACTGCTACAGTAACGACAGTGAGAAATTTATTTCCTAATGATCTCATCTAAACACATTATATTTGTCAGAATATAAATGCATTCAAATACAATGGGCACATAAGGAATACTAATTATTACTGCCTTCTCTTACAAATAACAAATGACTTTGAAACACAATTCTGAAGAGTTTTGAATGCTTTTTAGAACATTCTCTTTCCATTTAAGAACATGCAACTGCATACAACATTAAATGGAAAACAGAAGTGATTAATAAGGCAGAAAGAAAGTTTATTGATCAACTCTATTTTTCATCTATTTGGAAAAAAAGTCAAATCTGGAGAGGACACTGCTTCGTTCTTAAGATCCCTATATACTAAAAATAACACATTCTAAATGTTCACATTTGACAAAAACAATAATATCAAACAGCAGCCCACAATTCCCTAACGGAATGATGTCAATTGGCATTTCTTAAATTAATTCAGTGACCTACAGTAATGTGAGTTCTTGATACATAATGTCTGTCAGTAGGCAATACAAAAATTTCAGAACTTCTAGTGTCTGAACTCCAAAATGCAAACAAAAATTATATATCGAAAGGAGCTCTTTAATTCCTACTTCACCTTGCATTTTTTACTTACAGTAAAATCAGAAAAATTAAAAGTATACCAGGTATAGATTGCTACAATTACAATTTCACAAACTAAGTAAAAGTAGAACCAAGACTTCTAATAATATCTAACCAGCGATTTCTCTGAATTAGGATATTAGAAAACTATGAACTTCCTTTATCCAAAAATGGCTTAGTGAACTTCATATGTGTATAAGTAGCTCATGTTCACGTACTCAGTAGAAAATGTGAAATGATATTTCAAAGGCCTCAACAAACAGAAATGGTCAAATTTAAAGAACACGTCTTTTATCCAAACTCTCTTCCTCTGCTTTCACCATTCCCAAGTACTATAGCTACACAGCCTCCAATGTAAAGACCAGCTAACTAGTCAGGACTACAAAGTTCCAACTATACCATTTTTAACCAATAGCCCCCCATTAGAAGACCCATCAAAATATATTTGAAACAATGCATTAAAAAGTGTGGGTAGTGACTAGAACCGTGAATAGAACAGGTGCAGGTAAAAACTGTAATAAGAACTTCACACTCAGCTGTCTAGAGCTAGGAGCATTTTACATGATACAATAAACTCTAGAGAGGGCTAGGGATTTAGCTCAGTGGCACAGGCCTGCCTGGCAAGCGCAAGGTCGTGAGTTCAATTCCCGGTACTGGAAAAAAAAAAATTAAACTCTAGAGAATAATTATTGAAGTACATTATCAGAGAACTAGCATGTCTAAGATGACAAGTGATTTGAATATTATCTTTTCGAATTTTTACGTGAACTGTTTGTCCACTCAAAAGAAAATTTAAAAATCGTAAGGTGAAATGAAGAGAAGTATAAATAGTAACCTCTTCATATTCTCAGTTTCTGTGCTGTCTTTCTGTTCTGTCCCATACATTCTCCTTTCCATCCTCCTTTCCTTCCTTTACCTTATTCTCCTTCTGTTCCTGGCTGGATTTTTGTATGATTATTCCTGACCTGCAAGTGTTAGACTATCCTGTAAGATATATATGACTTAGGTGTCCTTTTTTTCCACCACTCACTGTCAAAGTCAGAAGTCAGTAAACTACTACCTGGAAGCCAAAGTCAGCTCACCATCTGTAAATTCATGTAAATAAAGTTTCACTGAAACATAGCCACATTCATAGTTAAATTATTGTCTACAGCTCTTTTCACATTAGATCAGAGCAGAATAGTTAGGACAATAACAAAAACTTCTTATAGTACTTCCAAGTCTTCAGAAACTCCTTCAGACAATCCTGTCTCAGGGTCGCTCAGAGCAAAAGCTTTTCATGTAATTTATATCCTGACAACTCCCAAAATTCTATCTTCACTCTGACCTAGATCTGCATCCCAACGTCTCAAGACACATCTATTCTTGGATGCCAATAGGCATACAAAGTTAACACTTCTAAACCAGAAAATTCAACTTCCACCACCCTCACCTATTCCTATGTTTCTGGTATCTCAACACAAATATTTCTATTCATTCAGCTGTATAAATGGAACACAACAGAATCTTCCTCACCTTCTCTTTCTCTCACAGTAAATACCCCAACCATCAAGCAATATCTTCAAAATGTACCCAGAATCTGGCTACTTTTCACCTGCTACCACCCTAACTCAAGCCAAGGCCATTTCTCACATAGGCTACTTGACACCTTCCTGCTACGGTCCCATACATTCTCCTTTCCGGAGCATGTAGAATGATCATGGAATTCTACAGCTAAAAAGTACATCAAAAGCCAGGCAAACTGTGGTCCTTCACTGTGGCCCCCTTTCTCCCTCCTACTGTCTCTGCTCCCACCACACGAGCCCTCTTGTCATCATCAAGCTTGGCTCTGCCTTCATTCTTTTACTTGCTGCTCTGTCTACAGAGTTCTTCCACAAGATATCATGTCAGTTTCTTCCCTCGTTTTATTCAGGTCTCTGATCAAACATTATTTCAAACTAGAAGTCTTCCTTGGTCACCCTAAATTAGTAATTCCTATCAAGTCTATAACCCTGCTACAGTTGGATTCCCTAGGACAGAGGATGTAAGACTCTGAAATTTGCATGCATTATAGGGAGTATTCTCAGGAGCAACTAGCAAAGAAAGAAGGAAGCAAAATAGTACAGGGAAAAGCTGAACCTCAGTGCATTTGTAACAAAAGCTTTGCTCACAGGAACTGCTATAGTGGGAATGAAATTTCATAATTTTCTTAATTGAAACAGGGAGGCTGGATTTTTGAACCCACATGCCAATGCGTTATGAGATTGAGTACCACCAGAGAAAGGGGTTGAAACTTGGTTAAGACATGCTTCAGTAAATGTAAATTGAAGCCAAAGTGAGATGCTATTTCACAAACACTATACAGAATAGGAAAAAAAACTGGATATATCAAATATTAGAGGGGCTGGGGATTTAGCTCAGCGGCAAAGCGCCTGCCTGGCAAGCGCAAGGTCGTGAGTTCGGTTCCCGGTGCCGGAGAAAAACCAAAACCAAAAAAAAAAAAAAATCAAATATTAGAGAATATGTACAGAGAGTAGAAGATTCAGACACTGCTGGTAGGAATGTTAGAAGTCCCAAATACACCTGCCTTGGAAAACAGTTGCCAGTCCCAAAGCACAAAGAAATAAGACAACATGGCCAAGGTCATAGAGGTAAATGTACTACAAATATATTAATTTACTTTCATAAAAGTAAATCACGCTACCTTTTATATGCTAAACAAAATTATTTATCTATCCTACCAGCAAATCCAAAAGATCTGTTAAGTTCACCACAGTACAGTGTAGACTATCTGATAAACAACCGACTTACAATACTTTTGATTATCTGTTAGTCACTGAAACAAGAAATAAATATAATATTCACAAGAAGCATTTATATTCATGGAGATTTAATTCTTATGAAAAATATAAAGAATGCTCATGACCTAATCTACCAAGCAACCATGTTCAGACAGAAAGAGAAACATTGCTGCGGTATATATAAATAAAGTTTTATTCTGTAACAGTCATGCTTACAACACATACAAACACTGAGTCATGCACTCTGTATAAGAAAGATTTTCACAGTAAGTCATGTCACAAAACCTCAGGCATATCACTGCTCCTATAACTAAAACCGAGCACAATGAAACAAGATAAGATGACAATGTGTTTTATCTTTTCCATATGAAAGTTTAATAATAAATTTCACATGGCAGTAAACCAATATGAATGGCAAGCACGGTGACACTAATACCAGGTGTATCTCCCAGGAAAACACTCTCAAATTTAGAGACAACGCTGGAAAATGCAGCTGATAAAACACAGCTAGATGATAAATGAACCAAATAGTATGTAGTTAATATTAAAAAATAAGCCATATAAAGGATCAGCAAGCTTATAACATTTGACAACAATGTATTTTAAACAGTCTAATAAAATACAATGCACAGACAGTAGAAGAAAGAGGATGTGTAACTAAAATTGGATTCACCTTCAATACCTTTGCAGTATATGACTGAGAAACTTACATCAGCACTTTCTGTCTAAATGATATATCGATGCAAAGCTAGAATAAAAATGACATTAAAAATTATGCCCTTTATAACTGAGAATAAATGTTTCTAAGCACTGACAAGCTTCTGCCAGTTAAATTGCTTTTAGGTAGAAATATTTTTCCCTAAACA
Source organism: Chinchilla lanigera (assembly GCF_000276665.1). Lineage (NCBI taxonomy): Eukaryota > Metazoa > Chordata > Mammalia > Rodentia > Chinchillidae > Chinchilla > Chinchilla lanigera. Next base: position 15,268,622 of record NW_004955410.1, read on the forward strand.
TTTCTTCTAGTATTTTTATTGGAAAACTTTGTAATTAATTTATGTTCCAAGCTAATAATTAAACAACTCCTTTGTGTTTTCACTATAGATGTGAGTAATATGTATTTAAGACATTCATTTATAGTTGAGCAAACCATTCCAAGATAGAAAATTAGGGGGTATAGCTCTGCGGTAGAGCATTTGACTGCAAAATACAAAATTAATTCCTGATCTTAACTCTCACAACAGATCTACCTAGAAAGCAATGCATCAATAATAATTTCATGACTCAGTATGGATATCAGCCTACAGCTAAAAATTTGCAGATCTCTATATCCAAGCATATCAAGTGGTCCCCCTGGGTAGCATATAACCACGAGTAACTCTCATAATTCAACATGGACTATGGTAGGAATCATTACAACACCACGTGGTTATGAATCCCAATCTATTTGAAAAGAAATTCACATGTTGTCAATGCAACAAATAGTGTGCAAGTACACAAATTTTTAAAAATGCCCTTCAGGGTCACCTCTGTGAAAAAAAAATGCCAATTTGTTTCCTTTTTAAAAGGGTTTGGAATAATATTGATGAAATAATCTTATTATCTCTCTATAAAGAATTCTTTGAAACCCCTAAAGCAAATAAAAACTTATGTAAAGCATGCTTGTAAGAGTAACTGTGAGCCTTTTCACTGGCCCACTCTTGGCCTGCAGAGTGTACTTCTCTTTCGAACTTTAATTGGCCTTCACTCACTCTGCAAAGCATATTTCTTTTCTTACATTTAATAAATGTGAAACCTTGTTACCTTTTTTATTTGTCTTGGCCAATTCTTTGCTCAAACAAGAATCTACAAAGAATCTCTAGAAGGAGCCCCCCAGCATCCCAGAGCCCAGCAACAGTAAGAATATAAAATACTTGAATATACTACCAACAAAATTGAACTCGGTGACATTTACAGAACACTACAATCAATAGCGGAATACACAAAAGTTTTCAGCAGGCATAGAAAGTAACCAAAATAGAAAATATGCTCAGCTTCAAACAAAAAGGAGCAGGAGGAGAAAGAGGGAGAGGGGCAGGGAAGGGAAAGGGAAAGGGAAAAGAAAAGAAGGGGAAGGAGAGGGGTGAAGAGAAAGTATTGAACTCAGTAAGACAATTATTTAATGACAATAGAATTAAAATATAAATCAATAAAGGAAAAGAGAAAGGATAAAGCCCTAAAATACTTGGAAATCAAACAATATACTTCTAAATAACCAAGAAAAGAATTCACAAAGGAGTATTTTAAAATCTCTTGAGGAAAATACATCAAAATCTGTAGGAGAAAATTAAAGTACTGCTCTACTGAGTAATGTGTCCCAAAATGTGCTACATATTAGAATCACAGAGAGCTTTTTTAAAAATTCCATTGTACCGTATATCAACTTAACCAATTAAATCAAAATTTCAGTAGTTAAGGGACAGGCATCAGTACTGTTTAAAAATTCTCAGACAATTTTAATTGGCAGCGAAATTTGGAAGCAGCTTATTTAGAGAAAATGTAGTAGCCTTTAAAAATACAAACTTTTAACTTAAGGAGACAAAACTTAAAACCAAAGTACACAAAGGGAGGAAGTAAAAGAGCAAAAAGTAATTAAAGAAACAAGAGACAAACACAAAAGCTTCTATTGGGGAAAGAAACATTCAATGGATAAACAACTAGTGTGACCAAGATAATGAAATAAAAAGACACAAGGGACTGGGGATTTAGCTCAGGGACTGGGGATTTAGCTCAGCGGCAAAGCGCCTGCCTGGCAAGCGCAAGGTCGTGAGTTCGGTTCCCGGTACCGGAGAAAAACCAAAAAAAACAAACAAACAAAAAAAGACACAAATTATAAATAATAAAAATAAAACAAGAAATAGTCTACTAATCCCTCAGACACTAAAACTATAGTAAGGAAATACTATGAATAGTTTTAATACAATATAACTGACAACTTAGATTTAGAAAATAAATTCCTTATAAATATGCAGATTACAAAACTGACCCAAAAGGAAGCCCATAAATCAATCTCAAAAGTTTAATTCACAAGTAAAAGTCTCTCAAAAATAAAATTCCAGGGCCAGGGATTTAGCTCAGTGGCACAGCACCTGCCTGGCAAGCACAAGGTCCTGAGTTTGATCCCCAGTACCAAAAAATGAATTAAAATTCCAAATTCTACATGATTTCACTGGTAAATTCTACCAAATATTTAATGAGGAAATCAGATAAACCCTAAACAAACTTATTTAGAACAGACAAAAAGAAAGAACACTTCCCAGCTTACTATGGCAATAAACCACCAAAACCAGATAGAAAGTACAGAAAAAGAAAATGACAGTCCAATAACTTCACAAATATAGACATAAGGATTTTAACAAAATAGTACTAGATCAAACCTAGCAATACAGAAAATGATAATGTACCATGATGAAGTATGGCTTATCTAGAATGTAATACTGGGTTTACATTTAAATATCCAATTAATGTAATCTACAATATCAATATACTAATAAGCTATATGGCCATCTGAATCACTTACTCCTAATTAAAAACAAACAAAAACTGTTAGCACTAAAAACAGAACATATCAACTTCCTGCCTGTCACCCTTCATTGTCCTACTTTGTGATAAGGGTGTTGGGCCCTGCATCTTTTCTTCTGCCTCAGGAGCTATGACATTAAGTTTTGTCAGCAGAGGTGTTGGAAGAATACTGCAGGAGGATCTTCTCTAACTCTTCTTGCTCCTGTGGCAGTAAGTAGCAAGGAGATACCAGCGGTATTCACAAGCCAGCAGAATTCAGCCTCGTTACCATGATAATTTCCCAAGTACTGTACTTCCTCCAGCACTCACAGTTTCCCAGGGAGTCTGAGAGCTCAAAACAGCAAGGTCTGAGAAAGTTTCAGTAGTACGCACATGAGCATTTCCCAAACAGCTCCTAAACGTTGACTTTGCCTCCACAACACACCTTAAGAGTAAGAAAAGAATAAAAAGCTTGGACAGAAAAAGAAGCCCCTCCTCCTTGCAGGAGATTTCCACCAGTTTCAATGTCACCTCTCCAGGCATTTTCCCAGAAATCTCAGAGGGCAGCTTCCTGGAGGAACAAACTGCGGCATACCCATACAATCCAATATGAGTGATTAAAAACAGCTGCCAAGCCATGAAAAGATATAAAAGAAGCTGAAATGCATATCGCTGAGTGAAAGGAGCCAAGCTGAATACAGACAAACTGTCTGATTCCAACTGTTGTGCCCAGTGGGTCTGAGGTCTAACGGTCACCAGACTCATCCTAGCCATGCTTGTCTCTCTGACACAGAAAGAGGGAGAGGACTCAGAAGAGACCGATGCAAAGCACAAACTGTATTGCAGGTATTCCAAGAGGCAGCGGTACAAAGTCACTCTGAGGTGTGGGGCATCCAGAGCTCGGTAACCTAGGAATCTGGAGCTGTGATCCTATTTAAGCATTAGAGGTCCCATCTCCACCCCCTCCAAGGGTCACACTACTTGATAGGTTATTGCACTTGTTGCTGGGGGCCTGGGTTTGTGGGCTAATTGGGGAATTTTGAGGGAGGGAAGTAACCTAAAGAGGGGCTTTCGTGGGACAGCATAGCTACGCAGAAGAGGGTATCAGCTCCAGACTGTCAGCCCAGTGCAACTACAGAGGCAGGTCTCAAAACCACTGGCTGTCAGCCTGGCTGCTTGCTGAGATGCAGAGGTCCCTCCCTCCCACCTCTCAAAGAGGCCCAGTTCCCTAACCTAACCCCACCTAAGGGTACCACCGTCTCTACACAACTACAGGGCATTCTGGAAAAGACAAAACTGTAGAGAAATACAAAGATCAGGGGTTTCTCAGGGCTTGAGAAGCAGAAAGTAGGAAGAGATAAGTGAAACCGAGGGGATTTTGGAGCAAGGAAGCTATTGTGTATGATATTTTAATGGCAGATTCATGGCACTATGGATTTGTCAAAACCCACAGAACTACATAACACAGAGTGAATGCTAATATAAATGGACTTCAGTTAAAAACAGTTTATCAATATTGGCTCATCAGTTTTAACAAAAGTACTGCAGTGCTCAAGACCATCATAACGGGGGCAAACTGAAGACAGATGGGAGATTTATGAGGGCTCTCTTTACCTTTGACCAATTTTTTTCACAGTTTACATTATATGGCAAATAAAGATTTATACCTGTAATTAATATCCTCAAACAGTTGACTCTGAGTTTGTGAAAACAGACATCATTCTGGACTAATCAGGCAAGCCCTTAGAAGGGACTAGCTCTTCTTAAAGGAAGAGCCTCAAGGCTTGAAAGAGATCTTTCCTGCTGATTTTGAAGAACAGGGCCTACCATGGGGCTGGACCGCAAAGACCTAAGAGACAAGGTGTGTAGAGACTAACAACAGTCTCTGGACAAAAGCTATGAAGAAAATGGGACTCTGATCGTACAGCTGCAAAGAGCTAAAGAATGTCAACGGCCATATGGATCCAAAACATCGCAGATGAGACAACAGCCAGCCAGGCCCTGGACTTTGGCCCATGAGACTACAAGCACAGAATCCAGCCCCACAGTTTCGAGCCATAAAAACTGAGAGATAATTAATTTCTATTATTTAAGCTTCTGCCTTTGTGTTAATTTGGTATGCTGCAGTAGAAAATTAATAGTCTGCTATCCTCAAGCAGACACAACACCAAAGTCAAGCAAGTAGGCTAAAATATGAAAAATAAAGGTTTTTGTGTATTTTGAAAATTGAAACGAATTTCAAAATCATAAAATATAAATAAATTTATTTTGCAAATAGGTGGCATCTGACATTCTGAAAAGCCAAATTACAACTAGCCTGTATGACAAAAATCATACAACAGAAAATACAATGCAAAAAAAAAAATCTATCAGGGGGCTGGGGATTTAGCTCAGCGGCACAGCACCTGCCTGGCAAGTTCAAGGTCATGAGTTCAATTCCTGGTACTGGAAAAAAAAAAAAATCTATCAGGAAGTAACATGTTAAGTACTGCTTAGGGTTTCACAAGTTATTATTAACTGATACTTAAAATAAAAATACAACTTATAACATGTACTGGTTCTGGACTCAAAAAAGTATAGAGAAAGCAAAATTTTTTAAATCAGCAAAGAGAACAACTTATAATGCCTGAATGTGATTTTAAAAAGTTACATAATTCTCAAAAGCAGAGTCAGTCCTCATACTCTTCTATGTCCTCGTCTTTAGAAAAAATTGAGGACAAGACTAGCAAAACAAGGTATGAAACAAAAATCTGTTACACCATGATGTGATATATCTTATGTCACAGAATTAAAAGTCTGGCAAGTAAAGGTCACCATTAAAAAATGTATAATCATCACAATGGGAGAAAATACAGTATTAAAATTGTAAGATCCAAAGACTTTTCTTTCTATGACTAAAAAGGGAAAAAGAGTGATTTTTGTTTCCTTTTCTTTTCTCATTAAATTATGTCTTTAAAAAAATGATAGTATTCTTATAATACCAGGTTTTACTATTCTTTCTTCTAACTGAGAGATTTATCAAACAAAATTTAGAGTATCTGTACTGGATTGTATTATTAACATTTGAAAATACTATACTAGGAAGATGATGCATGATATTTAGCATGCCAGAGGGTATAAAAATTAATGAACAGGAATGGGAATGTTTGAGGGTATAATGATATATCTGTCATATTTAAGTAGATTATATCTGAGAGGTATTGCATAACTATGGACAGAAATGGTGATAGTCAACCACGGCTCGGAACTGGTTAAAAAAACTACTGAAAAAAGGACAAGCTTGCAGTTGTATTTAAAAGTTAATCTAATGGATGCATGAACAAACAAAGTATAATATATCCATACAGCAAGCTACTATTCAGCTTTAAAAAGGCATGAAATATTGATATACATTACAGTGTGCATGAACCTCAGAAACATTACGCTAACTGAAAGAAGCCAGACAAACAGCTACATATTACATTATTTCACCTATACAAAATGTTTAGAACAGGTACGTGCAAACAGAGAGTACATCAGTGACTGCCAGTGCTTCAAAGAGGAGAAACCGGTGATAACTGCTTACTGGTGTGGAAGATGCTCTTGGGATCATGAAAATATTTTAGAGCTGGACAGAGATAACACAGCATTGTGAATGTACTAAATGCCACTGAATGGTACACTTCAAGATAGTTAATTATATTACATGAATTTCATCTTAATTAAACAAGCCTAGCCAGTTCAAATATTAATTTTAATTATTACATATAGATGTATAAAGAACGTCTATCCCCAGCTTCGGTCAACACTCACCTATGCAAATAAAAATCAATAGCACATGAACAGAAAATCATTAACTGGCCCATTAAAGTACACATTGAAATGTTATACAGACTGCTTCAAAGGTGACCTATTCATTGCTTTTAAGAACAGTGAAAATTTTCTACCCTTCGCTAGGCATATAATGAATAAAACATGTGAAGTCTTTCAGAAAATTGTATGTAATAATATGCTACGGTGGCAGCTCACATAACTGTATTAAACAATATGCATGCTTTCTCTTTTTTCCGCTAATTAAATATTCATGAGTTACTGTCAAAATCCATGTCATAGCAAGACAGACATCTAGCCAAAAATTTGAAATCTGTTTGTATCACTAGGGTTAGCAAATGAGGTAGTCAAATAAAATACTGAGGACATCAACCAAATAATCTACTTTCTCTTTGTGTTTGGAAATGTGTTATTAAATTTACTAAGCAAAAAATAAAAGACAGTACCTCCTGCAAAAGATTTTAACCCTTGCTTTGAGAATATATTAACATTTAATTTAAGATTTTTTAATATGACTGGTGCTAGATAATTTTCTAATAAGATAGTCAACTATTTCAACACTGTAGTTATTTTTTCAGTTCAGTATATGAGGGTGCATCGGCATAACACTGTCCATAATTATGAGAATCACTTGCTTTGCTCATACATAACACAGAATGAATGTGAATCACGGATAACACAGAATGAATCATACATAACATAGAAATGAATGATGCATAACACAGAACTTAGACTGCAATTAAGAGTTTAATATTTCAATGTTAAGAGTTTAATATTTCTATCAAAAGTTAGGCCAGATATATGTAGTAGGATAAAATAAGAATCTGGTTTACATAAACATATTAAGATGTTAAACATGCACTGTCCAAACAGAAACCGTTCATCTTTTTAAATTGAAATTAAATTGTATGAAACACAAGAGTTATTTCCTCAGTGGCAGTAGCCGCATTTCAAGTATTCAACAGCTGTGTGCAGCCAGTGGCTACATCCTCAATACACAGACTCAGGAGATCTCCATCGCTGCAGAAAAGCACTTGCTTGACAGACACAGATTTATCATGAAACTCCTATGAAGCTCAAGCTTCGGGGCCCCTCATTTTACAAAGGCTGCTTTGGGATCTAGGAGGGGCAATGCTTCCACATGGTCCTGTATTTCAGAAAAATATGCCAAGGTGAGATATTTTAGGCATGAAGTAGCTTTCTCTTTTCACTTCCACCTCCCTTCCTTGTTAGGTCAAGACGTGGAAGTCACAGCAAGCAACTTAGAGATTAAGCAAAGACCAAGTCGAATGTGGTGTATTCAGTCAGGGTTTAGTAACATGCACGCATGAGGTTCTCACTTATTTCCATCTGTACTTCGTTAGTGCTATCTGCTCCAGTACACAAATGACTTCTGCAGTAATGTTTGTTCCTACCGCACTAAGTCACCTGAGTCTTGACAGAACAGGTGAGAGTTGCAGGTCTGTGGAGATGTAAAGGACTCCGACGGGAACTGGGAGTGTATGGTAAGGGGAAGAGAAATAAAGTCTCCAATTACATAGCCAGAAGCTAATCTGTGGAAAATTCTTCCAATCAGGAAATACGAAATAGTATCAGCAGATAATTCAGTTTTTATCCACTGCTTATTCAAATCAGAAGTTCTTTTACTAGGAGAGTCATTGGTTATGCATATATAATTACTACAAATTTACAGTTTTTTAAAACTTTTTTGTTTAAATTCACATGAAATACAACTCAGAAATCCTGTGCTTGTGGACATCAAACCTGTGGTAAGTTTACAAACACTGAATATGTCTATGCGAAGTTGCATGTTTTACATACTTCAACTGTCAATAATAAAATCAAAATTTTGTTAGCCATGCTAAAGAAAACACCAGTGTATTCTTATAATCTCTCTGTAGAAAATTTTAAAAGCCTCACATAGAAAGGTGATCAACCACTATACATCCTCGAGCTGGAGAAAGAAGTAGTTCAAAAGTGTGGTGAAGCATTTTAAAATACTATGTTCTAATACTGTAATGAGAAATAACCAACAAAGTCCAGAGAAAACCTGCAGAATGAGGAAAAAATTTTGTCAGCTACTCTGGGACAGAGGACTAATAGCTACACTATATGAAGAACTCAAAGAAAAAACACTGCAAAATGAAAGAACCAAAGAAAAAATGGGCAACTGAAATAAACAGACACTTCTGCAAAGAAGGAATACAAACGGCCAATAAACACATGAAAAATGTTCAACATTGCTGGCCATTAGAGAAATGCAAACTAAAACAACAATGAAATTCCACCTTACTCCAGAAAGAATGCCTACCTTCAAGAAGTTAAATAATAACAAATGTTGGTGAGTCTGCAGGGGGAAAAAGAATCTTTCCACATTTTTGGTGGGAATCTTAACTAGTACAATTACTATGAAAATCAGGATGGTGATTCCTCAAAAAACTAAAAATAAAAATTTCACTGAACCCATCTACTACTCTTCTAGGTATCTTCCCTCTCTAGTTAAAAGCATCATTTTATAGTGATATATGCATAGCCATGTTTATAGCAACACAATTCATAATACCTAGCTCTTAGAAGCAGCCTATATGTCCATCAACAGATGAATAGATAAAGAAACCGTGGCATTACACACAATGGGGTACTACTCTGCCATAAAAAAAGATGTATTTGAGTCACTGTAGGAAAAGGGATGTACCTTGACATCACAACATTAAGTGAAATACATCAGACACACACATGCTTAAATATCACATGATCTCACTTATATGAAAAATTCAAAGTATAAATAATTTAAACAGCAAAATCAAACACAGATAACAGTGAGTAGGGAAATCTTTTGCAAAAGGGAAGGGGCGGGTAAGGGGAAGTGAAAAGAATTAAAATGTGTTGTGTACGTGCACCAACTCCCCAGAGGGAACATCATCATCATCTACTGCAAGTATCTAGTAAATGTCAAAATGCACCGTATGGTAACGTCACTGATGGTCTCTGCTGAAATATGCAACCAGCCAGCTGTGACTTCTTTTCCCAATCTAAATACACACTGACTGTTGTAAAGAAATTTGTGTTTGTAATTTTGAATTTTTTCCTTAAACAAGAACCTCTATACATATACCTATATGTATAGATACCAATCCTCAAAGACAAATGTATTTATTACGTCACAAATATACACTAATAAATTTTTTTTTACATAGAAATCTGTCTCTGAATGGTCTAAGGTTCAGGTCCTAAATAGAACCTTGACAATAAGTCTGATGCCAGGAGATTTTTGAGTGGTCTTTACATCTTAATGTCTTCATTTTGTATGGGGCCCCACTTGAAAAATGCAGTCACATCACTGTCACTGAATCCCTGTACTTAAAAAGAGCTCCCTGGAGGGCTGGCTTATGGCTCAGTGGTAATGCACTTGCCTAGACTTCACAAAGCCACCGTTCATCCTCAATACTGCAAAACATGGAGGACAGGTAGTAATTTGAAAGGCGTCCCTTGCCGGGGATATAGCTCAGTGGCCCAAGCACCTGTTTGGCAAGTACAAGGTCCTGAGTTCGATTCCCGGTAAAAAAAAACCATGGGGGCTGGGGATTTAGCTCAGGGGCA
>NW_004955410.1:15278655-15311790 GCF_000276665.1 Chinchilla lanigera
AAAAAAAAAAAAAAAAAAAAAAGAAAGGAAAAGAAAGGTACTGCTTATACCCACTCTGGGCCTAATCTGATATCTCGTCAATCTTTAGTACAAAAAAGCTGTGTGTCAAAGCACCAATACAAATGTCATTCATGGCAATTACATCACCACCTTGAATACCATTCAGCTTCCTACTGCTAATGCCAGGGAAGTCTTTAACGCATTTACTATTATGGTAATTCAAAATACCAAGGCGTTTGCTTGAGTAAACAATATATTGAAAAAATGCTGGCATGATAGCATCAATTCATTGGAGATAATGAAAACAAGAAATGCGGTTATCTAATTACATTTAAGAGATGTTCTGAATAATACCAACATTTGTAAACCAACTTTTGTGTATTATAAAAATGAACATACAACACAAATATAAAAATACCCAATAACTAAATGCCACTTATGCAAATATTCCCTAAGTTATCCTTTATTTATATCTCATTTTTACCCTTTATACTTTTCATTAAGCAATATTTCAGTAACATAATTTCTCATAATTATATTGTAAAAATATTCTCAGCCTGAAATTATATCAAATAAATTCGATATCAAATTTGTGAAAGCTACAACTATAGGCGGAAATGAAATGAATGCCTAACTTCACACAAGAGGATAAAGCTTTAAATGCATCACATTTATATAACTGCCTAGGCACACCTGTTCCGAAGTGTGTTCCCTTTCTGCCCCCTATAAATATACAATAACGTTATCCTAATTTATAAGCAACATATTAGCAGCCAGGAAAAAAACATGCAATTAATACAAAATGAAGAAGCTTGTTAAAGAACTAAAGTTAGAGGTGGAATATGCACATTGTAATAGTTTTGTTTCTCTGACCAAGCCCTGATTGATACATTTACAAAAGATTGATACATTTAAAAAAGAAAGCAAAATACTTCTGACCTAAGAAGCTCAGGTGCAAAGCAAAAATGTACCACGTCATTCACAAAATACTGCAGTATTTACAATAACAGAAAATGGAAGGCTGGTTACCAGCAGTGAGGAACAGAGGAGTGGGGTGTGGGTACTGCTTTACTCCTTAGTAGGTACAAAGTTTCACTTTGGGAAGATGAAAACTTCTGGAAATGGATAGCGGTTGTGTTCGCACAACAGTAAGAATGTATTTAAAAGCCGGGCAGCGTCGTGCAGGGGGGAGACTGAGGCAGGAGGATTACTAAAGTGAGTTCAAGGTCAGGCAGAATTACTACATAGTAAGATCCTGTCTCAAAAAAAAAAATGTATTTAAAGCCACTGAACATAAAAGTGGTGCAAATGATGCACTAAATATTAAAAATGTATTAGCACAATAAAAAGGTTTTCATTGTTCTATAGTATTTATATTTATATGTTTATTTTTTCTCTAAAATTATGCCTGAATTGAAGAAAAGATCATTATAAACAATGGAAATTAAATACTTAAGGTGGTCATTCAAAGTCACAGATAATAAAATGCAGAGCAGAAATCTCATTTTGTGACTCCTGGCTCTGTGAACTTTTTCTCTATTAATATGCAAAGTAAGAGAGCGTATCAAAGAACTAAGATGGGTTATGTATATGTATCAACTTCCCACGATGAGAGTAATCAGTGAGTCCTACAAACATGTATGCATTGTATTAATAAAAGTAAAATAAGCTTAAAACTAAAAAAATTCCAAAGCTCTGACCAAGAATAGTTCTTATGAAATAAATAAGCAAAAATATATTATAGAATTAAAGGTACAAATGAAAGTTTTTTAGAGAAAGGACAGTTCATGCTACTTATGACCACATTGAGTAGGAGATCAGTTATAGCACAAGCCCACTTGTCTCAATTGTGGATATAGTAGTATTAAATCAACAGTATAAGCCTTTAATCAACTTTGAATAATCTATCTTATCACACAGATCGATGTGCCCTGTTCTTCACAAAACCCACTCATAATTCTAAGATGTGTGATTTTAAAAGTGAGTTCTGACTCACTGGAAGTTAATCTTTACAAACCCAAGGAGAATCTGTAGAAATTGGTTTATACTTAGGTACTTTTTACTTAACAGAGTATCTCCAATCTAAGATAGTGTTACAAAGTAGATGAACAAGTATCTATTTAACTAGGAAGGAAAAAAAGGAGAGAGAAAAGAAGAGAATGAGAGAGTGAGGGAAGGTGATTGGGTGAGCTCTGTAGATTCTCACAACTCATAGTGTTTGGCTGCAGTTTTATGCACAGAGAGTGACAGAGGCTAGAGACTATAAGTAGTTAATAAATGGACAGGGAGAATATCCAGGCTATGCCATGCTATGTTTTAGATTTTACAGGGAATTTATCTCTCTACTGACTAACACTCAGAATTTGAATATATTACGTGATGTTACATATCCCAGGTACATGATTAACACATGGGATTCATTACATCTGTGTAACTATGTATTCATAATGTATAACTGAACTACTTAAAACTCGTAATATAGTTACTGTATACATTCCAAAATGTTTTTCTTCATTTACATTAATTGACACATTGTCCATATTAAACATTTCATACAAAATAATTTTAGGAACTAAATAGTAAGCAATTCTATCACCAAAGCAAAGTTCAAATCATCCCCATATTTTGATTTTATGACCTTTGTAAAATATGTGCTTATTTGGGTCACAGAACTGTGTCACTTTTTCTGACCACCAGGCAAAAATCTTTCCCAAGAGACTTTCAGGTTTAAATATTCCAGAGACAAGGGGCTGGGGATATAGCTCAGCGGCAAAAGCACCACCCTAAATATTCAAGCGACGTTATAGACAATTACAAGGCTTGATGAAATGCTAGCCACGTGTATTTCTGACAGTCCCCTAAATCCTTGTCATTAGTTATTTCATGAAGTCATTTTAACTTCTGTTCATCAATTGCCCTCTCCGTTTTCCAGCTGTCATTTCAGCAATTCATGTCACACAGAAATCCTTCACCTTTCTATGGTTTTCATTTAAACATTCACATACTTTGATTTTGGAAGGATTCATGTTTCAGCAAAACTAATCTATGGTGAGAGGGAAAAAAATCACAAGAGGGATTGCCCGTGGGGTGAGACAAAGGTTGATTAGGAAGGGATGGGAAAGGACTTTCTGTCCTCTTTGGACAGAATAACATTCTATATATTCGTAATGTTCTACATCTTGAAAAGAAGAAAAGAAAATGAATATATAGATATAGATATAGATGATACAGATAGATATAGATATAGATAGATAGATGGATAGATACCCATATACAAGATAGTTGAGATATTCATACTACTGATCTCTCTTAGTTCATTTAAAGGAAGGTTTGTGCTTATTTTGCTTAATCAATTTTTCATGTCTACATTTTTTACTGTGAGCAACTATTTGAAGGTAACAATACATGATGTATTAACCACCGTTACCTTCCTATTATCTTGCTTTGAAATTTTGTATCATTGTTTTTATTGTTTTTTCTCTTTAAAATAAATATTCTATGTCTTGGTAGAGATATATTCTATATCTTGGTAGATAGGTCTGAGTTTCTCAGGGTATGCAGATGTCAAAACTCAGCATATATTCACTTCATATATATATATTCATGCCGCTGTAGTTAAATGTTATCAAAAGAAAAACTGTAAACTATCATTGAACTATAAATAATAATATACACAGTGAATATGCTCAGAGGGAAGTGCCTGTAATTTACTTATAATGCACCAAAATAAGTAAGATGGACTAGTAGATGAATAGAAGGATATATAGATGGATAGTTACTTAATAAAAATTTTCATATTATGAGTGGTATTCACTGTAAAGTTCTGTCAGTTTGTCTGTATGCTTTAAAATTTCCAGACAAAATATGTTCCGATATTCTACATCATTTCCTCATAATCCATTTAGGCAGATGTCTCTAAGTGCTACAGGAGACAATTTCATTGTAATACAATGTAATAAATATTCACTACTACAAGAATCTGATAGGCAAAACATTTTCTGGATCATAAAGGGTGAGATTTTGTCAGCATAAAGGGAGCAGAAAGTTCATTCTAAGCTGTGGGAAATAATAAAGGTCTATGACACACAAGTTTTATTTTACAGCTTAAAAGGTAATGTTTATATGGGAATTCCTTCATGAATACATTGAAATATCTTACATAAGTAAGTGTACATTAGATCCCTTTCACTATTTTCTATGCTGCTGTAAGATTCTGCAATTTTTGAATCACCAATAACGTCTCAGTGTCTCCTCCTCATTACTGAAACACAGGTTTATGTATTTTAAATAATGAGAGACATGTTCATACTTCATTTTATTACTTTTTAGGGTAGTTTGTTTCGTTGTATTTTGTTTTGTTGTCATAACAAGTTTTACCTGCAATTAAGTTTGGGAAACAATGTTCTAAAGTCACAAAGTTCCAAGGATGAAACCTGGGGGCTTAGAAAGACTTCCCAGACCAAGCAGCAAATAAAAATGCAAATCTCACATAGGACTCCGCTCAATATAAAATGCACAAAGGACAAACATCAAAGCACTGCCTAAACTGTCTACAATCTACTTAGCTACTTTAAATATTTTATATCGTCTCTTTTCAGGCACATTGGTGGTCCTCTTTCCTTTGATGAGCACTTTATCTTTCTAAACAACTTAACCAGAATTCCAATATATAGATTTACTAAGATATAGCCTTTTTATTATCTGCAAACTGTGAGCATCACTGTATACCTCATTACTTAATGTGAAAATTAAATGAGGGGATTTTTTTCAAAAAAAGGTGAAAATGCTTGATGTTTAATAAATAACAGTAATTGATAATTAAAAAATTTCTACCCATATACATATCCATGCAGTGTTAGAGCCAGGTGTTTTCATCTGAGTCAGGAGCTGAGGTGAGCCAGAGTATCTTGTCTTTTGAGTATAATTGCAAAGTCTTAACTCTTAGTCTCATTGCATTACTGACCACTTCAATGTCATGATAGTTTTTCATTTGTTCCATTTCAGATCCAAGCTCCTTACTTCACTGCTCACCCAAGACTGGCACTCTTTATAGAGTTCACTAGCAAAGACTTTAGGATTCTTTCATCATTTATCTGTTAGTGGCCAAGAATAGAAATATCACTGGACCTTCACCTCAAATAATCCTCTAAAAAAATCCCAGCCACTGAGTTGGGCCAGAGGTTCAGACTCAAGATGCTTTGTAATTTGTTTCAAACCATTTTCTATCAGTACTTTCAAATGATCCCTAGGCTGAATGAGATGTTTCATTCTGGGAAACTTTGAAAAAAATCACTTAGGAAAGGTAATATTAGGGCACTTCTTAAGACTGAACATGCATTTTAAAAGAAAATGAACATTCAGAAACTTGAGAGAAAAGATTTCCAGGAAAAAAAAATCAACTATGAAAATTAAATAGAAAATATAATCTAATTTATTAACACATGTAATAACTAATATTTAACAGAAAACTTCATTATCACATTGAGACAGAAAGAAGCAAGACTTTGAAGTTATAATTTTGAGATGCAATTAAATGATCCAGTTCAATAAATCTTAAACAGAAGGTAGCACTTCTACAGAAAATGCCAGAACAGCCCATAAATTTTGCAACACTGAGAACAACCTTGCAAAATGATCTTGACTATTGATCAGCTTATGAATCTCCATGCCAAAAAAATAGGTATCCCTGATATTTACTACTAAATTATAAATCGACCCCACATACTTAAAGTGGTTTAAAAGCAGCTAAATCTTAAATATTATAAGACCAAATACAGAGTCAAGCTCTCAGTCCTGTAAGGTAAATTCACACCACTGACATTTTTTTCCCAGGAAACACGTTGTGTTTAAGGTATAGGTATGCATCTTCTTTTGCTAGAATGCTAATTATATTCACTTAAAAACCTGACTTTCACTTTTTCTTCTCTCAGGACACGCTCTTGTCACTGGTGTAGACTGGGTAGCAACTAAACTCATGTGCTTTATTGGCCAAGCCCTGTCACCAGACTGTGTACATCTGAATCTTTACATTACTTTTCTTATTTGCAATATTCTGAGTGATTTTCTCTATTGCTCCTTTATCTTGTATTTCAATCTTAGAGAAAATGATAGGGAAATTAGGACCTTATTTCACAAATAAGTCACTCTGCCTTACTTGTCTAAAACAAACCACATTTTCTCCTTCATATCTAAATGAAAAAGACAGGCAGTAAAAAAAAAAAAATGAATATTGAAAAACGTCAAAAGAAATAGAGGTTTCAATAGTTATTTTTCAAAGTCCTGAAGAAGTAGGTAAAAACAATTTGATATGAAAAGTTTGAATGACTAAAAATACTTAGGTGAATCTCTGTGGTCCTAAAAACACCTTTACAAGATAGTTTATATATGAAATAAACAAATCTGTCAATTCAAACTTTTTTGATAAAAGGAAAAAATACACATTAAAAGGTTAAACAAATTGATAGAATACCTTTCTAAAGAAACAGATGTCTAACAATTTTATTTTCACCCAAGAAAATCCTATTTTACTGACAGTATGTTTTACTTCAAAACCAGAGCAGTAGAAAAAGTTCAAAGGAAGACTTTTTAAAATATCAAATGAGCCTAAAACAAGCCAAGCCACAACTGAAATGAGCATACCACCTTCCAAAATCTGTAAATGCTTTAAAGCGCATTATCATTCAACCCATAAACAAATATGTACATATTCTTTAATTGAACTAATTTCATAGTTTCCATCAATCATTTTCTCATTTTCCACAAGCACTTGTTTTGGGTTTTTGTTTTTGTTTTTTTGTTTTTTTTCTTTTTCAATTCTTTTTGAGACAGGGTCTCGCTATGCAGTTCAGGCTAGTCTTGAACTCACTTTGTAGCCCAGGCTGGCCTTGAACTCACAACAATCCTCCTGCCTCAGCCTCCCTAGTGCTGGGATTACAGGCATGCACCACCATGCCCAGTTTCCACAAGTACTTACAAAGCATTATAGTTCTAGGTTTTAAAAGGGAAAAAATGAAAAAGTGTAAAATGTAAAAATAAAACCCATGAAATATTTTACAAATAGGATGTATCTGACAGAACATGGATGAATGGGTGTAAGCATGGTTGTGTCTATACAAAGCAGATAGACAGAGAAGCTTAGACAGCCAGGTAAATAGATAAATAAGGTTTATTCTATCAAAAACCATTAAGAATCCTTGCATTAAGTAATACCTGCATAAGCACATAATCTGGGAGCTGTCCACGAGCTTCAGGAGATGGCTCGTGAAACTCCAGAAACCGTGAGAGAGATGCATGTTGATATGGGAAAAACGCAAATGTTTATGGGGGGGCGGGCAAAAGGAGGAAGAGGGAGGAAATGTATGTGTATGTAGATATGCACTCATGCACTTATTGCTGAGGTATTATTTGACAGATATCATGACCTTAGAAAAGGTTATGGTCCACTACTGTAAAGTATTTTACATGTTTCATTTATATAGTAAGGTAGCAATAGGCAGCCTGTCAAAATTGGGATCCATGCTAAAGATTTCAAGAAAACACATAATATACTCCAAGGCAGTATACTCAATTAACCACAAAATTCTTAACTAACCTAAAGAAGCTCAAAATTACATTGTTTACAGACTTATTCATGTTTTAAATGAAATGCAAAACATAAATGGGCACTGATAGTTCTCAAAGCTTACTTTTAATAAGACTGCAGTTAGAGACACACACAAACAAGGTCTCAGTTATCAATATTAATTATTTTGTTAAGAGAAAATAATGATTTATAACATAGTCTGAGCCCCCCAGGTTACCTTAAAGTCATATGCAAAAGCATAAGATCACGTCTCTATTAATAGAGTACACACACACAAAGCATTTCTTCAGGTCTCCTGAGACAATTAATCTACTCCTTTAAAAACTCCCTTTTCCGGTCCCTTCCGCCTGTCATCAAAAGAAACAAGGCCTCAGTGAGAAATGCAAAGCCTGCTCTGGCGTGGCAGCCTGGCCCAGTGAGCTGCCCACGCAGAGACCTGTGAGTCGCGTGCACTCAGAAACACAGCGCGTGCTGGCCAGGGCTCCAGAACCGAGCAGCCGGGTGAGGCCCGCCCACTACGGAATAAAAGCTCTGGAAGTCAGCTTTAATGAAAAATCAATGCATCATCCCTGATTTCTTGTTTATTAAACATCATCCTTTGACAACAGCACAGAAGAATTAAGTAAAGGATTTAAAGGTTCATATCTAATTGAACTCCAATCCAGATGAAACAGCCCATGTTTCTCAAAGTGAGACCAGCGGGTAAATGTTGCCTTTCAAAGGCAACGAACTTTTAGAGAAATGATACCTTCCCAGGGATCCCTCTGAGCCTTTCACAAGCATTTATCATGATGGCAAAGTAATTTCGTAAGTTTCTGTATTGGAAATATTGGTGTGCGTTGTAAGAAATGCAGACCCAAGAATGAAACTCACGGAGGGGTATAGGCTAGGAAATATGCTGGACCACAATCTAATCAGAAGACTCTGGTCTTAGTACTAAAACTAGATGGATGGGATGTGAGTTCTCAGGCAAAAATGATCACAATATACTTCCCTTTCAGTGGTGATCACCACATGTACACAAAGCAAAAACAAGGAAACATTCTTTTCCTGATCCTCTTTCTCATCTGATTTTATCCCATATATCATAATGCCCTATTTAACAATCAAACTATGATGGGGGAAAAAAGCAAAACTGGAGAATACATAGGTAAATATATTCAAAGTTACTAAGGTGAAGAAATATATTTAATATATTTCTGTCATATACCCTCTAGAGATACTAAATGATTAATGTCCAAAAACATGAGACAGAATCTCTAAATAATAAAGCTTAAAATATTACACTTCCTTTCCTTTCTGGTAGAAAAAATAAAAGGAAAAACAATTTATAAATTTTCAAAGAAAGCAAAATGTAACACATATACCTCTTAGCCTTCTCCAAAGTTTTATCAAAATCTAAGTTTACAAATGTCTGTAGTTTCAAAAATATCTTTTGCTGTTAACCTAAAAATATATAAGTAATTACAGACAAAATTCTTATTCTGGTTGGGCTGGGTATGAAGCTAGCATGCATGAGGCCCTCAGTTTGGTCCCCAGGCCAATAAAAAAAAAAAAGGTCCTGTTCTTTAAACCAACAGTTCCTTAATTTACCAAACACTCCCTCTTTAAGCTGTAATACTTATTTAAGAACGTCAAATAATATTAATTACTGAAAAAAGTAGTGAGATTAACTATTTTAAATTATCTCTAAAAAACTCCTTCAAGTGGTGTAACCACTAAGTAAAGAAAATAAAAACCAATCCCTGCACAATTATTTTGTTTTTTTCTCTTTTACCCCAGGATGTAAACAAACAGTAGAGATTTAAATCTAAATACACTGTGCCTTTTCCTATCAGGGACGAAAGTGTTCCATCTCAGCAATAGATATCACCTAGGCAGGACCTCCATGCTGTATGGCCAGATTTTATAGCTATTTTGTGAGATAACGAAACCCAAATAAACCTAAACAGTAAACGTAACCCACAGTATTATACTCATCACTCATGCACTATGGATTTTCTCAAGAATTCATTGGACAGTGAAAAAGGAAATTACTATGTACTCACCAGCAAGTCATTTTTCTCATGGATCCTTCTCATGTATAACAAAGTATTTTACTTACTTTTATTAATCTATAAGTTCTGGAAGCAAAGACAATGTCCCCTAATGCCCAACCAAAATAAGGAGCCAAGAAAGTATGTGCAGAATGCAAGAGCCCAGCCTACTCCACTTTCAGGTGCACACTCATCCCTCTGAACTCATGAGTGATTGGTTTTCAGACACCCACAGAACCAAATCTGAAGTTGCTCCACTCCCTACATAAAATGATATAGTATTGGCATAAAACTCACATCCTCCTGCGTTCTTGAAATCATCTCTACATAGTTTATAGTGCCTTGTACAATGTAAATGCTATATAAACAGTTATTATACACATTATTTAAGGAATCATGACAAGAAAAACCTTGACACGTACAGTAGGTATGTAGGTATTTTTGGATTTTTTTTTACTTGCTGTTTGTTCAATCCAGATACTGATCTCATGGATACAGTTTTTAAAGCTAATGTTTGGGTGGTGGGTCCATAAAACACAGTAGAATAAATAAGAGGGTAAATAAGTCCATGAAAATGTGGAAGAAGACATTGAAAACCACAAGAGGAATGATTTGCCATTTATCTTTTGTGTTACTAGAGATAGATTTGCAAAGAAGATCCCCAAGACAGAAATTTTAAAAATAAGTTTATATCAGTTAAACTTCAAAACTCTTTTTGATAAACAAAGTAGTTTCAAATTTTGATTCCTTGGTCTATTACAAAATGGTCTTTATATGACTTTTTCAACTTTTAACCAAGCCAGGCCAGGAAATGCAAACCTGTAATCCCATTCAATGCCACCCAGGGCTAAATAGTGAGTTCACAGCCTGCCGGATATATATAGTGAGACCCTCTGTCATAAGAAAACAGAAACAAAAACAAACATGAAAGGCTTAAAACTATAATTTTAAGCTCCATTCAGTCTTCCTAGTTCCTCTTTTTAGAAATAACAGCTTTTTGGTTTTTTGCATTGTTTATTCAAGTGATAACATTTATAAATTGTATACCTGTAAGAAATTAAATCCTCAGGAATTTCCATTTTTAAATGTGTATATTCTTTTAAAACAGGAAGTAGAACTTAGAAATTCACATTTAGACTATCTTAAAATAATGCACTCCAAAATGTAGAAAAAGGCTGTAAATCACGAAGAAACTGCCACAGATTTACACATAACAACAAAACTGAAAAAACAAAATTGTTAGAATAAGAGAATTTCACATAAATTGTGGCATAACCACCTGACCTTCTACTTCAAAGAAATTAACATCATGGACATAAAAACCAAGTGGCAGTGTGGAAATCCTTTGCTAAGAAATAGACAGTAGGCTCAAGGGAAAGATGGTGTTCTCTCAAAAGGATATTTTTAACTAAACACTGTAAGAACACAAAACAAAAACTGATCACCATACTCCAAAAACAAACTAAAAAGTTCAATTAAGTAAAGATGAATTTTTAACGTATGTCTAGCTTCTGTTTTCTTAGTCTTTTTTATGTTTAACTCACAGTATAAATCATGAAACACTTTAAATAGAATTTATCTCACTATGTAAAAATCCAAATAACTCAAAATATTTAAATCCTAAATACATGATTATACTTTGAATATTCCCATTGCATTAATATGTACATCACTACACAAAACTGTACTTGTTAATTTTTATGAGAATTTGCCAAATCAGAGCTTTAAAAAAAACAAATCCCACTGCTCTAATACAAAAAAATCCAAAGTAAAAATAAAAAATTCTGTCAGAGTGTGTACATTTCAATAATAAAATATAAAAATAACAAGATATATATCAGAATAATTTTAATTGTGCCAGAAACAAGATTTTACTATCTTAAATGATTATTTCATTATTTCTTCACATTTAACTAAACTAGCTATCTCAATAACTGTATCACACTGTTGTAAGTATTTATATGACACTTGTTTGTGTTGGATATATTCCTATTTTATTGATTGATTACCTATCTGGCCTGCTAGAATGTAAACTCTGAAATAAAGGAGGATTTTCTATCTTGTTCACTCCCAGAGTCTCCATAAAATTTAACTTATGTGAATAAAACATCAATTATGTTAGGCACTAAACAATTATTGTACATGTAATAAAAAACCAGAGATCTTACAAAACTACACCCCTAGTGGTGATGCAATCCTACCGTAAGCATGCATACCAGAAAAAGTTCTTCAAAGTTTCTAATTCCTAAATTTTCCTTAATATTATTTCATATGAACATGTATGAATTACTTGTTCCTTGTTAATTTCACAAAATCTACAAAACCAAAATAGACTTAAGCAGAAACTAATCCAGTAGTTACCTATTAAACACCAATAAAACTAGTTATAATAGAACTTTAAAAAGTATTTTTATCCAGAAATACTAACTTATTTACTACTGATTACATATGATTGTTTCTTAAAATAATGTTCTAATGGCTCAAATGATAATATAATTCACACATGCATATAGTATCTGTAACATAATCCATTCAACACTTTGACATAGTAAAGTCTTAGACATAAAGAATTACAGAATTACATTTTTTTAAACTGTCATTTCTTTTTCATAAAAACAAAAGGTTTTGAGTATGAATTTCTGTTATATTCAGGAGTCTCATACTTTTTTCAAACACGCCTCTCTTTTACAGTAACTTCTAACAATTCCCTTGAGAACAAAACTTCTAGTTGTAATAGAAGTTAAAGGCAAGAACTATTTCCTTGGAAATTTAATTCAAGGCAAACAGTCTCCCTTACTTGAGATTGTCCTATTCACACAAAGCTAGATTGTTATAAGAAATGATAATGGAATATAAAACTTTCTCTTCTAGATTGCTGTGTTCAATCTGGACAAAGGTGACAGCCAAAGAAAGGCTGCAATACAGCGGTGAATGTAACAGAAATGAACTGGATTAATCACTCCTTCCTGGAGAAGATAGTGGTACTACCATCTACTAAACAATAACCTTATCATTCCGGCACCCCCACATACACAAGTAACATAGAAATTACAACCACCATTCCTCAATTGACAGGTGTCTTGAGTCTAATTACACAGGTCTTCACAAATATCAACCAAATTCATCAAGGTTTCATTTGCCTACAATTGGCTAAACAGTAGAATGTCCTATTAACATAGGATAAAATATGACTAGGGAACACTACTTTCCCCAGGGTAGCTGTCCTAAGAGAAGTATGGACACATCATCAAATCAAAATAGGGCACAACAGTTGGAATCAGTCTCTCCATGCCCAGACTCAAAGCATTAACTGGAAACCACTACCTGAAAGTGGTACACCTCAGTACCAACTCATCTGTTGGAAATGCCTCCCCTTGAAGCCTTTGTCCTCCTTAACTACTCCACTTGCCAATCTGCCAGTGTTATGGTTTGTGTCTGGATGTCCGCCCAAAGCCTCATGCGGTCATGGGGGGTAAGTTTTTTGGAGGCAGCTGAATCTAGAGTTTGTGACTGATGCACTGTCTAGTGCTGGGACTGGGGGTGTGAGTACTACACTTGCCCTAGGGCAGGTAGCCTACATACAATATAAGGGAGGAAAAGAGGCTTGCTCCCCCCTTTTGCTCTTGTTGCTTTTGCTGTCATCCGCAGCCATGAACTGTTGCCCCTCTACCACACCACCCTTGGAGCCAGCTGATTGTGGACTGAAACCTCCACAAACTGTGAGCTAAATAAACCTTTCCTCCTTTAACTTTGGCTGTCAGGTATTTTGTCTCAGCAATCACAGAAAAGTAACTAAGACATCCAGTAACCACCTCTTCTCTGCCTTTCCCAATGGCTCTTCCCAATCTCCGCTTCCGTGCCCACCCCACCACTCCAGAGTCCCAGTCTCAGGTGCTCCCTCTTCACCTCAAGCATGCTCTCATCTTCTCGGAACCACACCCCAGTTCTCATTGCCCCGGGAGAAGAAACCTATGCCAGCTCAGGATGTCAAGAAAAGATCAAAAACAACTACCAGAACACAAAACCAAGTGAAAGCCAGCAAGCTCCCTTCTGAGATAATGTTCAAATCACTACATTTAAGTGCCACTGCACACAGACTCCTTTTCGGGAGCTACCTAACGATATTTCATAACACACACTGGCACCACCACACTCTCAGTATACCTATGCACAGGAAGCTGCAGCCAAAAGCCATTTCTGAGAGTGTTTGCCTTTTCAAAACCAGTTTCAGTCACTGGAAGTATCTACAGAGATAAATACTTGGAAGCCTCATCATTTGCAGCTGACTGATTTTCTAGACCTTCCAATACTGGATTTCACCCTTTTCATGACCCTCTGCTCCCAATATAAACTTTCATTGGTGCTAGGATATTGTATGAAATAACCTGAAACCAACCATCAGATCAAGGATGGCTTCAAGGTATATCTCTAACCTCCAATAATGGCCTGTGCTGATGAAAAGGACCAGGTGTTCATGGAAATACCTCTGTGAAGCTACCTCAGATGATCACCAACTATGGAACACAAATCAATCTGGTACAAAGTAAGACAGTATAGCTAATAAAGTACAGGACACTAAAATGCTTAGCATAAATACTCATAGAATTTGGTGCCAGGAGGTCCTTTTAAATCATAGCAGGATAAGTGTTTTTAACATTAGATTTTTCTATGCAGTCAACTGCTGTGGTACAGAACAACCTTTGAGTTGAAAGCCATACTAGCTGCCCTGGACTAATTAAAGTGGCATTTAAATATAACACAGCAAAAGCCTCTATATTGAAGAGACGGCACTGAAGTAGTGGAAGGCAGGCCTCACACAACCTTCTAGCATCTCTCAATGTCACATTTGTTTTGGACATACTGAGAATTTTTTACTCCTTTTTTTCCTTTCCAGAATTTCAACAGAAGCTTTTAAAATAAATTAGCAAATATATATAAATATATAATATATTATATGTAACATATAAATATATATAACAACACTGATTTAAAGAATATCTTAGGAACAAGCCAGGGTGGGATGAGAAGACACAGAGAAGAACAAAATCCTGGTCTCTCTTTGATTCAAAATGAATTAACACCTAGGAAACCTGGTAATATCAAAGTGGCTTATGCAGCTAGGCAGACAAAGCTCAAACATTCATCAGTCTCCTCTACTGGTTCTTAACATGGACAGATCAGTGTGCTGCTATATATTCGTTCCCAGGCCAGGCTGCCCAGAATACCCAAGAGGGACTTCAGAATCCATTTTTTCAAAAGTTCTGATACAACACTGGAAAGGTTGAAATTGTTACAATCTCTGAAATTGTATTTAATCCAAATATATTTAGGAGGTACTCCTTCTTCCCCCTACTTGTAAATACTGTGTGGTATCACCATATATGTTCTGTTACTTAAAAGACTATTTTTACATCTTTCTACATAGCCACAATGGAAAGGGGTGAGGAGTTAGAAAGGCAAGAATTTGATTTTCTATCCATTTTAAAGAGATGAAAAGTATACACTGCATTATAGATGTCAAAATTAAGCTAAAAGTATAGTAAGTGCCTCTTGACAATATCTAACCTCAAAAAATAAAAAATGTTTAAATAGGGCTGAGCATGGTGGCGCATGCCTGTAATCCCAGCACTCAGGAGGCTGAGGCAGGAGGATCATTGCGAGTTCGAGACTAGCCTGGACTACAAAGTGAGTTGAAGGCCAGCCTGAACTGCATAAAGAGACTCTGTCTCAAAAAGATCAAAAAAAAGAAAAAAAAAAAAGTTTAAATATGTTTTTAATTTTTTTTCTTTGTAAATACCACAAAACATGAAATATATAGGATTAACTGCCATAAAAATGCTTTTTATATGTTGTGGCTTTCCTCTTTTTTAATTTTTGAACATTTTTTATGAATGCATATCTCCATGAAAGGAATTGGTACATACACATATTGCACCTTGATTATTTTTACTCCCTTCTCTCTCCACCCTTCCCTCTGCTCCCCTCCCCTGCCCCCTTCCCCTCTGAAAAAATGTCTATCAACCTGTTTGCTACCATCTCTACCTTACTGTACTCTTTAAATTATCTATATTGGAGTTTCTCTTATAAAAGAAATCATGCAATATTCAACCTTCTGGGTCTGATTTATTTCACTTAGCACTATGGTCTCAAAATCCATCCATGTTCCCACAAATGAGAGAAAAGATGGCCTGTTTAACAAATGATGCTGGGAAAACTGGTTATCTACACGCAGAAGAATGAATCTTGATCCATAGCTCTTACCCTGTACTAAAATCAAATCACAGTGGATCAAAGACCTAGATATAAAAAAACAGAAACACTGAATCGGCTGGAAGATAAAAATAGGTAAAACTCTTGAAGACATAGGTATAAGCAAGGACTTTCCGAACAGAACTTCAACTGCACAAGAAATACTACCTAGAATAAATGCATTTTTATTTTAAAAAGTCATGCCTCTTGTCTCCTAGAGAAGTTTAGTTGGAATTATATTTCTAATTTTCCCATATTATCAATATCTTAAATGTACAGGTTTCTGCATTAATTCCAGTGTTTCTCGCTCTTACCCTACTCTCCCTCTCTGCTTTTAGGTGCTGGCAATAAACCCAGGGACCCATGTGCTCTACCACTGACCTACCCCCCGAGTCCATCTCTTTGGCTTTTTTTGGGGGCGGGGGGGAATAGGGTCTCTCTTTTATTTATTTATTTTTTGGTACTAGGAATCAAACTCAGGACCTTGTGCTTGCCAGGCAGGCACTGTGCCGCTGAGCTATTTCTCTGGCCCAGTCCATCTCTCATATTTTAAAAGATTCTGTACACTTATTGATCTGTTGATGCACAGACATTATGGCTGAGTTTACCTGTTGTAATGGCAAGTATATGCATACACATGAACATGTGTACATGTACACACATGCGTGAATATGACAAAAAAGATAGTGCCGTGGTTACAGCTCTCTCTAATAAACCACTGGATTCAACTTCTGGTTTAAACCACTCATAATTCTGAACAAGCTGTTTAATCTCTGTTCATAGTATACTTATCTAAAAAAGAAGAAGGATATAAGTAACTACCTCTCAGAATCTAAATATGATTAAATAATGATTTAATATTTATAAAATGATTAGAAGCAGTAAAGTAAACACAACAATCAGGAACAGAAACTATAGGCTGTGCAGTGGTCTTCAAATTGGGGTACATATACCCTTGTACTTATATGAAGATTTTTCTGAAAAGTAGTTAGGCATATAGATATAGTTAAAGGGATGAACTTCCATATAAAATCTCTCATGCACACATTTATAGCAGCACAATTTGTTATAGCTAAATCTTGGAAACAACCCAGATGCCCATCTACTGAGGAATGGATAAAAAAGATGTGGTATTTTTATGCAATGGAGTATTACTCAGCTATTAAGAAAGATAATCTCGAGGCTTTTATCAGTAAATGGATGCAACTAGAGACCATACTCATAAGTGAAATAAATCAGACCCAGATGGGTAAACATCATATTGTCTCCTTGGTGTAGGAGCCTGAAAGACTAGGTAAAACTCAAAACGTACAATAGATGATAGGAAAGGGAAAGAAATTGCTCAAAGGAAGGAATGACTGGGATGAGGGAAAGAAGAAAAAAGAAAGAAGGAATACAAAATATAAATATATACATGAATAGTTGCGATAACTGTATTGCTGTTGTCTGATGGTGTACTGAAATGAACAGATAATGATTACAATTTTTTATGTTCTGATCAATTGTTCATACTTAGGTCTGGTGGTCTGAGCAACTGATTTGAAGGTAACAATATGCAATGGAATTACAGTGGTGAACTCCTACCATCTTGTCTAGCGAAACTCTGTATTATCTCTACTGTTTTATTGAAGAATTATTTTCTTATTCCCTATAATGGTTTGAGCAATCTGTCATTCTTACATCTGGTAATCTGAGCAATGTAGTTGAGGACAGCAATATGTAATGTTACAATCACTGTTCATTGGTATTATTTTGTCTTGAGACTCTGTATCACTTTGAATGTTCTTGCTTTGATTTCTGTTTGTGATACTGGTTTGCTGCTACTGTTCTATTTCTTTGTTTGTTTCTCATTTACTACTCTCTTTAAAATAAAAAAACCCTCCTCTAAAAATGATCTATGTGAGGGAACGACTCTCAAGTAGGATACCCATATAATATAAAAGATACTGTTCTGGAACAGCAAAACCTTAAAGCATCAAAAATGGACATCTCTTTCTGTATCTGGCCCTTGTACAGGTACTCTCAGGTGAAGTGAGTGGGCACTCCTCAAGGAAGAAAACTTCTTACCTTCTTTCTTCCTTCTTACAAATTTATTCCTCCTCTTTCCTGAGTAGAAAAATATGACAAAGAGATACATGCAGACGCACATAAATACATATACATGTACAGTTAACCGCTTTGGCCTTGAAGACGTTAAATAATACAAGGTCATGGTGAATAACAAACAAGCACAAATTTTAAGATTAAGAATAGTGAAAGTAGGGCTGGGGATTTAGCTCAGCGGCACAGTGCCTGCCTGGCAAGTGCAAGGTCGTGAGTTCGGTTCCCGGTATCGGGGGGCGGGGGGGGGGAAATAGTGAAAGTAGAAAAAGAATTCAAGTTCAAGCATTTTCTCTTAGATATGAGCACTTTCAAGTGTATTTTAAAGCTCAGATTTGGGAAATAAGATTAATTGAAGGAAAGGAAATAATAAGAGAGCCAAAGAAAAAAGGAGATGAGAAGGCAAGCTGATTTAGTAATAAAAGAAGAAATCCTTTCAAACACACGGATTCTATAAAGACCACAAAGCTACAAAGCACAATCAGTGATTGAAGGGTCATATTTTAAAAGTCCACAAGCTCCTTAGTCAATTAAAAAAATCCTAAACTTTTCCTGAACATAGCACTAGTATTATAAGCAATAAGCCATTATGTTGTATTTTTAAAAGGCAGATAGGCAGAATATAAGAAAAGATATACAGGTCATAGAGAGTATAAAACTAATGGTGTCTTTTCATACAGATTTAAAGCAGTTCTAGCCGTTAAAGAGCTGCAGGTCTGGAGACGAACATGTCTCTAGGAGATACCACATTATTCGTGATACATGGAATAGCTCAGACTTATCTGTTCCTGGTAACATTTATGTATTAATCAAGATACAGGTTTAGAGTCTAATTTGGAGCCTTACAGTTCTTACGAGCAACAATCTTCTATCATCTACCATGACTATCCATATGCATCAGGTTTAGTAAGGCAATTTATGATACAGTCTATACATCTGAAATTGAAAGCCAGAAGTTAACTATTATTTTAACAAGCTGTCAAGATATGCGCAGTTTTGCCAAAGAAACATTGTTTATAGCTGGTCTTTTGAAAGAAGATGAAACTTAGAATTCCCTAAGCAAACCAGCATTACACAAAATAGTCATAAAATTCTATGAAGAATGATTCAAAAGCTACCATCATCCTTCGTAAGATTTATTTCCAATATATTGTCTTTGTTTTGAAACACTGATAATTTGCTGCCAATTTTCCTGGAGGATAGTTTATTATTTTCTATTCCTGAATAAAAAGAATATAAAGAACAAGAAAAGAACACTATAAGTAAAATATCTGAATTTGACTTCAATCTTGAAATACACGTATGTGTGCCAGACAGGAGCCATAGTGCTTCCTTTAACTAAAAGTCCTTGGCTTAAAAAGGAAACACAAAAGCTTCCCTTAAAAACCCGAAGGGGGCTGCCAATAACGCACAGCGTGATTTTACAGTGCGAACGTTCCCCAATGGCTGTCCCCCACCAACGCCTCAAGCTAACACCAAAATCCCTCTCACATAACAAAATCCAGTTTTTCCTGTTCTTTTAGTCGTTGCAAGAGGAAGTCCCCTAACATAATATGAATCTATAAAGTGTTACAAAGTAGTCAATAAATAAGTATTTGGTAAATAAATTGATGAATCAATGAGTACAGTTTAGGACAATTCAGCCCAAAGTTAAATTCCAGATTCAAATGCAAAAGGTTATGGCTCAAGACTGTATCTTACAAGCTGATAAATGACAGTTAAGTAAATGTATCTGAACGCTCAGAGAGAACTTTATGCATTCGAATATTCAACACATCATAAAACCTTGTGAGAAATTTTATACCAGTGAATTGAAACCATATAAACACATTTCATTTGGATCAGATAATTCTCAAGTGGCATTTCATTTCCAGGTACAGAAAAAGACAGTAAATACCTTTTTCTATTGGGTAGAAAAATAGGAAGTTAATTTTAACTTACTCTCACTTTTGAAGTAATAAATATTTTGTTCTAATAGCTTTGATTCAGGTATACATCAAATATATTTAAAGCTTTATTGAGATATAATTCACATATACAATTCACCCACGTAAAGTATACATTTCAAAGGATAATCACAGAGTTGTACAACCACGACTACAATCAATTTTAGTATATTATAATATTAAAAAAGAAATTCTATAATTAGAAGTATTTATCCCTTATTTCTCTCTACACTTGCCTATTCCACACACACACACACACACAATGACAATCACTTATCTGCTTTCTGTCCATACATAACTTACTTATTCTCTATACCTTTAAAATATATGGCTTTTATTTAACTGTAATTCTATATTCTATAACCAGCATCTCCCCATTAACACTTCCCCACTAACCACCAACTTTTCTGGTGATCATCATTCTACCTTACTTCTATGAGGTCAACTTTTTCAGATTCCACAAATGATGGAGATCATGTGGTATTTCTCTCTCTCTCTACGCCTGGTTTATTTCATGTAACATAATATTCTCCAGGCTCATCCATGTTATCAAAAATAATCACATTTTTTTCTCTTTTAAGGAAGAACAGTATTCCAGATATTGAAGAGTACATACCATAATCTTAATCCATGCATCTATTGATGAATACTTAGGTTGATTCCACATCTTGACACTTGTGAATAGTGCTACAATAAACATGAGAGTACAAATTTTTTTTCAATGTATTGATTTTTGTGCTTTGGATATAGACCCAGATGTGTGATTTCTGAATCATATTATAGCTCTATTTTTAATATTCTGAGTAAATTCCAAACTGTCTTCCATAATAGCTGTAGTAATTTAAACTCTTACCAATCTAAAATTCACATGGAACTACAAGGCACCAAGTAGCCAAAGCAACAATGAGTAAAGAGATTAAAGCTGGAGGCACCACATTATCAGACTTCAAAATATGTTACAAAGGGGGGCTGGGGATTTAGCTCAGCGGCAAAAGCGCCTGTCTGGCAAGCGCAAGGTCGTGAGTTCAGTTCCCGGTACCGGAGAAAAACCAAAAACAAAAAAATATGTTACAAAGGTATAGTAACAAACACAGCATGGTACTGGCATAAAAACAGACACATATACTAATAGAACATAACAGTGGACCCAGAAATAAACTCATGCATTTGCAACTAATTCATTTTAAACAAAGGTGGCAAAAACTCACTGGGAGAAAAATAAAATGGTGATGGGAAAACTGGATATCCACATGAAGAAAAATGACATCAGGACTTTAGCTCTCATATACAAAAAAAAAAAAAAAAAAACACCTCAAAATGGATTAAATACATAATTAAATGTAAGTCCCAAAATTATGAAATTATGAAGATAAAACACAGGGAAAATGCTTCAAATACATTTTGTTTTCCATATTTCCATACTTAACCATATTTTTTAAAGGTGGAAAATGTTTCATTCTCACTAAAGGAAGTAAAAAAAGGAATAAATTCAGAAACTCATTCAAATATAGCTAATTTTATTAAAAATACCTATTACTTATGCAATTTAAAAAGAATATTGCTTTAAAATGTTAAAATTCTTTTTCAATTTGTAGTTACATTATTAAGAATTCTTGTAAGGTATGTGATCAGGATGTGTTTAGAGATTCCTAAGGTTTTTTCTTTACCATAAACTTAATCTGGTTTTCATTCTATTACTGGTCCAAAGGATATAAAAGAGATTCAAAACCACTAACACTGTAAGACAGGTAGGTAGAACGATGAGAGACGGAGAGGCCATAAGAAAAGATAAGATGGTGAACTTGCCAGCAAGCTTTGAATGCAATCCTTCCCGTGTAATTGAAGTCTGACACAAGTCTTCTGGGCAACCTAAACTCTAGAACATCAGTGAAAAGTAAAACACTGAAATATTAAGAAAAAATTAATAGATACTGTGTCTAATATGCACAATCTTCCAAATTATCTGACTGCATAAGGGACTTAGCCTTTCACTGTCTTTCAGCTACTTTACAACTCTGTAGT
This sequence comes from Chinchilla lanigera, assembly GCF_000276665.1. NCBI lineage: Eukaryota > Metazoa > Chordata > Mammalia > Rodentia > Chinchillidae > Chinchilla > Chinchilla lanigera. The sequence continues at coordinate 15,300,591 of NW_004955410.1, forward strand.
TGTAAGACATACAAATAATGCTTTTCTAATAGAAATGCAAATAAATTTCATCCACTGGAATAGAACTGATAATTGGCCTAGGAGTATGGACCAGTTCTGCATTCATACACATTCATTTCAGCATCCCTCACTGCCTATATACCTGTGCACACACAATTTTCCCTTGAATAACTGGCAGTATCTTACTGGTTCCGTCAGTAACAGGAGCTAAATAAAGTCTTTCATTCTAGTTAATTTTATATTTGAATAAAAATCATTACTTAACCTTTCTTTAAAAGTATCCCTTAACAGAATCTATAATTAAAAATGACTTTTGAAGATAACATCCACCTTTCATGAACACACCTTCCTAAAATTTCTACTAGGTCAGAATTCATCCCATTTCAATTAAGCTAAAAATTTATAGCATGCTTCAAAGAATCCAAACCACTATCATATAGTGAGGTGCTTTTATGTTTATCTACCACTATAAAGGAAAATAGCTGCCAATTAAACTATAACATGATGCTTTTTCATCACTTAGATTTCTGCTTTTTTTATATCTTTATCAAATATTCCACAGTTCTTCTCCCATACAGTTGTGTATATACAACTTATCTTTCCAAGACCAACTTGGCCTCATAACTATAGTCACACATATACAGACAATAACAAACTACATTAAAGCCACCACGTGAGGAGCCAAAAGTATAGGTCAGTGGTAGAGTATCTGTTCATTATGCAAGAACCCTGGGTTCAAGTCTGCAGAACACACACGAACCACCAGCAAGGATTTTAAGAGACCATCAATTTGAAGATGCATTCTGCTTCAAATTTCAGATATATGAAAATGCAGGGGAAAACGTGCATCTCAGGATCAACAAAATACTGATATTACAAATGTAAGAATACAGAGCAGGTTTATGGATGGCTATTAGTTTACAATCACAAATCTCATCATTAGATAGTCATCATTTGTTTAAAGAGTAGAGCTAGGATAATTCACATAGACTGCGAGAAATTTATGACTTCAGACTACAAGCCAAAATTTCAGTGCAGCTAATAACTCTTTAGGATAACAAAACATGAGGTCCTCGTTTGAACTGAGGTTATTCAATCTCTTGTTGACTGAAAGAGTAGCAGTGATGGTTTGGTGTCTTCTAGAAGGGTGAGAAGGTTGGAACAGCAAAGCAATGGACAGAAAAAACAATCACCCCTACTTCCTAGAAAATCATCTGCCTCCTTTGTGGTGTGTTGCTGATACTCCTTTCCTCTTTCCAGCCCTAGATTAGTTAACATCTTGTACAACTGCAGTTATAAGAACAACAGCCTCAATCAATAAATCACAAAGCATTAGCCTGAAGGATTGTCTCTCCAACCAGTTGTCATCTCTTTGAAAGCAAACAAAAGTCTCTCCTGAAGACTAAGTTCTTTTCCAAATAAAAAACCTAATATTCTAAATACTTATCAGTGATACCAATCAAATTCCATGCTCAATATTACTTCTTAAGTTTTGACCCTTGAGGATATGTTACAAAAGTTTTAATTGTTTCATTATCACTGGAGTCTACAATATTGACAAGCACATAGCAAACTAGAACATGATTTTTTCTGCTAGTATAGTACTCTTGATTCTCACAATTGTAAGTCAGACAACAATCATCATTCTCATTTTACACAGGAAGAAACTGAAACTTGAAGAATTTAGGACTTTGCCCAAAAGTCACACAGCTAGTAAGTGGCAGTGCCAAAACTTAATCCCAAGCCTTCTGATTTTAAATCCTGAACTCCCCTATTAGGAAAAGACAAGACAGCAAATGACAAAACTTTCATTCCTGCTCTCTTCCCACACCTACCAAATAGTATTTGTCCCAGGGATCTGATTCGATGAGTTCCAAAACCATTTCAACACAAAGTTAATCTGATGGGTTTTCCGCCTCAGTAAAAATTCTGCTAAGTGATCAAGGTGGCTAGACAATATTGTGAGGGCCACTGGAGGCCATGTGCCAAGCCCCGCCTTCCTCCCCGCCACTGGTCAAGTTACAACTTCCTGTTTCCCTTTTACAACATCCTGTTTCCTTTTCCCTGCCCCCTGCCCAATCACTATCTGCCACGTCACACAGATGGCCTTCTAACCCCCACCTCCAGCCTGGCCCTATACAGCCACTGTTCTTCCAGCCAAGCCCTCAGAAGCTCCACATCCCTTCTTCTTGCTGTGGTCTTCTCCACAGCCACAATAAAGGCATTTCTTACTTTGTTCTGTTTTTACTTGTGCCAAAAACCTAACATAATCATTATTAGTGAGGCAATTCTCTGCATGGTTACATTTAGCTTTTAGCACCAGTATGGTGATTAGATACAGTGAAGATTACTGAAAATATACAATATTAACAGTCATGTTCTAGTGAGACCAGAGTATTTAATTTTCCAGTGCCTCAAATTCTTCATCTGAAAAAGTAAGCTGAAATGTAGATGATCTCTACAGTGTTTACCTAATTATAAACTTTATATTCTAATGGACCTAGAATACAAAATGCATAAACAGAAATTTAACCATTCAGCCTGACCAAGGACACTATCTCTACTAATTTAGAATAGAAGGTTCTGGGAATAAAGGACATCTATACAGACACAAATGCCACAGAAGCCCTTCCAGGTATACAAGCCACTTACATTTTACTGGCCTGTAACATACTTCTTTTGTACCTGACAGAACTATACTTTTCTCATTATAAATACCCTAGTTCTTCCCAGGAAGTTATTGTAAAGTCTCCAAATGTCACTAATTTGTTCCTTAAAGCAAACATATAAAATACTCTGTGACATATGAGAAATGTTCACGAGGTTCTTTAGTTGCTTCAAGATATAGCATATAAATCATCAAGATTCTAAACACAAGCACACAACCTATTTTTGTCTAAAAGATTTAAAACTTAAAATTGCTTCTTTTTTTTTCTACTTTGCAGCTTTTGGGTCATTTAACCTGCTTCAATCTCTAAGATGTAAATTATTTTCTCAATAAGTGAATAAATAAAATTGATTTTTGACTACTTTATTAGTATAAGTCTGTTTTTATATGTTCATTCTCACTTTATATGAGCACATTTTCTTGGTATGAGTCAATTTCTATTAAATATATAAATTATTTCATTGGATCTATCAAGTGAGCCTCTAAATAAAAGTGGTTTTTAATGGTCAAAAAATCTGATCAATTTTTAGTGTTATTATTCCATCAATAATATCTAAAATATATTTTCCATATAAACAAATGAGCAATCCAACACTGAAGTTCCCTAACTTATCGGGAAAACTATCACAAATTACAAACAAAACCAGCCCTCTAATCCCTTTTTTTACCTGTCAGATCTATTTTTCTTGAAAAACTTCTTTCTTCTACAAATTTCCCCACACAGCTTGTTTTCCTGAGTCTCCTATTCCTATGATATTCCCATAGCTTTCTATAAGATCCTGTAAGTCCTCCTCTCTCCCAACACCACCTCCCTTTGATTATCTACGCTGCATTTTCCTTCATCTTCATTCACTGGGCTCCGGTTGTCTTCAGGATCTATCTACTTGAAGAATCCAACAGGCTTTTCGAATTTAAGCTGAGGATACAGCTCAGCAGCACAGTGCCTGCCTGGCAAGCATGGCGTTATGAGTTCAGTTCCCAGTATCAAAAAAATAGAATCTAAATCTTCCAATTTCTCCATTTATATTTGGTGACATCCACTTCCTCTCCATAATCCCAACAATCCAAAATCTTCACCATCTTCCCAGGGCCCAGGCCCAGAATGAACTCTGTATGTTACTACAAGATGCTAAATCATTGCTGAAAAAATCATCAAAAATTGTGGTAAATGTTTTTCCATACAAACTGATGAGCTATAATAGTCTATGAGTAAATTCAGTTCACTTTATTTCTCTACTGGAGATGCTATTCATTTCTCAATATTACAATGAAAACTACGATCTTTATCATTATGCATATTTTTTCCCATATTCAATCACATCCTTAGTGCAATAGTCCACAAGGGGAATCAGTGGATGAAAGGCACATGCACTGTTAAACTTCATGGTTAGTACTCACAAGGTGATTACCAAAGCAATGCTGAGCATCGGACTCTTGTCTGTTTGTGCCTATTGCAGGCACTGGTAACAAAACAATAAAAGTAATCAATAAGTGCTCAATAAACTTTAGTTTTATAAACAGATGACTCAATCAACAAACCAGACCTATGAAACAGTCCTTTCTATCTTTGTTAAACCTTTGTGCTATGCTTCCCTCCTCACCTTTAAGAGTAGCATGTCATCTTCCCTTATCAATGAAAGATAAGACAAAGTGACTAGGACAAAGTTTTAAGAGTCTTTTATCATATCCTTCTTCCTCGCTTCACAACAACGAAACTAAAAGGTAAAAGCTTCTTGTGTTGCTATTTACTATCATTAATATCTTCCGGTAGCCAGGTATAGGGGTGCACACCTGTAATCCCAGCACTTGGGAGGCTGAGGCCGCAGAAGCTCTGAAAGTATGAGGCCAGCCTTGGTTACATGGTGAGTTCAAGGCCACCCTGAATTATGCAGTGAGACCCTATCTAGAAAATATATATATATATTCTGGTAAAATGGAGATTTTCCCTTAATGATATGAAAATGATATGGATCTCCCTTACAAAGAAAGCAGTGCAGAGGGGCCCTTTGGTAGGAAAATTACAACTGCATGGTACCATTTCAAAGAGAGAAGGTAGCCAAAACCTGAAACCATAATATTAAGTGAAATAAACCAGACACTCAAGCATGATTTCTCTTTTATGAAAACCTCAACATATAAATAAACTACAAAAAAAGACAGATAAGAGTGAAAGAGGATGATTATTATAATCCAGCATGAAAAATGTATTTAAAAATGTGCCCTGATTTATTAGAATCATCCTATGTACAATTAACTTTATAAGGATTTATAAGATAAATAAATGAATCTGAGCCTGGCAAAATAAAATGGAAGGTTGAAGAGAAAGGGAAAAAACAATTGAGGTATGTTATGGACATGTACCAATTCTCCACCATGAATATAATCATTATGTACTGCAAACATGTACTAATAAAAATTTTAAAAGTAAATAGTAAAAAAAGAAACTACAACTCAAATCAAACTCAACATATTTGAAATTCAATAAACAAACCAAACATAATAAACATACAAAGACAAGAGTATACAAATTGAGTTCCAGAAAATGTAACTATAACCTAAATCCTATTAGAAAAGGAATTTTTCTTCTCCAAATAATGAACACATTCGTCTTTAAGAATTTTAGTGCAAATTTCATGAAACTAAAAGAAAATAGAGAAAGCCACTCTAAAAATGAGTAACAAGCTTAATGCCAATAAGAAACATTTCAAAAAGAAAGGGCCAGTATATTATTATGGCTATTATCATTACTATTGGTATTTGTATTTCATAAACAAAGTTTGTGGGAGATTTTGGAAGTGACTAACAAGAGAAAGTTAACCAACTATAGAAATGATCCCTGAAAGTATAGCTGCCCATGTGTAATACCACATTGTTTCTCTGGTGTGAGAAACTAAGAGAGTAAATAAGGATCAAAATGTGTAATAGATGTTGTGAAATAGGAAGGAAATGGTCAAATGGGAAGGGAAACTAGGGAGGGTGAGGAGGAAAGGAAGGAAAGGAAAAGAAAAAAATAATGAGAAAAGAAGAAAAGAATGGAAATAAAGCTTTTGTAAATAAGGAAGGGAAGAGGGTTGAAGGGAGGGTAGAGGAATGGGGAAAAAAAACGAATCAATTTGTCATGTACAGGTACAAATTCCCTATGATGAATGTGATCATTAGAACACCTAAAATGGACCAATAAATGTCATTAATTATTAAAAAGAAAGCTGACTACGACAAAAGAGGCAAGAGGGCAGTCATTTGCAAATTCACAATGAGAAAAATCCTATTAAATCTTTCTTTGATATTATTTGCCCTTATAATTAATTCCCACAATTATTATAAGTGGTAGTACCCTATGTCTTCTCACAACTCCAGTCTATTTTGTTTTTCTCATCACAAAACTAATTAATGGTCAATATAGAAAATATGGAATGTATTGAATAGCAGATGAAAAAACACAATACTGTGAACCAAGTAAGTCAGCCTCTTTTCCTCTCTCTCTCTCTCTCTCTCATACACACAGGCATGTGCGCACGCATGCACATGCACACACACACACACACACACACACACACACACACACACAAAATACATTACACCAAGCCAGGTATACTAATAATAAAAGAGGTTTTTTCTTCCTAAAGGTCATTTTATTGTAAAAACATAAATACAACCCTAACATGAACTCATGTTAGCAATTAATGCTCTCTGTTAAAAGATGTCATAAAAAAGTGATTTTATAAGTATCTTTATATTGATTTATATATACATTTTATTTTACTTTTTTTTTTTGTCTTTTTTTGAGACAGAGTTTTGCTATGCAGTTTAGGCTGGTCTTGAATCACTTTGTAGCCCAGGCTGGCCTCAAACTTATGGCAATCCCCCTGCCTTAGCCTCCCGAGTGCTGGGATTACAGGCATGCGCCATGCCTGGTCATTTATTTCAAATAAATATTCTAAATGTATAATTTTTAAATTATCAAAGTAAATATCAAGATGTGACCCATCATTATTTGAGCTACTATGTCAGATAATCTAGACGATTTATCTAAACGGTAAGCAGAAGTTAAGCTGTCGTGCACAAGGGGGCAGAAATGATTAAAATGCAATATGTATACCTACCAATCCCCAAGAAGAATGTGGTTATTATGTATAACAAACAAAAAGTAATAAAAAAAAAAAAAAAGGAAAAAGCTATGGAAAGAAGAAGCTTAGTCCTAAGCACAGCTGCTTCAAATCGAGACTTAAAATCACTGCTAGTAAAGACACCAGCCTCTAGCATGTGTATGTTTCTTAATAGAGTAGAAAGTAGGCTGGTGGATTTGGAGGCAAAACGTTCCATTTTCATCTCGCCTCCACCACTAAGTAGATTGCTATATGAGGTATATGCCAAATTATATTAATTTATAATAATTAAATCAGCTATTACATATTAAAGTGCTTCTAATAACTGGCATACAGTAAGTATTCCATGAATATTTGCTGTGACTAATTTTTCCTCTGACATTTTTCCCCTTACCTATGTTTTAAGTCAATCTGTTCTCAGTTACTCTATGTGAACCCCACCTGGCCAGTCAAATGTGTCCCAGGAATGCATAAGAATACAGCCAGCTCTTTAACTGCTAATAACCAAACCACATATGGGTCGAACCATCAGTAAGTTCTGTCACTCCGGCTATCCCTGACTCTCTGACCCCCACTTGGAAGTATACGTTAAATTCTCAGGAGTTCTATTTGCTTACAACTCACTTTTTGATGGTTTCGCTGTCAGATAAAATTCTTGTATCCATCAATCCCCCACCTGAGGTGTTCTTGGCTATGAGTGAAACCCTGCACTCCCAAACACATCCCAGGGTCTCCTCCAGCTTTTCACACACAGTTCTAAGCCCCTCCTGCAGCCAAGGAAATGGTCTTTCACTAGAGATTCCTCCCAAAATGTGTGTGCTTGGTTTCATTTAAACGTCAGGAGGAAAGAGATGATTTTTGAGTCCAACCATGACTTAAAAGGTCATTAAAACCCTTCAGAAAAAAAGAACATGAGATTGAGTAGCTTTTTTGAAAGGGGTGAAGAGCTGAGGAGAGAATCAGAAAGAAAACTCTCACTGATCTCTGAAAAATATGTCTTCTTTTTAAATTACTAATAAAAAAGTGTTCTAAAAAAACCCTTTGCTTGACTTAGCAGAAATACAGCTCAGTTACAACAATAACTATACTAAGCAAGAAGTGATTATTGTTAGGGTACGAAATGGCTTTGTGACATAGTTATATTTACTATATCAGTGTGTTTATATGAGCCCATACCTATTGATATATCAAAAATATATAAACCTCACAGGAAGTTTAATTTAGAAATGAGACTAGTTAGTAGCTATGAGTTAATAGGTGAAGCTTCTAGAATTCATTGGTATAAAATCACACTGACGGTTGGGGTAGACTAAAGCATTGATGAAAAGGACCAAGAGGTCCAGTGGCCTCAGAGGTGACACTATCCTGCTCTGAATGCTCACTGTGGCCACTTGGAGTTGATCTTGGGCGAGGTACACAAATACCAAGGTGTTTCAGTTTCGTCACTGGGAGGTTAGTGGGAGGATCGAACAGAGGAACACATTTGTGAAATGTTTGGAACAATTCCTGACATACAGCAAGCTATCAAAACTCCCCATTCTAAAATTTCCAATTGTGTATACACAGTCCAGAGAAAACACGCAGTTCTTTACAAGATGGTATTCGTTGTAAAGGGAGTATTTCCCTGCACTTGCAGTTTTGACTTTTTCTCCTACTTTAACGAGTCACACCGCTCATACTTAAACACAGAACAAATGAATTTACATAATAAATGTCCAAAGATGGCTGATGTTTACATTGAAAATAATGTGCCAGGTCCTGAGTTCAAGTCAAGCTTTCCTTGGAATTACAGAGATAGGTAAGGTTTATTATCACTTTAAACATGATGATCAGTTATTACCATTCTTATTTTCAATAAAAGGAAAAATATTCTTACTAAATGCAAAAAATATTTCTGTTGACAATTTATTCACTGCTACTTATGACTTCTAGTTTGCTTTCAAATTAAGCAATTATATATTAAACAAACACTCAGGAAGTAGAAGCAAAAATCATTTCCTCAGCATATTTAGTACGTCTTAAAGGTCTCTAAGAAGTAACACACTCCAATTAATATTTATCCTCTTCCATTCAGCACTGATGACTATGCTGCCTAAGGGAAGCCTGTTGCCAGCTAAGGCAAATGAGGTTAATAATAATGGGATTTGGCTGCAAGAAAAAATACATAGCATTACAAAGAACTAACTTCTCATCCAACTGAAATATGCCAGAATAGAGACCAGGAGGCAACCAAATGTAAAAATGTTAAGAAACAAGTAATAAAGTCATTCTCTCACCCCAACTAGATCTACTAACTGCCACAATTACTTTCTACATAAATTCATGTTACTTGAGAGAATCTATTGTTTTCCTACGGAAATCAGCTGAGCTGCAGTTTCACAAAGACAGTTCTCCCTGTTAGCTTCCACGTATGGAAAGCATGTCTGTCAATGAAGTACACATAACTGGATGTTACTAGGATGTTACTAACTTTTGCTTCCCAGAAACGGAAACATCTATATGGGAGTTCATTTACAGACACACAAAAGAACTTTGCTTGCTAACCTCTTTCTCGGTCTCGAATAAGCAAACCATTCAGTACTGACAGGAATTCTCCACAGGCCCTATCATCCACACTTGACGGTCAGATTCCTCCGGCAGCCATCGTGAAGCCTCATAAGTCATCATCTGAAATTTGTTTTTCTGTTTGTAGGCTTTTAGGGGAGAGAGAAATACTAAAGAGGATATCTGGAGTGAAAACAGTGGCCTAAGACTCAGTATGGATCTCAGTATAGAATCACAGAAGTTTTAAGCAAGAAGTGACATTATCCAAATTATGCTGGAAATAATGCTGGTAGGAATTTGGAAACGTGTATTAGAGGAAACAATCAAAAGATAGATCAACATGGCATCTGAAGTACAGCACTGCAAAAGTAGAAAAATATTCAAGAGAGACTATGTAGAAAAATATTCAGAATGAGAAAGACATCTACTTAGATGCAGATGGTAGCAAAATCCAAGAAGTTAAAGTCTCCGACTTTGACTTCTGACTAAATACGACGATGCTGAGAATCATAATAATAACGAGAAGGAAACAAATTTTGTTTGAGGGAGAACTCGAGGGTGAGTGTGAGGGCCCTGCAGGATGTCACTGTACAGAACAATCCAGCAGGCAGCTAAAAAATACAGGCATGCTGCTTCTGAAAGTAAAGAGCAGTAAACAAGGAAGCAAAAAAACAACAGGCAAGAAAGAACTAGCAAAACAAAGAGCTGAAAGAACCAAGGAAGAAGGCTGTAAAATATAACAAGGAACAAGAAAGCATCAATTCACAATGTTCATTTCCACTGAGGGATCAAAAAACATTTGCGCTGTGGCCATTGGATTTAGCAATGAGAAAGCTTAGAAATTTTTCCGAATAGTTTCTGTAAAATATTGCAGGCAGAAGTCTGGTCTCAGCAGGATAAAGAAGTAAATAACTTATGAAATTGAAGAGAATGCACTGGCTACTCTTTCCGGGTGTTTGAAAATAAAGAAGTGAGCAATGCACTAATTTAGCTATAAAATTTGACAGACTCTCAGGAGCATGTTAACGTCTGTAAGCTTGATTATGGTAGAGACAGGAAGATGCCATGACTTCAGTTGCCAGGTACAATGTAGTAGCCAAAACCACATACTGCTACTGAACTGAATGGGACCCATCCAAACCGAGATGTGCAGGGTAAACCCCGCACCACATTTGCAAGCCTAGTTATTTCCAAAAATGTATTAAAATTATATTAATTTTTAATATGAGTCACTTAGGAAAATAGTATTTTTGGTATCTTGGGGTAAATATATTATTAAAATTAATTTTGCTTCTTTTTTACTTTTTAAAATGTGACACTAGACAACTTAAAATTACATTAGATGACTCACATTATATTTCTATCAGCCATTCTGAGCTAGGAAATAAATACGGGGCTAGAAGAAAAAGATTCAGGAAGGTTTCATCAGAGCCAGCCTTTATGCCTCACGTGAAGGTAGACGGTTATACAGAGCTCACCCGGGACCATTTCAGGATTTTATAGTTTAAGACAGTAAGTTTCTGACTGGTTCAGTGGCTCATTCAGGTTACCTGTGTAGTTAGAAGCAAAGTCCAGACTAAAACCCAGTGCAGGAGTTGTACTTCTATTATTCCACCTCTTGAAACATCAGTAAAAACCTAATGGTTTAAACTGTAAAAGATGTTAATAGTTTTCTCTTATATATATATCTAATTTTATACACATTTGTTATGGTATTGTTTACACCTAGATGCCCCCTAAACCCTCATGCAATGATAGGCAAAATTTTTCAAAGGTCATTGAACTATGAGGGCAGACAGATGACTTGCGGTTAGGTAGTAGGGTCTGGTAGAAGAGGCTCATCCCTGGGGCCTTGCCTGGAAGGGTTTATCTCCCTCCCAGC